>NC_133449.1:201423333-201725965 GCF_048565385.1 Saimiri boliviensis
CTACTTGCACATTACTCACTTAGTAACCCTCTCAGTTCTCAGATCAACTGTCTTGCTATCGCAGTGCTTGTGTTTGAGGAACCTTTATTTAACTTAATAATGGTGCCAAACTGCAAGGATAGTGATGCTGGTAATTTGGATAGGCCAAAAAGTCAGAAAGTGTCTCCTTAAAGGGATGAAAAGTTCTCAACTTAAGAAAAAAAACATGCTAAGGTTGCTAAAGGCAATGGTAACAATGAATCTTCTATCCACACAACTGTGAAGAAGAAAAAGGAAATCTGTGCCTTTAAATTTTTTATGTTATACTTCTGCAAAAGTTATATGCATAGTGTGCAATCAGTGCCTAGTTAAGATGGAAAAGGAATTAAATTTGTGGATGGAAAGCATGAACAGAAACATATTCTGATTGACAACAATGGATGTTCAGTACTATTCACAGCTTCAGGCATCTGCTGGAGATCTTAGAACATATCCCCCATAAATAAGGGATGACTACTATATACTACTAGACTTTGATATTATTACTTATAATCAAACGTGTTACTAGTGTCATGATAGACAAAAATCTGAATGGAACAGAATAAAGAATACAGAAACAGGGCCGGGCGCAGTGGCTCACGCCTGTAATCCCAACACTTTGGGAGGCTGAGGCAGGTGGATCACGAGGTCAAGAGATCGAGACCATCCTGGTCAACATGGTGAAACCCGGTCTCTACTAAAAATACAAAAAATTAGCTGGGCATGGTGGCGCGTGCCTGTAATCCCAGCTACTCAGGAGGCTGAGGCAGGAGAATCGCCTGAACCCAGGAGGCAGAGGTTGCGGTGAGCCGAGACCACGCCATAGCACTCCAGCCTGGGTAACAAGAGCAAAACTCAGTCTCAAAAAAAAAAAAAAAAAGGATATAGAAACAGACCCACATTAAGGTCAACTGAATTTAAACAAAGATCCAAGGCAATTCAATGGAGAAAATTTAGTATTTTCAACAAATGGAATAGAACAAATGGATATCCAGAAGCAAAAAATAAATAAACTTCAATCCATAGCTTGCCATATATACAAAAATTAACCAAAAATTAATTATAGACCTAAACACAAAAGTTAAAACGATGTAATTTCCAGATGACAACATAGGCAAACTTTAACTTTGTATCAGGCAAAGATTTTTAAGATATAACAGAAGCACAATCCTCTTTTAAAAATTATAAATTTGACTTTACTTATAGTTAGAATAAATGATAATTTTTCTGTGTTAGGAGGAAGTAATGGCTGGGCACAGTGGCTCATGCCTGTAATTCCAGAGCCTTGGGAGGCCAAACAAAGCAGGAGGATTTCTTACCCCCAGAAGTTGAAGGTCAGCCTGGGCAACATACTAAGATCCCGTTTCTACAAAATAAAAAATAAAATTAGCCAGGCATTGTGGCACATGCCTATAGTCCCAGCTCCTCAGAAGGCAATGGTGTAAGGATTGCTTGAGCCTGGGAGGTAAAGGCTGCAATGAGCCATGACTACAATACTGCACTCCAGTCTCGATGCCAGAGCAAGATCCTAAAAGAAAAAAAAAAAAAGGAGGAAAAGCTAACATACTCCTTGATTTTCTGTGAGTTCCCACACATTGTTCAACTGTTAATTTAATGTATAAATTAATAACAACAAAGAAAATAGAAACCATGAGACAATGGTAAATAAGACATGTCAACAGAATGTAAGAAAACGAAAAGCAAGTAAGTGGTAACTAATTAGCACAAGAGGAGAAGTGCAAACATAAGTGTCCTGCAAAAGGGAGGTCAAGATTTATGAGGTCAGACGACTCCAGTAAAGCTCAGGAACTGGAGACAGCTGGAACAAATGGAGGAAGAGAAGAGCATGCTAAAACAGAGGGATTGATTCAAAGTCTGCATAAGAAGCAGGAGACCAGGTGCAGTGGCTCACTCTTAGCCTCAAGCAATCCTCCCCTCAGGCACCTGCCATTGCACCCAACTAATATTTTACATTGTTTTAAAAACTATCTCATATTGTGGATCAGTTCATTCTGTAACTTGGAAAAAATATCACTTTTGCTTCTGAATGCATTGTGACAATTTTTTTTTAATCTTTTTCTCATCAAAAATTCCTGTTGGTAAGCCAGGCACGGTGGCTCACACCTGTAATACCAGCACTTTGAAAGGCCAAGGCACATAGGTCATTTGAGGTTAGGAGTTCAAGACCAGCCTAGCCAACATGGTGAAACCCCGTCTGTACTAAAAACACAAAAATTAGCCAGGTGTAGTGGTACCCTGCTTGTAATCCCAGCTACTTGAGAGGCTGAGATACAAGAATCACCTGAACCCAGGGGTGGTGGTCGTAGTGAGCCAAGATTGCACCACTGTACTCCAGCCTGGGTGAGACAATGAGACTTCATCTCAAAAAAAAGAAAACACAAAGGATAAATGAAGCAGAAAGCCTTTGGAATCAGAGACACCAAGCAGCTTACCAAAAACAAGAAGATTGAATGAAATGTGACTCTTTAAATATCAAAAGTACTTTCCCTATCTATTTCCATTAACATAATGGCAGGCTTATACCCACAGATAACGAGCCAAATAAAATAAAGGATATCCAGTTATATTCAAATTTCAGATAAATAAATAATTTTTAATGTATGTCTGTCCTAAATACTGCATGCAAATTTAAATGATGTTTTGTATTTTTTGTGGCCATCTCTGGCAGCTCTACCTTCAGACTAGAGACTGGCCCAGAAAGGAAGTTAAAGATATGAACATTAGTGACTCCTTTTTTTGTTTGTTTTTAGGTTGATTCTCGCTCTGTCACCTAGGCTGGACTGCAGTGGTGCAATCTTGGCTCACTTCAACCTCTGCCTTCTGGGTTCATGCAATTCTCCTGCCTCAGCTTCCCAAGTAATCGGGATTACAGGTGTGTGCCACCATGCCTGGCTAATTTTTGTATTTTTAGTAGAGGCGGGATTTCACCATGTTGGCCAGGCTGGTTTTGAACTCCTGAATCCACCCACCTAGTCCTCCAAAAGTGCTGAGATTACAGGTGTGAGCCACTCAGCCCAGTCAAGTGGGTTTTTAACAAAATCACAAATCTTTACTTGATCAAACACTATATATGCATTCTCCATGGGTAACAGAGTTTTCCTCTAAAATTTACTCAAATTCTAAGACCCAAAAGTGAAAAAAAAATAATTTAATATTCTAAAGTAAAAAAGATTTATTTTCAACTTAGAATAAATATAGTGAAATATTATATTAAATTAAGACATTGGAAGTAACAAAGGAAGAATCCAAGAACTATTAGAGTTTAATATTTCTTCTTCAATGTTTTCAAAGAACAATTAACAGTACAATTCTGGCCCTTAGTTTTATATGGCAGAATAATCTTGGATTAAAAAATACATTATTCATCCAATAGATGTTTTAAAAGTGACTAACTCGATAATATACTAGTATTTTTGTACTGAAATGATAGCAAATAACAGCTATACGCTAAAATATTCCATATGATTCACAACACTCCCAGAAGAATTCAGGGAGTGGTTTATAACTAAAGTTTGTGCAAAAGGGAAAAATAGCAGGGTTCAAATGACCCAAAACCAAAAAAGTTAATAAATCAAAATTTGTAACAATGGTTCTCAAACCTGACCCATTAAGTCAGAATATCAGAGAGATATAGCCGCCAATTTTTTGTTTCGGTCTGGTTTTTGAGACAGGGTCTCACTTTGTCACCCACGGCTTACTGCAGCCTTGATCTAACAGGATCAAGCAATCCTCCCACCTCAACCTCCCAAATAGCTAAGACTTCAGGCACATGTTACCATGCCCAGCTAATTTTTGTATTTTTTGTAGAGACAAGATTTCACCACATTTCCCAGGCTGGTCTCAAACCTCTGAGCTAAAGTGCCATTCCCATCTCAGCCTTCCAAAGTGCTAGGATTACAGATGTAAGCCAACATGCCCGGCCACCTCAAACTTTATAATTTTTAAAAACTTCTCCGTGAGATTCTCATAGTCTGTAAAATTGTGGAATCACTGCTTTAGAATGCTGACTTGAGTATGCTCATTCAATACTATAATCTACTGCATTTTAAGGACAATTATGATGCTATAAATAACAAATGGTGAAATTATTCTTCTTACCTTGGACATGTTGCTGACATAATTCATTTGGACAGTACTTTCCTTATCAACTTGATTACAAAGGTTCTGTAAAGTAGATGCATATTCTTTGTCACTTTTTATTCTCAGGGCCATAAATTTCTTTACTGTTTCCAGTAGCCGTAATTCCCAGTCTTGCAATTTTAACACTGCTTCATGTGAATTCTTCAGGTCACTCCCAAACCCCATTTTTGTAAGGCACTGATTATCCTCCACGCTGCACAAGAGAGTCTTCTAATCAGCACATATCTGTGTATGCAAACAGAAGAGAAAAACTCTTAAATAAAAAGGAAATTTGTCTTCAAAAAAAAAAAGTTATGATAGATTCTTCTTTGGGATAAAAAAATCACAACTGAATACTTTCTTCCAAAGATCAGAAACAAGATGAGGTCCACCCTATTGTTGATTTCAACATTACACCAAGGTCTTACCCATTACGATGAAATAAATGAAATAAAAGGGGTGTTCAGATTGGAAAGGATGAAGTAAAACTATCTTAATTTGCAAATTATATCATCTTATATGTAGAAAATCCTATGTAATGCAACAAAAACACTATTAAAATAAACGACTAAAAGCCTCCACCAATTGTGCCCCCCACCCCTCTGCCTGCAGGAACACCTAATTTAACAACTATTTACACAAAAAAATCACCTTCATAAGAACCAGAAATCAGCTGAGAAATCAGAGTATGAGGTTTAGCTTCCTATCGCTGAAAGAGGTACTGGAAAGGGTAGAAAACAGAGTCTTGAATCATCAAGACCAGTCCTCTCCCATTCCCTGGGAGTGGTCACATGGTGCACAGAGTATGCTTGGAGGAGAGAGAGACGGCACTGTGATTGTGGGACTCTGCAATAAACTCACTGCTGCCCTGTCACAGCAGAAAGCAAAACCAGGAGAACTCAGCCAATGCCCACCCAGGAAGTGAGCATTTAGACCAGCCACAGCCAGAGGGGAATTGGCCATACCAGGAGTCAGAACTTGAGTTTCAGCAACCTAGAGAGACAGGAGAGAGGGAGGCTACAGGAGGGCTTGCAACACCTCTTCTGCACCCCAGCCAGCATAGCTTGCAGCAACCAAAGTGACTCCATCCTTCTGCTTGAGGAGAGGAGACAAACAGAAAAGAGAATGTTGTCTTGCCTCTTGGATACCAGCTCAGCCACAGTAGTACAGGGCACTGACAGAGTCATTAGACCTCCATTACAGGCCCTACCTCCTGAATGACATTTCTAAACATAACCTGGGCCCAAAAAAAGCCTGCTGGCTTAAAAGACAGGACCAAGTCCTGGTAGGCTTCAGCACCTGCTGACTTAAGTCTGATCCCTGAATAACCAGCAGTGATACCCAGGTAGTACACTGTGGGCCCTGGGTCAGACTCAGACATGCTAACCTCAGGTGAAACCTAACACATTCCCAGCTGTAGTGGCTATCGTGAGAGACTCCTTCTGCTTGAGAAAAATGAAGAGAAAGGTAAAGGGTACTTTGTCTTACACATTAGGTACCAGCTTGAACAAAGTAAGGTAGAGTATCAAGCACATTCTCACAGCCCAAAATTCCAGGCCTTGCCTCTTGGATGTTACTTCTAGACCTGCTCTGGGCCAGATAAGAGCCTACTGCCCTGCAGGGTAAGTCCCAGGCCTGGCAGCATTCACCACAGTCTGACTGAAGAAACCTTGGCACTTATGTCAACATCAGCAGTAGTCTGGCAGTACTTCCTATGGGCCTGTGGTGGTGATGGCCAGGGAGAGAGGCCCTTCTACCTGTGGAAAGGAGAGGGAAGAGCAGGAAAGACTTTGTCTCATGGCTTGAGTGCCAGTTTGGCCATGGTAGAACAGGGCATCAGGTAGATTTCTAAGGTTTTGACTCCACTCCCTGGCTAACAGATGGCATCTCTGGACCCACCTGGAGCCTGCAGAAACTCACCACCCTTGAGGAAAGGACACAAGCCTGGCTGGCTTCTCCACCTGTTGATTAGAAAGCTGTAGGGCCTTGAGCAAACATAGGCAGGAGTCAGTGATTACAGCAGGCCTTGGGCATGACCCAGTGCTATGCTGGCTTTGGGTCTGACCCAGTGCAGTTCCAGTACTGGTAGCAACACAGTGACTGTTTTCACTCCACCCCCAGCTCCAGGTGAGTCAAAACAGAGAGAGAGACTTCTTTTGTTCAGGAGAAAGTAACAAAAGAGAACAAGAATTTCTGCCTGGTAATGTAGAGAATCCTTCCAGATCTTATCCAGGATAACAACGGCAGTACCTCTACAAGTCTGCATGAATCACAGTGTTACTGGGCTTGGAGTGGCCTGGCCCATAATGCAGATACAGCTTAGATCATAACATCCAAGTACCTTGAATTACCTGGAAAGCTTTCCCAAGAATGACAGGTACAAACAAAGAACAGAAGTGAAGACTACAATAAATATCTAACTCTTGAATGGACAGACTCTGACGAACATCCACAAGATTCAAGACCATCCAGGAAAACAGGACCTCCATGCACAAACTAAATAAGGCACCAGGAACCAATCCTGGCCTGAAAGATATGGGACCTTTCACACAGAGAATTCAAAATAGCTGTTTTAAAGAAACTCAAAGAAATTCAAGATAACAGAGAGCTGGAATTTAGAATTCTATCTAGATAAATTTAACAAAGAGATTGAAATAAATAAAAGGAATGAAGCACAAACTCTACAGTTGAAAAATGCAAATGACATACTGGATGCATCAGTGTCTCTTAATATCAGAATAGATGAAGCAGAAGAATTAGTGAGCTTGAAGACAGGCTATTTAAAAACACACAGAGGGGGAAAAAAGAATAAAAGAGAATAAACTATGCCTACAAGAACTATAAAATAGCCTCAAAAGGGCAAATCTTTTTTTTCCCCCAGACACAGTCTCCCTCTATGACCCAGGCTGGAGTACAGTGGCACAATCACAACTCACTGTAGCCTCAACCTCCTGGGCTCAAGAGATCCTCCTGTCTCAGCCTCCTGAGTAGCTGGGACTACAAGTATATGTCATCACACTCAGCTAATTTTAATTTTTTTTCTTTTGGTAGAGAAGGGGGTCACACTTTGTTGCCCAGGCTCCAGTCAAACTCTGATGTGCAAGCAATTTTCCCACCTTGGCCTTCCAAAGTGCTGGGATTACAGGCATGAACCACCATGCCCAGCCAAAAAAAGGCAAATCTAAGAGTAATTAGAATTAAAAAAGAGGTACAGAAAGAGATTGTGGTAGTAAGTTTTTTCAAAGAGATAAAAACGAGAACTTTCCAAACCTAGAGAAAGATATATTCGAGTACAAGAAGGTTATTGAACACCAAGCAGATTTAACCTAAAGATTATCTCAAGGCATTTCATAATCAAACTCCCAAAGGTCAAGAATAAAGAAAGGATCCTAAAAGCAGCAAGAGAAAAGAAACAAATAACATCCAATGGAGATCCCATATGTGTGGCAGTAGCCTTTTCAGTACACGGCAGAAGAGAGTGGCATAAAATATTCAAAGTGCTGAAGGGAAAAAAAAAAAAAACTTTCACCCTAGAATAGCATACCTGGTGAAAATATCCTTTAAGCATAAAGAAGAAATAAAGATGTTCCTAGACAAACAAAAGCTGAAGAACTGTATCAACACCACATTTATCCTAGAAAAAATGCTGGGGGCGGGGCGGGGGGGGGGGCAGGCACAGTGGCTCACACCTGTAATCCCAGCACTTTAGGAGACCAAGGTGGATGGATCATCTGAGGTCAGGAGTTTGAGACCAGCCTGGCCAACATGGCGAAATCACATCTCTACTAGAAATACAAAAATTAGCCAGGCATAGTGACAGGTGCCTGTAATCTTAGCTACTTAGGAGTCTGAGGCAGGAGAACTGCTTGAACCCGCGAGGCAGAGGTCACAGTGAGCCGAGATCACGCCATTGCTCTTCAGCCTCAGCAACAAGAGTGAAACTGCATCTCAAAAAATAAAAAAAAAGGAAATGCTAAGGGGAATTAATCAGTCAGAAAGAAAAAGACATTAATGAGCAATAACAAATCATCTGAAGGTACAAAACTCACTGGTAAAAGTAAGTACACCAAAAAGCAAAGAATGTTATTATGACATTATAATAATAATGTGTAATTGTGGTGTATAAACTACTCCAGTCCTAAGAAGAAAGACTACAAGATAAACAATTCAAAAATAATAACTACAACTTTTCAAGACACAGATAGCACAATGAGTTATAAAAAGAAACAAGTTAAAAAGGCGGCGGCGGGGGGGGGGTCAAAGTTGAAGTGTAGAGTTTTCATTAGTTTTCTTTTTTTGCTTGTTTGTTTATAAAATTATGTTAACTTCTCATGAGTTTAAAATAATGAGTTATAAGATAGTATTTGTAAGCTTCATGGTAACCTCAAATCAAAAAACATATAAGGAATATAAAAAAAGTAAAATTAAGTCATATCACCAAAGAAAATTATCTTCCCTAAAAGGAAGACAGGAAAGGAAGAAGACCACAAAACAACCAGAGAACAGAGAGCAAGCATGTAGAGAATCCTGCAACACTGCTGCTGGTGGGAAGGTGAATTAGTACAACCACTATGGAGACCAGTTTGGAGGTTACTTAGAAAACTAAAAACTGAGCTACCATATGATCCAGCAATCCCACTGCTGGGTATATAACACCCAAAAAATGGAAATCAGTATACTAAAGAGATATCTGTACTCCTATGTTTGTTGCAGCACTATTTACAATAGCTAGCATTTGGAAGCAACCTAAGTGTCCATCAACAGACAAATAGATAAAGAGATGTGATACATATACACAATGCAATACTATTCAACCATAAAAAAGAATGAGATCTTGTTATCTGCAACAACATGGATGGAACTGGTGGTCATTATGTTAAGTGAAATAAGCCAGACACAGAAAGACAAACTTGAACTCATGGAGACAGAGAGTAGAAGGTTGGTTACAACAGGCTGGGAAGGGTAGTATGAAGTAAGAGGAAAGTGGGGATGGTTAATGGGTACAAAAAATATATAAAGAATAAGACCTAGTACCTGATAGCACAATAGGTTGACTATAGTCAATAATAATTTACTTGTACATTATCAAATAACAAAAACTGTACAATTGAACTGTTTGTGACACAAAGGATGAATGCTTGAGGTGATGGATACCCCATTTACCCTGATGTGATTATTACATACTGTATCAAAATATATCATATACCCTGTAAATATATAAACCTACTATGTATCCACAAAAATTTAAAAAATAAAAAATAGTTAATATTACAAGGTACAAGGTCAATATACAAAAATATATTTCTATATACCATAATTGAACAGTCAAAAAATGAAATTAGAAAACAATTCTATTTACAAAAGCACCAAAAAAGAATCAAATACTTCGAAATAAATTTCACCAAAAAAAAGCAAAATTTGTATGCTTAAAACTGTAAGACACTGTTGAAAGCAATTTTAGGATTGGGTGCCATGGCTCACACTTGTAATCTTAGCACTTTGGGAGGCCGAGGCAGGCGGATCACCTGAGATCGGGAGTTCAAAACCAGCCTGACTAACACAGAGAAACCTCATCTCTACTAAAAATACAAAATTAGCCAGGCATGGTGGTGCATGCCTGTAATCCCAGCTACTCAGGAGGCTGAGGCAGGAGAATCACTTGAACTCAAGAGGCAGAGATTTGCAGTGGGCCAAGATCGCACCTCTGCACTCCAGCCCAGGTGAGAGAGGGACACTTCATCTCAAAAAAATAAAAAATAAAAAGGATAGTAATTTTAAAAGACCTAAGTAAATTTAAATATTCATATTCACAGATCAAAAGATTTAATATTGTTAAGAAAAAAAAATTCTCCAATTTGATCTACAAATTTAACATCCATATTAACATCTCAGCTTTTTAATAGAAATTGACAGGCTATCCTAAAATCTACATAGGAAAGGGAAATGAAATAACTCAAAAAGAAGCACAAAGTGAGAAGATTCACACTTTCTGATTTTAAAACCTACTTAAAAGCTACAGTGATCAAGACACTATGGTAATAGCATATGGACAAACAAAGAAATCAACAGTCTAGACTAGAGGAACCAAATACAAATCTTCACATTTACGGTAAAGTGATTTTCTACAAGGTGCCAACGCCATTCCATGGGGAAAGAAAAGTCTTGTCAACAATTGGTCCCAGGACAACTGAATTTCCACATGCAAAATAATGAAGCAAGATGCCTTCCTTAGATCATACACAAAACATTAACTATAAATGGATGATATACCTAAATATCAAAGCTAAAACTATAAAACTCTCAGAATAAAACATACAAGTAAATCTTTGTAATCTTGGCTTAGGCAATGGTTTCTTAGCTACAACAACAAAAGCACAAATTACTAAATAAAAATACGTTAGTTGGATTTCATCAAAATTTAAAACTTCCATGCTTCAACAGATACCATCAAGAAAGTAGAACAGGAGGGTATATTTACAAATCATATATATATATGACAAGGAACTTCTGGATGAAGGACATAAATAATTTTTACAACTCAATAATAAAAAGACAAACCAACAAAAAATCAACAAAGGATTTGAATAGACAATTCTCTAAGAAAAATGTAGAAATATCCAATAGGCGCATGAAAAGATGTTCAATATCATCAGCTATCAGGAAAATTCAAATCAGAACTACAATGAAATAACTATTTCACACCACTAGAATATCTCTAATCAAAAAAGACAGATATGTAGTTTAGCACTAAAGTGCTAACTGAAACCCTAAATCAGGCGTCCCCAAACTGCGGCCCCCTGAGGCCATTTATCTGACCCCCCGCTGCACTTCAGGAAGGGGCACCTCTTTCATTGGTGGTCAGTGAGAGGAGCACAGTATGTGGCGGCCCTCCAACAGTTTGAGGGACAGTGAACTGACCCCCTGTGTAAAAAGTTTGGGGATGCCTGCCTTAAATGGTGCAACAATTCAACGTGGTTCATCCCTTCCTACCTGAAATGTTAAATGGTGCAACCACTGTGGAAAAGAGTTTGGCAGTTCCTCAAAAGGTAAAACATAGAGTTAGCATATGATCCAGAAATTCAACTCCCAGCTATATAACCAACAGAAATGAAAACATATGTCTATGCAAAAACTTGCATATGAATGTTTGATGCAACATTATTCACAATAGCTACAAAGTGGAACCAACCCAAATATACATCAACAGATGAACAGATAAATAAAATGGGATAATATCTATACAATGAAATATTATTTGGCAATGAAAAGGAAGTACCAATATGGGCTACAACATGGATGAACCTTGAAAATGTTTTACTAGGTGAAAAGACACCAAACACAAAGATCACACTGTATGATTTCATTAATATGAAATGTTCAAAATAGGCAAATCTATAAAGTAGATTACTGGTTGACAGGGGCTGGTAAATGTGGGGAGAAATTGGGAATGACTGTTAGTGGATACTGGATTTCTTTTCATGGTGATGAAAATGTTCTAACATTGATTGTAATAGTGCCTGCATAACTGAATGTATTAAAAAAATTGTACAGTTTCAATGGGTGAATTGTTTGGTTAAGTGTAGCCAAAAAAAGTTTTTTTAAAAAAATTACTACAGCATGACTTATAATCATCTAAAGATCAGTTATCATAAGCTTCCCCAAAATACCCTGTTCATTTGTTATAAATCCTGAAAATGATGGTAGAATTTATTTTGCCCCCCAGTTTCCTAGAATTTCAGGCAGTAAAATCTTTCAGAGCCAGTTAGAAGAAATGAAGGAAAACACCTTTTATTTTTCATTCCAGTTCATCCATAATAGAGGTAAATTTCTTGTTAATTCAGCTGATATCCTCTAAGCTACACAGAAAAACAAGGGGTTTGGCTCTCTAACCTCAATAATCTTATTTGGAGACATGGTAAAAATTAGGGTTTCCCAAACAGAGAAAAAAATTACATGTATGTGTGTGTGTGTGTGTGTACACAGTTTTTTAAGATGGGATCTTCCTATGTTGTCCAGGCTGGAGTGCAGTGGCTATTCACAAGCACAATAACAGCACATTGCTGCCTCAAACTCTCGGCCTCAAGCAATCCTCAGCCTTCCAAGTAGCTGAGACTACAGGCACAAGCCATCGCACCCAACTAATATTTTACATTTTTTTTAAAAAAAGCTGTATCTTACACTGTGGTTCATTTTATTCCGTAACTTGGAAAAATATCACTTCTGCTTTTAAATGTATTGTAATAATTTTTTTTTTTTTTCATTTTTCTCTCATCAAAAATTCCTGCTAGTGGGTCAGGT
This sequence comes from Saimiri boliviensis, assembly GCF_048565385.1. Taxonomy (NCBI): domain Eukaryota; kingdom Metazoa; phylum Chordata; class Mammalia; order Primates; family Cebidae; genus Saimiri; species Saimiri boliviensis. Next base: position 201,435,790 of record NC_133449.1, read on the forward strand.
ACGGTGGCTCACACTTGTAATCCCAGCACTTTGGGAGGCTGAAGCAGGTGGATCATTTGGTCAGGAGTTTGAGAACAGCCTGGCCAACATGGCCAAACCCTGTGTCTACTAAAAATACAAAAACTGGCTGGGTGTGGTGGCACGCACCTGTAGTCCTAGCTACTTGGGAGTCTGAGACATAAGAATCACTTGAACCTGGAAAGCAGAGGTTGTGTGAACCAAGATCATGCCACTGCACTCCAACCTGAGCAACAGAGTGAGACACTGTCTTAAAAAAAAAATAAAAAAAAAAAAAAGAGAAAGAAAGAAAAAAAAAAGGAAAATTCCTATTGATAGATATTTCAGATATCTCCTGGGTTTTTGTTGTTGTTGCTGCAAATATTACTGCAAATTAATTAAGTTGGAATCACCCAGAAAATTTCTTAGAAATGGCAATATACAAATTAGGACTGAAATAGCGACTATGATTTAGACTATAAAAAGTCAAATGGGAAATGGGCCGGGCGCGGTGGCTCAAGCCTGTAATCCCAGCACTTTGGGAGGCCGAGGCGGGTGGATCACAAGGTCGAGAGATCGAGACCAACCTGGTCAACATGGTGAAACCCCGTCTCTACTAAAAATACAAAAAATTAGCTGGGCATGGTGGCGCGTGCCTATAATCCCAGCTACTCAGGAGGCTGAGGCAGGAGAATTGCCTGAACCCAGGAGGCGGAGGTTGCGGTGAGCCGAGATCGCGCCATTGCACTCCAGCCTGGGTAACAAGAGCGAAACCCCGTCTAAAAAAAAAAAAAAAAAAAAAAAGTCAAATGGGAAATGTAGTTCAGGAAATAGAGCAGTATAAGACCAAAAACAAAACAAAACAAAACAAAACAGTGAGTATGAGGTACAGTAAAAAAAAAAAAAAAGGAAATGTCTCCAAAATCAAACTCTATGTGACAGGTAGTGAGAGATGGCATGCCACATTATCTTCTGCTAGTCCTCTGCTCAAGAAACTAATAATCCCGAACTCCTTGAATTAATTTGTGTCAAAACAAGGCTACAATTTTTGAAAACCAAGATCATGAACACAACAGTTTAAAAAGATTAATTTGTTGGTGCTAGTTAAGCAAGTATGTTCAGTTTGTGAAAATTCATCAAGCTGAGCACTTATGATTTGTACATGTGTGTATGTTATAGTTCAATAAAAACACAGAGACACAAAGATAAATTTTGATTTGGCAGCTAAAGAGACATAAGAACCCATTATAGCAATATAACTTGAGAAATGAAGATCTAAAATTGATAATGTCAATGAGAATTAAAATCAAAGATTCTTAACCTAGTGCATGGATTTAGTGAACAAAAGAGATGTGATTTTTAAGGCTTTAGAAATAAAGAATCATGACAATATCAGTAGAAATGAAAGAACAAGAATACGGAGCTACTTTGAGTAAACTACATTCATTTCAACTGGAAATTTTACCTGTAGGTAAAATACTAAGGTTACAAATCCAAATTTGAGAGTCAATTACTTAAAGGTGACTGATGAAACCAACAAACTGAATGTTGACAGAAAAGCAGAGTCAAGGACAAAAACCCATGAGGCCAGGGAGTAAGAGCAGGTACTTTCAAGCCTCCTCCAAGATTGAAAGAAGGAGAAGCCAACCAAAGGATAGAAATTAAGTAAGCAAAAATATAACAGGGGCCTGGCAGAGTCACAGATGTCAGGAGGAAAAAAAAGATATTAGTGTCACAGGCTCCTTTGAGTATTGCTTTGTCAGCCAGAAACCTCTGTGGCCAGTGCTGCTTCTACTTGGGTTTTGCTTGTGCCAGCTGAGCTCATTCTATCCACTTGGCCCCAGCAGGCTGCACTCAGCTCACACTACTGGCCTGGATCCCACACCTGCCAAGGGTGAGCCAGGCATGGAGCAGCACGGGGTTTGTGAGCGAGCAAGTGCAAGATACGTCCACTGCACACAGCCAGGCGCACCAGCTGCAATGAGACAGGCAGCTCCAGGCACCAGCACAGGCTCCAGCTCTGTGCGAGACTGAACCTGGACCACACGTACCACAACTGGCTTCTGTAGCGTCTGGACAGGTAGGACGTGATGGCGCCAGAAAGCTCAGAGACACCAGGAACCACAGAGTCCCAAAATGGGTGTTACAGAGTGTCACAGCCCTGGCTCGGGGGTTCCAAGATCTGGGCTCCTAGAAGTGCCACAGCTCTTCCCTCTTTCTCATCACACACAATGTGGCGATCAGGGAGCATGTTTCCACCGTGTTTGTATTATATCTCTTTTAGTCCCACCATTAAGTGGGTCCCAAGTTCTTGCCTCTTGTCCAGAAATAATGAGATATGCAGACAACTGGGGGATGAGTGAGGCAGAGAGGAGCTTCACTGAGCAACAGAATAGCTCTCAGGAGGCCCAAAGTGGGTAGGTCCTTTCTGTAGGCAGGCTGTCCTAATGTGTGTCCAACTCTCAGTAGGGAGGAGACCTGTAGTGGGTAGCTCCTTCCACAGGCAATTTGTCCTGATGAGCATCCAGCTCTCAGTAAAGGAGACCCATAGTGGGTAGCTCTTTTCTGCAAGCAGGTCATCTGAATGAGTGTGTGAGTCTGGCTAAGCCTGGGGTTTTTATGTGCTCAGAATCAAAGAACTGCATACTGATTGGTCCATGGACAGCCACGAGTGGGCCTGGAAAAAGCACCATCCAATTAGCTAAATGGTTATCAATGAAGTTCTCACTTGGGCACAGACATCAACTGGAACTGGGAGCCCAGCACCCAGGCTTCAGGCCACCCCTGGCCTGAGGTGAGGTTTTACCAGGGACCCACCACTTTCTGCCTAGGAACCTGTCTGCCTTTAACATGCCATCCACAGCACCCAAACTGTCTGTGCTAAGAGGTGCCTGCAGGCCAGTGCCAAGCCACCCTCAGCCCCTGCGGCACCCCCTCCCATGCTCATCAGTACCTAAAGTCTAGAGGGGGCCACAGTAGCAAGGGGCTGGCATGTCAGCACCACCCTGAGCACACACATACCTGGCTGGGTTGCAACAGTGCCTGGGCTTGACCACAACTTTGCTCCACCCTAGAGTGGGCGCCAGGAGCAGGAAGAGGCCAAAGAGTGAGAGCAGGCACTTTCAAACCTGCAGGGCCAGGGGGCTTCCTGGGCCCCCGAGGGTGCAGGGATGCCTAGGTCCAGAGCCACAGTCAGGCAAAAGCAGATGCACCCAGGAGCACAAGGCTCCCACCTGTTCCCAGCCCCTGCCGGCTCTGCAGAGTGCACAGCTCCAGCTGGTGCAGCCCTGGCCACACTTCCTCAGCCGTGGCTGGCATCCCCATAGCAGTTGCTCCAGATGGGTTGCCACCACCATCATTAGCAATGTCAAAAGTCAGAGGAAAATGTAAAAACTGCAAAAATCTCATCATCAAACTATACTTCAAAAGCTCCTACTGACGACAGTGAAAAAAAAATTTTTAAGAAAAAACAAAAGTTTAAACATATCACCAACAAATAAAGGAGTACAACCTTATACCCTAAGTTTCACACCATAGTTTTAGTGAGTCCAATACTACCCCAACCAGTCCAGAAGATATTCTGGCAAAGAAAAGTTAACAAAATCCTGAGAATTCACAATAGACACTCCAATATGAAAAGAAGCAGGCAGAGTGAATAGACCAAACTAGGGAAATACCAAGCAAATATCTAAAGATAGGGTAGGGATTTAGAAAACACAGGAAGGACAGCACTGAATTACAATTTTCCAGAGCTCTGTGATGAACTTGTGAATGAAATTTAAGTCCAGGAATACAGGATGAACTCTTTTAAATGTGAATAAATCTCAGGGCCTCCAACAATGCCAAACTCAACCCCAGACAGTATTTCACCACTCATTTACCTCCACACTCACATGCCACAGAAATGAAAATTAGAAGGAAAATCCAGCTTGTAGTCCAGACAAGATGGCATAGACCATTTTCCCCATTCCTCCCCACTAACTACAAATATAAACAGATAATGGAAGTGATGACCAAAGAACTCTGGAAGGTGGAAAGAAGAAGGCAAACTCTTTTGAAACCCTACAACTAGAAGAACAACACAGAGCCACGATGTCTTATGCCCTACCTCACCCAAGTGAAGAAGGACACCCACACATGGTTTTTCTCAGCCACAGCCTAGTAGCAGAAGGCAGCCCATGTCAGTTAATTCCTCCCAGAATAGAATAGGTGTCCCTCTGACAATATCAAGGAAGCCAGACCACCAGCAGGAAAGATTAATTAGGAACCTCAACAAAAACAAATAGCTAGGGGAAACACTCTCCTTCCCTGTGAGACCTGAGACTCCCCACTTTTTTTTTCCATTTTTTTTGTTTTTTAATTTCTAAAGCTCTGCCATAAACTTCTAGCAGGTGCCCATGTCATTTGCCACACTCACACCAGGTTGTCTGTGTAGCCAGCAAACAAAATCTGACCATCAACAGACCAGGCCAGGGAGGTACACTGGGGCAGTTCTGCCATGCTGCCAGTACTGAAAACTTCTTGCTTCAGTTCACCTATGATGATATTTACCACTAAGTCCCAGATCTTGATGCTGGGGCCCATGGCAGCACAAAGCCAGTAGCATTTGGGGCTGAAGCACAGGGTACTGATGATGAAGCTCCCACCATCTAACATACAAAGGTGCTAGCCTTCATTGACATCCCATAGCATGGCCTGGCCATCTTTGCCTCCAGATGCACAGGGGGATCCATCTGGAGATAGTCACAGTGTTCAGATAACCTGTGGCCAGTGTGGTTAGTCTTCAGCTTGCAGTTAGCCAACTGTATAACTTGACCAGCTTGTCCCAGCTACAGGTGACAGTGATAGGGTTGCTGCTGTTAGGCAAGAAGCGAACACAAGATACCCACTCTGTGGCTCTCATACTAAACATTGTATCTGATACATAACTTGACAGTTTTAGCTCACAATCCACAGACAATCTGCTGGTTGTCAGGGGAGGCCACTTTCAGCATGCCCTTCGTACGGCCCAGAGATCGTCTCATGGTGATGTTCACTGTGAGATCCCAGAGGCACAGCATTCCAGCCAAGGAGCCTGAGAGGGCAATCTGGCCATCTAAGGAGATGAACATGTCACTTAAAAAGTGGGAGTGACCTTGCAAAGCATGTTGTAGGATGCCATAGTTGGTATCTTCACTGTTCAGTTTCTACGTAATGATGCTCTTGTCTTGAGAGGCCGACAGGATCATGTTCAGGAACTGTGGAGTAGCAGCAATCTGGGTTATCCAGCTATTGGGGCCCTGAGGGTGCCACAAAAGGTAGGCTGCTCAGTCACAGTGATAGCAATCAAGATTCCCCTTTTCCATCAAGAGAAACAAAGGCAAGCAGGAAGAACCAGAAGAGAGACAGCCTGGTCAGGAATGTCTGTCTCCACAAGCAGCCCAGTCAAGAACCTCGGTTTCACAGGTCTCAGGATCTCCTTCTCTATCCAGAGACATCAGAACAGTCTAGTCAGAACCGGCAAGCAGAACCCAGTTTTGCTAGATAGCCAATCTCAGGAAGCCTCTTGTTTTCCACATACCCAAGACTCTCCTCCCTTGTCCAGAGACAACTGAGTAGCAGGAAGCATGGTAAGGAAATCCCAGCCCATCCCTTCCCCAGCAATAGATACACACTAACTCAGCATAAGAAAGAATCTCCTACTCCCTCAAGCAGCACCAGCAGAGACGAGTGGGAGCCCTAGTACCAACGAGATAGAAGAAGCCAACCAAAACAACAGTGCAGACTCAAAACTGAACTATCACTGGAACCACAACCCAAAAAAACATAGGCTACGACCTGCATGATAACACCTAAACAAGATGACTGCTTGTAAAAATAAAAGGATGAACTAGCCCTCAGAATCTCTTACCATATTAGAAAAAAATATCTAAGTTTCAAATGTAAATCACCTGTCATACCAAGAACCAAGAAAAATCATAACTTGAGTGAGAAAAGACAATCAACCAATGCAAACACCTAGATCAGGCATCCCCAAACTTTTTACAGAGGGGGCCAGTTCACTGTCCCTCAGACCATTGGAGGGCCGCCACATAACTGTGCTCCTCTCACTGACCACCAATGAAAGAGGTGCCCCTTCCTGAAGTGCGGCAGGGGGCCAGATAAATGGCCTCAGGGGGCCGCATGCAGCCCATGGGGGCCGTAGTTTGGGGACGCCTGACCTAGATAAATCAGATGTTGAAATGATCTGACAAGAATTTTAAAACAATCATCATAAAAATGCTTCAACAATTATAAATTCTCTTAAAACAAATGTAAAAATAGAAGATCTAAGCAAAGAAATACAAGTTAAAAAAATAACCAGATGAAACTTATGTAACTAAAAAATGCAATAACAACGACAAGATAGATAGGCTCAGAAGTAGAGTGAAGATGACACAGGATACAATCAATGAGCTTATGGACAGAACAACAGAATTCACCCAATGCAAACAACACAGAAAAAAAAAATTAACAAAGCCTCATGGATCTGTGGGACAATAACAATAGATCCAACATTTGTATCATCAGAGTGAAAGAAGAAGGAGAGAGAGTCAGACTGAAAGAAAATTCAAATACGATATAGCCTGCCATATAGCTACAGAAATCAAGACAGTGTGCTATTAGCAGGAGACAGACAATAGATCAATGAGACAGAACAATGAATCCAGAAATAACCAACACAAATATGTTCAACTGATTTTTGACAAACGGCTAATAGTAATTCAACAGAAGAAGAATCGCCTTTTCAACAAACAGTATAGGAGCAATTAGGCATCTACTGGCAGAAAAGAAAAAAGAACCCTAACAACTGTTAAAAAAAAAAAAATTTAACCCAGGCCTTGGCACAGGGGCTCACACCTGTAATCCCAGCACTTCGGGAGGCCAAAATAGGCATCCTGCTTGAGCTCAGGAGTTCAAGATCAGCCTGGGCAACAAAGCACAACAACATCTCTAACAAAAAAATAAAAATAAAAAGGAAACAAAAATTTAACTCAAAAGGATTATGGACTTAAATGTAAACATAAAGCTGCTAAAGTTTAGAGAAAAAAATATAGAAGGAAATCTTTAAGATCTAAAACTAGGGGGGGATTTCATAGATTTGACACCAAAACCACAACCCAAAAAAGAAAAAAATGAATGAAATGGACTTCATCAAAAGTAAAATATTTTGCTCATGTGACCAAGATGAAAACAAGCTTCAACTTCTGCTTCTAGTGGACACATAAGGAACTTGGGCTATGCAGGAGGTTGAGGCAGATGGATCACTTAAGGCCAGGAGTTCTAGTCCAGCTTGGGCAACATAGCAAGATCCCATCTCTAAAAAAATTAAATAAAAAGGCCGGGCACGGTGGCTCAAGCTTGTAATCCCAGCACTTTGGGAGGCCGAGGCGGGTGGATCACGAGGTCGAGAGATCGAGACCATCCTGGTCAACATGGTGAAACCCCGTCTCTACTAAAAATACAAAAAATTAGCTGGGCATGGTGGCGCACGCCTGTAGTCCCAGCTACTCAGGAGGCTGAGGCAGGAGAATTGCCTGAACCCAGGAGGTGGAGGTTGCGGTGAGCCGAGATCGTGCCATTGCGCTCCAGCCTGGGTAACAAGAGCGAAACACCATCTCAAAAAAATAAATAAATAAATAAATAAATAAAAAATAAAAAAATAAAACTGGGAAGTCACTAGGCCATCCTACCAACAAGAAAAGCTAAACAAACTGAAAAATCTATGACTCTTCTCATATCAGCAAGAGAAATGAAGACACATGGCAAACCACTGCCCCATATATTGGAGAAACAGGTGACTGCAGAGAATCCCATCACACTAAAGCAGAAAACTCTGCAGGAAAAAGTGCAGGGTAGGAAAGACTGAACTTTAATTGACAAACTGCTGAAGGCTCAATGTGGACAAGTGAGAAACTTAAAAATGCCAGGGGGACTCAGTCATAGGAGAGCCTTCAGACTTTTATTAGTTTTCCTTCCAGGAAACCAATATGATTCTCACAATAAACATTAGAGGGGAAATAAAACCCTCAAGCTTATGACAGAGGGAGGGGAAACAAAATCATCTTTAAATAAGCCAGAGCATTCTGTTCTTAATAAGGTCTTTCCCTCAGGAGAAACTATTTAACCAGAGCCTGCTGGGGTTTATCAGAGCCTAACTAACCTGCAGGAAGGGAACTAGGAAATACTCATTGCAGCCCATACTAGCCATGCTGTCTTACTTTGGGAGACAGGGGAGTAAGTCCTAAGAAACATCTGTGAAGGTCACAGCCAGAGACACAGAGACTCGTCAAAAGACTGGGATCTAATCACTGGGCTGTAGAATGCTTCCGATAATAACACCCAACACCTTACTACCACATTACTAAAGGCCTATTTACAGCAGCTCCTTTTACCCAGGACATCAGATTGAGCCATACCATAAAAATTTATATGGCATACTAAAAGCCAAAAAACACAGTCTAGGCTGGGTGCGATCGTTCACACCTATAGTCCCAGCACTTTGGGAGGCCAAGGAAGGTAGATCACCTGAGGTCAGGAATTTCAGACCAGCCTGACCAACATAGTGAAATGCTGCCTCTACTAAAAACACAAAAATTGGCCAGGCATGGTGGCAGGTGCCTGTAATCCCAGCTACCTGGGAGGCAGAGGCAGGACAATTGCTTGAACCCAGGAAGCAGAGATTACAGTGCGCCAAAATTGCACCACTGCACTCCAGCCTGGTTGACAGAGACTCCATCTCAAACAAAAAAAAACACACAGTCTGAAGAGAGCTAGTATAAGAACCAGACTCAAAGATAGCAAAGGATGTGAGAATCATCAGATCAATTACTAAAAAAAAAAAAAAAATACTTAATATACTAAGGTTTCTAATGGATAAAATAGACTGCAAACAAGAAGAGATAGGCAATGTAAGCAGAGAAACAGAAATTCTAAGAAATAACCAAAAAGAAATACTAGAGATCAAAAACACCATAAGAGAAATGAAGAATGCCTATGTTGAGTTCAATTAGGTTGGTAAGTTCAGTCTAGTAACCTGGACACAGCTGAGGAAAGAATATCTAGAGCAGGCGTCCCCAAACTGCGGCCCCCTGAGGCCATTTATCCGGCCCCCCGCCGCACTTCAGGAAGGGGCACCTCTTTCATTGGGGGTCAGTGAGAGGAGCACAGTATGTGGTGGCCCTCCAGCATCTGAGGGACAGTGAACTGGCTCCCTGTGTAAAAAGTTTGGGGATGCCTGATCTAGAGGATATCCCCCAATAGATACCTTAAAAAAACTACAAGCAAACAGAAAAAAGACTGAAAAAGTACAGAACAGAATACACAAAAGTTGTAGGACAACTATAAAAGGTGTAACATACATGTAATAGGAATACCAAAAGAAGAAAGAGAGAAACAGAAAAAATATTTGATACAATAATAAACAACCATTTCACCAAATCAATGTCAAGCACTAAACCACCAATCCAAAAAGCATGGAAAACTCCAAGCAGGATGACTTAAAAAAAAAAAAAAAAAAAGTTTACACCTAGCCATGTCACAATTCAAACTACAGAAAATAAAAGATGAAGAAAAAATCCTGAAAGAAGCCAATGGAAAAAAGACATTACCTATGAAAAAGCTAAGAGAACAGTTACACAGATGTTACCTCCAAACCATATAAGCAAGAAGGAAGTGAAGTGAAATATTTAAAATGTTAAGATAAAAATTTTAAAAAACAACTAACCTAGAATTATGTACCTTGCAAAATTATCCTTCAAAAGTGAAAAAGAAACAGTTTCTCAAACATAAAAATTGAGGGAATTTGTTGCTGGTAGATCCAATGGGCAAGAAATATCCAAAATAAAAGTTCTTCAGGGGAAAAGGAAAGGAAAATGATACAGGCCAGAAACTGAGATTATATAAAGAAAAGTACTGGAGAGGGAGAGATCAAAGATGGCTGAATAGGAACAGCTCTGGAGTGCAGCTCCCAGCAAGAACAATGCAGAGGGTGAGTGAGTACCACATTTCCAAAAGAGTTTTTACTGTCCACACACCAAGAGATTCCCGGGGTGTAAAGCGCCACGAATACCCAGCACAGCTGCGCTACAGGTCTCCACACAATAACGCACACAAATCCGGTGGCTGTTTCAACAGGCACCTGGAACACCTGGGAGACAGAGCCACCCATTCAACTGAAAAAAAAAGGGGGCTGAAACAGGGATCCAGGTGATCTGACTCCATAGGTCCCACTCCCATAAAGACAAGCAATCTGAAACACTCTGGATGGAGAGTTTCAAAGCAAGCACAGCAGAACCCGGGACAGTCCAGCTTAATGGGGGGAAGGGCATCAGCCATTACTGAGGCAGTTTGCCATTACTGAGGCAGTCCACCATTATGAAGGCAGTCCGCCATTACCAAGACAATCCGCCTTTACTGGGGCAGTCCACCATTACTGAGGCAGTTATAATTGTACCTCTGTAAACAAAACCGCAAGGAAGAACAAACAGTAGCTGGGCAAAGCCCACAGCAACTCAGTGACGCCTCTGCTGGCACACTGTGACTAGACTATCTCCTTCCTGAGCACAGCATCTCTGAAAAAAGGCAGCAACACGTCAGAAACTTATAAATAAAGCCCCTTCACAGAACAGAGCACCTGGGGAAAAAGGCATTTATGAGTTCCACTGCAGGAGACTTTAATGTACATACCCAGAAGCTCTGAATGGAACAACGGAGGTCCCAGCTCAGCACTTAAGCTCCTATATTGGGACAGACTGTCTCCTCAAGCAGCTCCCTGACCCCTATATATGCACAGAGACACCTCAGAAAGGAGAACACAGGCTGACATCTGGCAGGTACACTTCTGGGATGAAGATAACAGAAGAAGAAACCAGCAGCAACTCTTGCTGTTCGGCAGCCACCCCAGGTGATCCAAACAAGCAGGATCTTGAGTGGACCTCCAGCAGTCCTACAGCAGAGGGGCCTCACTGTTAAAAGGAAAACTAAAAAACAGAAATAACTTCAACATCAACAAAAAGGATGCCCACTCAGAGACCCCATCCAAGGGTCACCAACTACAAACACCACAGGTAGATAAATCCACAAAGATGGGAAGAAACCAGCACAAAAAGCATGAAAACGCCAAAAATCAGAATACCTCTCCTCCTCCAAGGGATCAAAACTCTTCACCAGCAGGAGAATAAGGCTGGATGGAGATGAGTCTGATGAATTGACAGAAACAGGCTTCCAAAGGTGAGTAATACCAAACATCTCTGAGGTAAAAGAACATGTTCTAACCCAATGCAAAGAAACTAGGAACCTTGAAAAAAGGTTAGACGAAAAGCTAATGAGAACAAACAGCTTAGAGAAGAATATAAATGAATTGATTGAGCTGAAAAACACAACACGAGAACTGCGTGAAGCATACACAAGTTTCAACAGCCCAACTGACCAAGCAGAAGAAAGGATATCAGAGGTCAAAGATCAACTCAATGAAATAAAATAAGAAGGCAAGATTAGAGAAAAAAGAGTGAAAAGAAATGAATAAAGCCTCCAAGAAATATGAGATTACATGAAAAGAACTAATATACATTGATAGGCGTACCTGAATGTGACAGAGAAAATGAATCCAAGCTGGAAAACACTCCTAGGATATTATCCAGGAGAACCCGAACCAAACGAGGCTGGCCATATTCAACTCCAGGAAATGTGGAACACCACAGAGAACACCACAAATATATTCCTCAAGTTAAGAGCACCCCAAGGTACATAATCAACAGATTCACCAGGATTGAAATGAAGGAAAAAATGCTAAGGGCAGCCAGAGAGAAAGGTCAGGTTACCCACAAAGGGAAGCCCATCAGACTCACAACAACTCTCTCCACAGAAACCCTACAAGCCAGAAGAGAGTGGGGGCCAATATTCCACATCCTTAAGGAAAAGAACTTTCAACCTACAATTTCACATCCAGCCAAATTAAGCTTCATAAGCAAAGGAGAAATAAAATCCTTTCCAAGCAAGATATTGCTGAGAGATTTCGTTACCACCAGACCTGCCTTACAAGAGCTCCTGAAAGAAGCACTAAACATGGAAACAAACAACCAGTACCAGCCACTCCAAAAATGTACCAAATGGTAAAGACCATCAACACAATGAAGAAACTGCAACAATTAACGGGCAAAACAACAAGCTAGCATCAAAATGGCAGGATAAAACTCACATGTAACAATATTAACCTGAAATGTAAATGCTAAATGGCCCAATTAAAAGACACAGACTGGTAAATTGGATAAAAAGTCAAAACCCATTCGTGTGCTGTATTCAGTAAACCCATCTCACATGCAAAGACACACGTAGACTAAAAATAAAGGGATGGAGGAAATGGATAGCAAAAAAAGCAGGAGTTGAGATCCTAGTCTCTGATAAAATAGACTTTAAACCAAAAAAGATCAAAAGAGACAAAGAAGGGCATTACATAACGGTAAAAGGATCAATGCAACAAGAAGAGCTAATGATCCTAAATATATACGCACCCAATATAGGAGCACCCAGATACATAAATCAAGTTCTTAATAACCTACAAAGAGACTTAGATTCACACAAAACAAGAGTGGGAAACTTTAACACTCCACTCTCAATATTAGACTGATCAATGAGACAGAAAATTAACAAGAATATCCAGAACTTGAACTCAGATCTGGACCAAGAAAACCTAATAGACATCTACAGAACTCTCCACCCAAATCCACAGAATATACATTCTCAGAACCACATCATATCTACTCTAAAATTGACCACATAATTGGAAGTAAATCACTCCTCAGCAAATGCAAAAGAACGGAAATCATTAACAGTCTCTCAGACCACACTGCAATCAAATTAGAACTCAGGAGTCAGAAACTAATTCAGAACCACATAACTTCATGGAAACTGAACAACTGGCTCTTGAATGTTGACTGGATAAACAATGAAATGAAGGCAGAAATAAAGATGTTCTTCGAAACTAATGAGAACAAAGATATAATGTACCAGAATCTCTGGGACATATTTAAAGCAGTATCTAGAGGAAAATTTATAGCAAAAATGCCCACATGAGAAACAAGAAAAGATCTAAAATCGACACCCTATTGTCAGAATTGAAAGAGCTAGAGAAGCAAGATCAAAAAAAAAAAAAAAAAAAAAAAAAAAACGCAAAACCTAGCAGGGGACGAGAAATAACTAAGATCAGAGCAGAACTGAAGGAGACAGAGACACAAAAAATCCTTCAAAAAATCAATAATTCCAGGAGCTGGTTTTTTGAAAAGATCAATAAACTAGGCAGACCACTAGCTACATTAATAAAAAAGAAAAGAGAGAAGAATCAGATGCAATAAAAAAAAGATAAAGGGGATTTCACCACTGATTCCACAGAATTACAAACTAGCATCAGAGATTACTATAAATAACTCTATATACATAACCCAGTAAACCTGGAAGAAACGGGTAAATTCCTGGATGCATGCATCCTTCCAAGCCTAAACCAGGAAAAAGCTGAAGCCCTGAATAGACTAATAAAAAGGACTGAAGTTGAGGCAGCAATTAATAGCCTACCAACCATAAAAAAGCCCAGGTCCAGATAGGGTCACAGCCGAATTCTACCAGACGTACAAAGAGGAGCTAGTACCACTCCTTATGAAATTATTTCAAACAATCCAAAAAGAGAGAATCCTTCCCAAATCATTTTATTAGACCAACATCATCCTGATACCAAAACCTGGCAGAGACTCAACAAGAAAAGAAAACTTCAGACCAATATCCATGATGAACACAGATGCAAAAATCTTCAATAAGATAGTGGGAAACCAACTGCAACAGCACATCAAAAAGTTTATCCATCATGATCAAGTAGGCTTCATTCCAGGGATGCAAATCTGGCTCAACATATGCCAGTTGATAAACGTAATCCACCACATAAACAGAACCAAAGGTAAAAACCACATGATCATCTCAATAGATGCAAAGAAGGCCTTCAACAAAATTCAACAGCCCTTTATGCTAAAAACTCTCAATAAACTAGGTACTGACAGAACATATCTCAAAATAATAAAAGTTATTTACGACAAACCCACAGCCAAAATCATACTGAACGGGCAAAAACTGGAAGCATCTCCTTTGAAATCTGGCACTAGAAAAAGATGCCCTCTCTCACCACTCATATTCAATATAGTATTGGAAGTTCTAGCCAAAGCAATCAGGCAAGAATAAGAAATAAAGGGTATTAAATTAGGAAAGGAGGAAGTCAAATTGTCTCTATTTGCAGACAGCATGATTGTATATTTATAAGACCCCATCGTCTCAGCCCAAAATCTCCTGAAACTGATAAGCAACTTCAGCAGTCTCAGGATACAAAATCAATGTGCAGAAATCACAAGCATTCCTATACACCAATAACAGACTAAAAGAGAACCAAATCAAGAGTGAACTCCCGTTCACAATTGCTACGAAGAGAAAAAAATACCTAGAAATACAACAAAGGATGTAAAGGACCTCTTCAAGAAGAACTACAAACCACTGCTCAAGGAAATAACAGAGGACACAAACAGATGCAAAAACATTCCATGCTCATGGATAGGAAGCATCAATATTATAAAAATAGCCATACTGCCCAAAGTAATTTATAGATTCAATGCTATCTCATCAAGCTACCTATGACCCTTTTCACAGAACTGGAAAAAAACCACCTAAACCTCATGTGGAACCAAAAGACAGCCGGCATAGCCAAGACAATCCTAAGCAAAACGAACAAAGCTGGAGGCATCATGCTGCCTGACGTCAAACAATACTATAAAGCTACAGTAGCCGGGCACAGTGGCTCAAGTCTGTAATCCCAGCACTTTGGGAGGCCGAGGCGGGTGGATCACGAGGTCGAAAGATCGAGACCATCCTGGTCAACACGGTGAAACCCCGTCTCTACTAACAATACAAAAAAACTATCTGGGCGTGGTGGTGCATGCCTGTAATCCCAGCTACTTAGGAGGCTGAGGCAGGAGAATTGCCTGAGACCAGGAGGCGGAGGTTGCGGTGAGCCAAGATCACGCCATTGCACTCCAGCCTGCGTAACAAGAGCAAAACTCCGTCTCAAAAAAAAAAAAAAGCTACAGTAATCAACACAGCATGGTACTGGTACCACAACAGAGTTATAGACCAATGGAACAGAACAGAGAGCTAAGAGGCAATGCCACACATCTACAACCATCTGATCTTTGACAAACCTGACAAAAACAAGCAACAGGGAAAGGATTCCTTGTTTAATAAATGGTGTTGGGAAAACTGGCTAGCCATGTGCAGAAAACAGAAACTGGACCCCTTCCTGACACCTTACACTAAAATTAACTCCAGATGGATTAAAGACTTAAACATAAGAACTAACACCATAAAAACCCTAGAAGAAAACCTAGGCAAAACCATCAGGACATAGGTATAGGCAAGTACTTCATGATTAAACCACCAAAAGCACTGGCAATAAAAGACAAAATAGACAAATGGGATCTAATTAAACTCCAGAGCTTCTGCACAGCAAAAGAAACAATCATTAGATAAACCAGCAACCAACAGAATGGGAAAAAAATTTTGCAATCTACCCATCTGACAAAGGGCTAATATCCAGAATCTACAAAGTACTAAAACAGGTTTATAAGGGAAAAAAAACCCATTCAAACGTGGGTGAAGGACATGAACAGACACTTTTCAAGAGAAGACGTATATGAGAAAAACAAACGTATGAAAAAAATGCTCATCATCACTGGTCATTAGAGAAATGCAAATCAAAACCACACTGAGATACTATCTCATGCCAGTTAGAATGGCAATCATTAAAAAATCTGGAGACAACATGCTGGAGAGGATGTGGAAAAACAGGAACACATTTACACTGTTCCTGGGAGTGTAAATTATTTCAACCATTGTGGAAGACAGTGTAGCAATTCTTCAAGAAACTAGAAATAGAAATTCCATTTGACCCAGCAATCCCATTACTGGGTATATATCCAAAGGATTACAAGTCGTTCTATTATAAAGGCACATGCACACTTAAGTTCATCACGGCACTGTTTACAACAGCAAAGACCCGGAACCAACCCAAATGACCACTGATGATAGACTGAACAAGGAAAATGTGGCACATATACACCTTGGAATACTATACAGCCATAAAAAAAACTATGAGTTCGTGTCCTTTGCAGGGAGATGGATGAATCTGTAAACCGTCATTCTTAGCAAACTGACATAAGAACAGAAAATCAAATACTACATGTTCTCACTCACAGGCGGGTGTTGAACAATGAGAACACATGAACACAGGGAAGGGAGCATCATACACTGGGGTCTGTTTGGAGGGTCTAGGGGAGGGACAGCGGGGTGTAGGGAGGTTGGAGAGGGTTAACATGGGGAGAAATGCCAGATATAGGTGACAGGGGGATGGAGGCAGCAAACCACATTGCCATGTATGTACCTATGCAATAATCCTGTATGATCTGCACATGTACCCCAGAACCTAAAGTAGTATTTAAAAAAGAAGAAGAAAAGAAAAGTACTGGAGAGTAATAAATGAAGGTAAGATTTAAAAACCATTTGTTTTTCTTACTCTCAGTTGATCTAACACATAAGCATTTGTTCAAAGAGCAACAATATATTCAATTATATGTGTGTATATAGATATATATTATGTATGTTTATCTATAAGTGTAATAAATAACAGCAATGCTAAAAGGGATGCAGGTGATAATTAGTATTTTATTATTTTGATCCTACTAAAATCTGGAACAAGGCAAAATTGTCCCCTGTCACCTCTCCTTCTCAACATCTTACTGAAAGTCCTAGCTAATGCAGTAAGAAGTTAAAAGTGTATTGACTGTGAAAAATAAAATAAAACTGCTTTTGTTCACAGATGACAAAACTGTTTATGTAGAAAATCTGAAAGAATTGATGCAAAGAACTTTTTAAACTAATAAGCAATTACAGTAATGGCCGGCTACAAGGTTAATATACAAAAGTCAATTGCTTTCCCATATACCAGCAATGAACAAGTACAATTTGAAAGTAAAAACACAATACCATTTATATTTGTAGCCTCCAAAATGGAATGCTTACATATAAATCTAACAAAGTATGTTCAAGATCCATGAGAAAAACTTACACACTCTGATTAATCAAAGAACAAAATAAATAAAGAGATATTCCATGTTCATAGACAAGAAGAGCCAATACTGTCAAAATGTCAATTCTTCCCACTTTCATTTATTAGATTCGATTTAATCTCAATCAAGGTCTCAAATAGATTCTGACAAAAGACCCAGAATAGCCAAAAGAGCATTATAAAAGAAGAATAAAGTTGAAAGACTGCCACTGCCCAATTTCAAGACCTACAATAAAGTTACAGTAATCAAGACAAGTTTGGTATGGGCAAAAGAACAAACAGATCAATGGAACAGAATAGAGAGGACAGAAACAGACCAACAAAAATACAGTCAACTGATCTTTGACAAAGAAAGCAATACAACCAAAAAAGACAGTCTTTTCAACATATGGTGCTAAAACAAATTGGACATCCATTTGTCAAAAAAAAAAAAGAGCCTAGACACAGATCTTACACACTTCACAAAAATTAACTCAAAATTAATCATAGCCCTAAACGTAAAATGCAAAACTCAAACTCCTAGAGGACAACGTAGGAGAAAATTTAAATTCCCTTGAGTTTGAATACGACTTTTAAGATGTAACACCAAAGGCAAAATCCATGAAGAAAATAAGCTGGACTTAATTAAAATTGTATTTTCTAGGCCGGGCGCGGTGGCTCAAGCCTGTAATCCCAGCACTTTGGGAGGCCGAGGCAGGTGGATCACGAGGTCGAGAGATCGAGACCATCCTGGTCAACCTGGTGAAACCCCGTCTCTACTAAAAATACTAAAAATTAGCTGGGCATGGTGGCACGTGCCTGTAATCCCAGCTACTCAGGAGGCTGAGGCAGGAGAATTGCCTGAACCCAGGAGGCGGAGGTTGCGGTGAGCCAAGATCGCGCCATTGCACTCCAGCCTGGGTAACAAGAGCGAAACTCCGTCTCAAAAAAAAAAAAAATTGTATTTTCTGCTCTTTGAAACACATTGTCAAGAGAATGAAAAGGTAAACCACAAGCTGGGAAAATATATTTACAACAGATATTTCTGATAAAGGACTGTTATCCAAAGTATACAAAGAATAATAAGAAAACAAACAACAGAATTTAAAAATGGGCCACAGACCTTAACAGACAACTCAGCAAAGAATATAGACAAACAGCAAATCAGCATATGAAAAGATGCTCCACATCACATGACTTCCAGGAAATGCACATTAAAACAACATTGAGATACCACCGTACATTTATCAGAATAGCCAAAATCCAGGACACTACTAACCCTCAATGCTGGTGAGGATGTGGACCAACAGGAACTCTCATTTATTGCTGTTAAAAATGCAAAATAGTATAGCCACTTTGAAAGACAGTTTGGCAGGTTCTTACAAAACTAAACACATTCTTACCATACAAAATATGATCATATTAACTACAACTAAATTAAATGCCCCATAAATTCTTGGTATAGAAAGAGTTGACATTTTATATCCACACAAAAACTCGAACCTCGAACATCGAACATCAATGTTTACAGCAGATTTGTTCATAATTGCCAAAACTTGGAAGCAACCAAGATGTCTTTCAATAGGTGAATAGATGAACTGTGGTAAATGCAAATGATGGAAGATTATTCAGCACTAAAAACAAATGAACTATCAAGCCATGAAAAAACATGGAGAAATTTGAAGGCACATTACTAAATGAAAGAAGACCATCTGAAAAGGCCATTTTTGGTACAATTACAACTATATGACATCCTGAGAGAAGCAACACTATGAAGACAGTTGATACGGTTTGGCTCTGTGTCCCCCCACAAATCTCATCTTGTAGCTCCCATAATTCCCCTGTGTTGTGGAAGGGACCCAGTGGGAGATGACTGAATCATGGGGGTGGGTCTTTCCATTGCTATTCTCATGAATAGTAAATGAGTCTCACGAAATCTGATGGTTTTAAAAGCGGGAGTTTCTCTGCACAAGCTCTCTTTGCCTGCTGCCAACCACATAAACTGTGGCTTGCTCCTCCTTTCTCCTTCCATCATGATTCTGAGGCCTTCACAGTCATGTGGAACTGTAAGTCCAATAAACGTCTTTCTTTTGTAAAATTCCCAGTCTCCGGTATGTCTCTATCAGCAGCATGAAAATGGACTACTACAACAGTAAAAAGGTCAGTGATTGCCAGGGTTTAGAGGGAAGAGAGGAATGAATAGTTGGAGCACAGAGGATTTTTAGGACAGTAAAACTAGCCTCTATGATGCTATAATGGTAGATACATGTCACTGTACATTTTTCCAAACCCATAAAATGTACAATACCAAGAGTGAACCCTAATGTAAACTATAGTCTTTGGGGGATAATGACGTATCAGTGTAGGTTCACCAATTATAAACACACCACTCTGGTGAGAAATACTGGTAATAAAGAATGTGTAGTGGGTGGAGGTAATGGGAAATCTCTGCACCTTTCTCCAAATTTTGCTGTGAACTTAAAACTGCTCTAAAAAATTCTATTAGATAAAAATAAAAAAAAGAATAAGACCAGCTACAGACTGGGAGAAAATCTTGGCAAGCCATATATATGACAAAGGACTACAATTTAGAACTATAAAGATCTTTCCAAATTCACCAGTTTAAAAAAACAACAATCACAGACTGGTCTCCCAACTCCTGGCCTCAAGCAATCCTCCCACCTTGGCCTCCCAAAATGCTGGGATTACAGGCATAGGCCAACATACTCAGCCTGCAGAGGTCAATAAAATGAGATTATTAAACAGTAATTTCTATAATTTCCTGGATAGTATGTATAAATCAGGCAGAAACAGAATATTATACAAAAATGCATGTTATTAGCAGAAGTACCTAGTTTTAAAAGGTGTAACTCTAAAAAGTGAAACTAGTAAAAATCCTACTAAAGTATTGACTATGGAGATTTATTTAAATCTATCTTATTTAATGTTCTTTAATTTGGTAATTAGTATTGAGTGAGTGCTTACATGTTGAGTTTTCAATTCACCATAAATAGTGATTTAAAACTTTTTTTAAAACCATTAAAATTGCTATTTTCTAAAATGAGAAGTTTAATCTACATAAAATGAATCTGTAAATACATAATCAGGTTTTTTTGTTGTTGTTGTTTGTTTTCTTTCTTGGTTTTTAGGAGACAGAGTTTTGCTCTTGTTGCCCAGGCTAGAGTTCAATGGTGCGATATCAGCCTACTGCAACCTCCACCTCACAGATTTGAGTGATTCTCTGCCTCAGCCTCCCCAGTAGTGAGTAGTAATCTCCCCTGGGATTACAGGCATGCACCACCAGCCTGCCTAATTTTGTATTTTTAGTAGAGATGGGGTTTCTCCATGTTGGTGAGTCTGGTCTTAAACTCCTGACCTCAGGTGATCTGTCCACCTTGACCTCCCAAGTGCTGGGATTACAGGCATGATCCACCGCACCCAGCCTAAATATAGTTTTTCAAAGAAATGGAAGTTACTAAATGGCAAAATGTAAAACAGATAACTAGTTTCCTTGGAGGGATAATAGCATTCCCACAGTATGTCTTGTGAATATAAGGGTATATGCAAGCATCTGTATAAAATGTCTCCTGTTTTTAAACTTTTGCCTCCACAACTGGCAACTTTTACATTTTCCAAGTACAAAGATGCAAATATTGTTTTTATATAACATGAAATTTAATCAGTTTTGAGCATCTGCTTTCAAGAAAGGGCAATTTATTTTTTAATAGGATTATGTCTTAGGGTTGAAAACATTTATTTATTTTCTTTATTTTAACACTGATAAAGAGATTCAACTATACTACTGAAAGTATGCTAACTTATAAAAATCAGAAATACATGAATAAAAACTATGTAATAGAAATAGGAATTCCTTCATTCTTCCCCTAACATATATTCTTATGAAGTAGAAGGAAATTCAATACAGCTTAAATGTATAATCCTTGACTAATAAAAACCTTTCAAAATTAGTTTATGGTTCAAGTTACATTATCAGAATGTGTTTGTATAGTAATAAAGACTATAAAATGATTAACCAGTTAAAGTACAATATGAATTACCATAAGGTATGTCTTACCTTTTACATGCTTCAATATTGACAGAAGTCACAAATAGAGTAACTGTGTTTGAATAAAATATTAAGCTGCCCCAGCAAGATAGAAATAAAGTCACAAAAAGCCACTAAGCATGCAAGTACAAACCAAAAAACTGACTCCCTGAGAATACAAAGTGAGGTCTTTTTTCAGAAGCACTTAAACACAGAAATGAACACTCACCAAAGCTTATCTACCAAAACAATACCATTCATTACCAATTAATAATATTCTGATCTTTGTTACCTATGGACATAATATTTAAAACTCCTCCTATGCTTTCTTTATTTTAAAGTGTTGGTTATAACTCAATTTAAAATAAAAGTTACATGCAAGTGAAACAGCACCAGACTGCCCAGCCTATTGGAGCAACATTAATGGATAATGATCTCCCACTGAGAGAAAACAATTAATAAAAACTTTGAAAGTTTATAAACAAATGAACAACATGTTTGCTTTTAAATCAACTATAATATTTTTAGTTTTAAAATACATTTGAAGTACTGATATTTAAAAGTATTTAAGAGAGCAGAATTATTAAATGTTTTCTTTAACATATTGACATAAATCAACAGGCATTTATTAATGTGAAAGATAACTGTTAGGGATATAAAGGTAAATAAAATCTAGATTATTCCTTTCAAACAACTTACAGTGTAGAAAAAATAACTAGACAAGTTCATGGGTAATGAGAATACAATTAATTCATTCAAAATTTGTTCAGTGAATCTGTATGTGAGCAGCTACTTGCAAAGCATATTTCTTAGCACCAGGAATAAGGTGAGTAAGTCTCTAGTGTCCAGAAGCTCACAACCTACTAAAGGTAACAAATATGGAAATAAAAATAGTCTCCAGACAAGTCCAGAGAACAAAGAATAAAAAGGAATTAACAAAGCCTCCAAGAACTATAGGACTTCATAAAAAGACTAAACCAACGATTGACTGGAGTACCTGAAGGAGACAGGGAGAATGGAATCAAACTAGAAAACACACTTCAGGAAATTATCCAAGAGAACTTCCCCAACCTAGCAAGACAGGCCAACATACAAATTCAGGAAATAAAGAGAACACCATTAAGATACTCCATGAGAAGATCAATCCCAAGGTACATAATCATCAGATTCTCCAAGGTTGAAATGAAGGAAAAACTCTTAAGGGCAGCCAGAGAGAAAGGTCACCTACAAAGGGAAGCCATCAGACTAACAGTGGACCTCTCAGCAGAAACTCTACAAGGAAGAAGAAAGTGGAGGCCACTATTTAGTATTCTCAAAGAAAATAATTTTCAGCCCAGAATTTCATATCCAGCCAAACTAAGCTTCGTAAGTGAAGAAGAAATAAAATCCTTTCCAGACAAGCAAATGCTGAGAGATTTCATTACCATTACACCTGCCTTGCAAGAGATCCTGAAAGAAGCACTAAGTAAGGAAAGGAAAAACCAGTCCTAGCCATGCAAAAACACACCAAAATATAAAGACTAATGACACTATGAAGAAACTGCATCAACTAGTGTGCAAAATAAACAGCTAGCGTCATGATGACAGGATCAAACTCACACATAGTAATACTAACTTTAAATGTAAAATGGGTTAAATGCCCCAATCAAAAGACACAGACTGACAAATTGGATACATAGTCAAGACTCGTTGGTGTGCTGTATTCAGGAGACCCATCTCACAGGAAAAGATACACAGAGGCTCAAAATAAAGGGATGGAGGAAAATTCACCAAGCAAATGGAAAGCCAAAAAAAGCTGCAGTTGCAATCCTAACCTCTGACAAAACAGACTTTCAACCAACAAAGATCAAAAGAGACAAAGGGCATTACATAATGGTAAAGGGATTGATTCAACAAGAAGAGAGCTAACTATTCTAAATATATATGCACCCAATTCAGGAGCACCCAGATTCATAAAACAAGTTCTAAGAGACCTACAAAGAGACTTAGACTCCCACAGAATAAGAGGGAGAGACTTCAGTAACCCACTGTCAATATTAGACAGATCAATGAAACAGAAAATTAACAAGTATATTCAGGACTTGAACTTACCTCTGGATCAAGTGGATCTAAAAGACATCTACAGAACTCTCCAGCTTAAATCAACAGAATACACATTCTTCTCAGTGCCACATATAACTGACCGCATAAGTGGGAGTAAAAAAACTCCTCAGCAAATGCAAAAGAACTGAAATCTTAACAAACAGCCTCTCGGACCACAGTGAAATCAAATTAGAACTCAGTATTAAGAAATTCACTCAAAACCACACAATTACACAAAAATTGAACAACCTGCTCCTGAGTGACTACTGGGTAGATACTAAAATTAAGGCAGAAATCAAGTTCTTTGAAATCATTGAGAACAAAGAGACAATGTACCAGAATCTCTCGGACACAGCTAAGTAGTGTCAAGAAGTAAATCTGTAGCATTAAATGCCCAATCAGAAAGCTAGAAAGATCTCAGATCAACACACTAACATTATAATTAAAAGAGCTAGAGAGGAAAGAGCAAATTAATCTAAAAGCTAGCAGAAAACAAAAAATAACTAAGATAAGGGCAGAACTGAAGAAGACAGAGACACGAAAAACCATTCAAAAGAATTAATGAATCCAGGAACTGGTTTTTTTTTTTTTTTTAATTAACAAAACAGATAGACCACTAACTAGACTAATGAAGAAAAAAGAAAAGAATCAAATAGACACAATAAAAAATGATACAGGGGTTATCACCACTGACCCCACAGAAATAACAAAGTACTATCAGAAAATACTATAAACACCTGAATGAAAAAAGAAAAAGAAAGAAAGAAAAGAAAATCTAGAAGAAATAGATAAATTCCTGGACACATACACTCTACCAAGACTAATGCAGGATGAGGTCAAATCCCTGAATAGACCAGTAACAAGTTTTGAAATTTAGGCAGTAATTAATAGCCTACCAATCAAAAAGATTCCAGGACCAGACAGATTGACAGCCAAATTCTACCAGAAATACAAACAGGAGCTGCTATCATTCTTTCTGAAACAATTCCAAACAATTAAAAAGGAGGGACTCCTCCCTACTTCATTTTATGAAGCCAGCATCATCCTGATAGGAAAACCAGTAAGAGGCATAACAAAAAAAAGAAAATTTCATGCCACTATCCCTGATAAACATTGATACAAAAATCGTCAATAAAATACTGGCAAACTGAATCCAGCAGCACATCAAAAAGTTTATAGTCAGCTTCACCCCTGGGATGAAAGGCTGGTCAATATACACAAATCAATAAACATAATTCATCACATAAACTGAAGTAAAGGAAAAAAACCACATGATTACCTCAACAGATACAGGAAAAAAAAAACCTTTGATAAAATTCAACATCCCTTCATGTGGAAAACTCTCAATAAACTAGGTATTGATGGAACATATCTCAAAATAATAACAGCTATTTATGACAAACCCACAGCCAACATCATATAAAAAAAGGGCAAAAGCTGGAAGCATTCCCTTTGAAAACTGGTACAAGACAAGGATGCCCTTTCTCACCTCTCCTATCCAATACAGTATTGGAAGTTCTGGCCAGGGCAATTAGGCAAGAGGAAGAAATAGGCTGGGAGTGGTGGCTCACGCCTGTAATCCAAGCACTTTGGAGGCCAAGGCGGGCAGATCACCTGAGGTCAGGGGTTCAAGACCAGCCTGACCAACATGGTGTAACCCTGTCTTTAAAAAAAAAAAAAAAGAGGAAGAAATAAAGGGTATTCAAATAGGAAGAGAGAAAGTCAAACTGTCTCTGTTTGCTGAAATCTCTCAGCATTTGCTTGTTGGGAAAGGATTTTATTTCTTTTTCACTTATGAAGCTTACTTTGGCTGGATGTGAAATAAAGGGTATTATTCATACAGGAAAAGAGAAAATCAAACTGTCTCTGGACATGATTTTATATTTAGGAAATCCCATTGTCTCAGCCCAAAAACTCCTTAAGCTGATAAGCAACTTCGGCAAAGTCTTAATATACAAAAACAATGTTTACACCAACAACAGACAAGCAGAGAGCCAAATCATGAATGAACTCTCATTCACAACTGCTACAAAGAAAATAAAATACGTAGGAATATAGCTAACAAGGGATGTGAAGGACATCTTCAAGGAAAACTACAAACCACTGCTCAAGGAAATAAGAGAAGACACAAAAAAATGGAAAAACATTTCATCCTCATGGATAGAAAGAATCAATATGGTGAAAATGGCCATATTGCCCAAAGTAATTTATGATTCAATGCTATTCCCATTAAGCTACCATTGGCTTTCTCCAAAGAATTAGAAAAAAACTACTTTAAATTTCATATCAAATCAAAGAAGACCCTATATAGCCAAGACAATCCTAAGCAAAAATAACAAAGCTGAAGGCATCACACTACCTGACTTCAAACCATACCAAAAGACTACAGTAACCAAAGCAGCATGGTACTGATACCAAAATAGACATACAGACAAATGGAACAGAACAGAGACCACAGAAATAACACCACACATCTACAACCATCTGATCTTTGACAAACCTGACAAAAACAAGCAATGGGGAAAGGATCTCCTATTCAATAAATGGTGCTGGGAAAACTGGCCAGCCATATGCAAAAAACTGAAACTGGACCCCTTCCTTATACCATATACAAAAATTAACTCAAGATGAATTAAAGACTTAAATGTAAAACCAAAAACCATAAGAATTCTAGCAGAAAACCTAGGCAATACCATTCAGGACATAGGCATGGACAAAGACTTCATCATGAAAATCCAAAAGCAATTGCAACAAAAGCCAAAACTGACAAATGGGATCTAATCAAACTAAAGAGCTTCTGCACAGCAAAAGAAACTATCATCAGAGTGAACAGGCAACAGAATGGGACAAAATTTTTGCAATCTACCCATCTGACAAAGATCTAATATCCAGAATTTACAACATAAAACATTTACAAGAAAAAGAAAAAGTATCTAAAAGTGGGCAAAGGATATGAACAGACACTTCTCAAAAGAAGATATTTATGTAGCCAACAAATGTATGAAAAAAACCTCCACATCACTGATCATTAGAGAAATGCAAACCAAAACCAGAATGAGATACCCTCTCATGCCAGTCAGAACGGTGATTCTTAAAAAATTAAGAAACAACAGATAATGGTGAGGCTGTGGAGAAATAGGAATGCTTTTACACTGCTGCTGGGAATGTAAATTAATTCAACGATTGTGGAAGACAGTATGGCAATTCCTCAAGGATCTAGAACCAGAAATACCATTTGACCCAGCAATCCCATTACTAGATATATACCCAATATTCTATTATAAAGATACATGCACACGTATGTTCACTCCCATACTATTCACAATAGCAAATATATGAAATTAACCTAAATGCCCATCAATGATAGAATGCATAAAGAAAATGTGGTACATATACACATGGAAAACTATGCAGCCATAAAAAGGAATGAGATTATGTCCTTTGAAAGGACATGCATTGGCCAGGTGCAGTGGCTCACACCTGTAATCCCAGCAATTCAGGAGGCTGAGGTGGGCAGATCACGAGGTCAGAGATCAAGACCATCCTAGGCAACATGGTGAAACCCCATCCCTACTAAAGATACAAAAATTAGCTGGGCATGGTGGCATGTGCCTACAATCCCAGATACTCAGCAGGCTGAGGCAGGAGAATCGCTTGAACCTGGGAGGTGGAGGTTGATGGCACCACTGCACGCCAGCCTGGCAACAGAGTTAGACTCCGTCTTAAAAAAAAAAAGGCAGAGGGGGGACATGAATGGAGTTGGAAGCCATAATCATCAGCAAAGTAATGCAGGAACAGAAAACAAAATACCACATGTTCTCACCTATAAGTGGGAGCTGAACAATGAGAACACATGAACACAGTGAGGGAAACAATACACACTGGGGCCTGTGGGGCAGCCGGGGAAGGGGGAAAGGGAGAGCATCAGAAAGAATGATGAATGCTGGGCTTAACACCTAGGTGATGGGATGATCTGTGCAGCAAACTGTCATGGCACACGTTTACCTATATAATAAACCTGCATATCCTGCACATGTATCCCTGAACTTAAAATAATACAGAAAAAATTAATAAATAAAAGTAAATATCCTGCTTAAAAGTTACCCCACCTCCTCCCAAAAACAGCTGCACTCGTTCCTAATTTCATACACTTCTCAAAGAAAACGTACCAAATCTATGAAACTCAAAAGGAAAGAAGGTAAAAGAGAACACTCACTGAGTGACAGTTCTACACAAGTACCAGACAGTTCTACACAATTATTTAAATATTTTCTTCTTGTGCTTAGCTCTGAGTGTCTCTGTGTACTTGCTTACACATCATTTGCATTTTAATCTATTTCTGACTTGAAAGCTTGCATTTTTGAAAGACTACACTGCTACTGCTTTATAATGTCCAAAGCTACTATTAATAGATACATATTCCTAGACAGAATTCCTGCTTTGAAGGTGGGTACAGGCAATGGAGGGTGGAGGAGGAACTCCTTGAATTTCAATTGCTGACTAGTGCCAGCAGATCAAGTCCAACATCCATCTCACAGTTTTCTTTAACTAAATGCAACCAATTGTAAAAACCTCAGCCAATGCAGTGTATATTTAAAGTTGAAATTATGCTTTGGAAAAAAAAAGCTTGGAAATGACAATGTTATCTCCAGCTATCTCAGAGAATTTAAACAAAAAATCAAACTGCAAATAAATTTTAAATGAATAGTACTCTAAGAAACCAGGCAATTCCCAGAAGAGATGTTAAGTACATACAAATTTTATCTCTGAAAATACAGATCACAGAAAAAAAAAAAAAGCAAGCAGCTGTTTGAAAATAAAAAGGAATAAAGAGGCATAAGAACCAAATGCAATCCATGAAACCTATCTGAATCCTGTAACAAATATATATATAAATATATATTTTAGGGATAACTAGGGAGATCTGAATATGAAACCACTGCATTAAATATTACTATGGTTTGAATGTATGTGTCCCTCCAAAATTCAACTTAACCCCAAGGTGACAGTATTAAGAGTAGGGGCCCTCAGGAGGTGATTAGGCCATGAATGATCTGTACTCATATACAGAATTAATGCCCTATAAAAGAGGCTAAAGAGAGCTGCATTCTCCCTTCGCAGTTCCATCCCTCCTGCCATATGAGGTCACCAAAAAGGAACATCTATGAAGAACAAGCCTCCCCCAGACACTAAACCTGCTGATGTCTTGATGTTGGACTTCCTAGACTCCATAACTATGAGAAATAAATTTCCATCGTTTATAAATTACTCTGTCCCAGGTATTTTCTCATAGCAGCCAAAACGAACTAAGACAAATATATTCTTAATGTTAATGGTTATTTTCTTATATATGACATTAGTACTATAATTATGTAGACAATTATCCATTTTCTTAGGATCTACATGCTAAAAGTTTTAAGTTATCCTGATGTCTTTAATATTGTTTCAAATGATTTTTTAAATACATAAACATGTAAAAAGAGAAAATGTGGCAAAATGCTAACAGCGAGTCCAGATAAACGGTAATATAGGTGTTCATTGTCCTATACATTCAATTTTTATGTAGCACTGAACATTTTCAAAATGAATGTTGAAAGGAGAGAAATGCAGAAACCATGAGAGGAGGCCAGTTTGAAGCATGATGAATTAAAGCAGCACTAGTCTCAACAATCATGAAAACCAGCTACATGATCTTGGGCAGGTCACAGAACCTCTCTAGGTCCCAGCTAAAGGAGAAGGAAGTGGAATAATCTCCAAGGCGTTTTTCAGTTACACAATCCCATTATTCTAGTAGTACCTCTCAACTCTAAAACTCAAAAGATAACCATATGCAAAGAAGAAAAAAATAGAACTGTTGTAAGGATAAAAATAAGATAGTTAAAACAGACAACCAAATGCCTTTTACATAGAGCACAAACAACTACTAACTCTTTTTTGACAAAATATGTGAAAAATTCTTCAGAGGGGCTGGGTGCAGTGGCTCACGCCTGTAATCCTAGCACTTTGGGAGGCCGAGGTGGGTGGATCATAAGATCAGGAGTTCAAGACCAGCCTGGCCAACACAGTAAAACGCTGTCTCTACTAAAAATACAAAAATTAGCAAAGCATGGCTGCAGGAGCCTGTAATCCCAGCTACTCAGGAAGCTGAGGCAGAGAATTGCTTGAACCTGGGAGACAGAGGCCACAGTGAGCTAAGATCGCATCACTGCATTTCAGCCTGGGTGACAGAGTGAGACTCCATCTAAAAAAAAAAAATTCTTCAGGGAAAAAATGAAATATAGGACTACTGATGAATTTAGAAGAAACAAATAATACATAGATTTGTTTTAATGTTTATTCCATTTCATTTTACACCTAAAATAACAATCCTAAGAAGTTGAATATAAATATCTTCTGACGAAGCTTTAAAACCAAAAAGATAATAAATGAACTTCCTAGGAATTTAGACAAGCTAGATGCTTTCAAGTGAGGTTAGTATGACATACATCTAAGGATGAGATGCTTGAAAATCTCCAAATGGGCCAGGTGCTGTAGCTCACATCTGGAATCCCAACACTTTGGGAGGCTGAGGTGGGAGGATGGCTTGTGCTCAGGAGACCATCCTAGGCAACCTAACAAAACTCTGTCTTCGTCTCAAGGCTACAATGAGCTGTGATTGTGCAACTGCCCTCCAGCCTGGGCAATACAGCGAGACTCTGTCCCACAAAGAAAGAAAAAAGAAAATCTTCAAAATAAAATAATAATAAAATTACATATTGGAATTTTGAATTAATAGTCTGGGAAGAGTTCAGACTGGCCAAAAATCTTAAAACAATTATCTCTTTTAAAAGAGCACAAGGGAGAGTAGACTTAAAACTCAGTATAAAAATATAGACCAATTATTTTCACTTCCAGAAAGACTCTGAAGTCACATAAAATTCAACTCATAACTAATTAAAAATCAATCAAAGCCAGGTGGGGTGGCTCATGCTTGTAATCCCAGCACTTTGGGAGGCCGAAGCAGGCGGATCACCTGAAGTTGGGAGTTCAAGACCAACCTGATCAACAACAAGAAACTCCATCTCATCTAAAAATACAAAATCAGCTGGGTGTGATGGTGCATGTCTGTAATCCCAGCTACTTGGGAGGCTGAGGCAGGAGAATTGCTTGAACTGGGAAGGTGAAGGTTACAGTGACCCAAGATCATGCCATTGCACTCCAGCCGGGGCAACAAGAGCGAAAGTCCATCTCAAAACAAAACAAAACACAATCAAATCATACTAAACTAATTATCAGTGGGGAAAAAAGCAAAACAAAGTACTAACTAGTATATATCACAAATTTGCCAGATGCTTTATTTCCAGCACTAATATTATTTCTAGCACTATAGCTAATTGCCTTTTAGTAAAATAAGCAATCCATCAGTTAACAGGAAAGATAGTTTTCTAAAAGGTCTCTGTATATCAGCTTCTAATCAGCTGCTCAAAAACCAAAATTCTTCAAGTCATCCTTGAGTATGTTCTCTCTCTTTCTTTCCATGCCCAAACAATATATAAGTCCTATGAGTTCTGTCTCAAAAAACACACACAAAAAAAATGCATCTCTAATCCACCCATCTCGCTGTTATTGCTACCACCATCATGCAGGCCACCACTATCTTACCTCAGCCCCTAAAAGTCAGCTTTCACTTTCATTTCAACCAGTCCATGTCTCACACAGTAGATAAAATGATATAAAATGATATAAAATGCAAACTTTGGGCCAAAACCTTCAAAGCCCTAAATATTTTTATAACCTCTTCCTACCCACATCTGCCTCTTTCACTGTGTCAACCGCATTGGTATTTTTTGGTCCCTCAAATTCACCAAGCTCTTTCCTCATTCAGGGTCTCTGCACACAGTATTCCTTCTAATAAGAATGCTCTTCCAATCAAAAACAAATCCGTTCCCCTGCCCCAACACACATACACTACTCACTCTTTAAATAGATCCTTCTCATATAATAGGTCTCATCTTAAATATCAACCCCTCAGAGGAGCCTTATATGAACCTATCTAAAGTAGATTCCACCTCCTCATTTCCAAATTATCTGTTTTCGTGTTTTCCTTAAAAAAATTGTAGTATAATTCATAATTGTCTTGTCAATTTATTTATTTTTTTTTTTTTTGAGACGGAGTGTCGCTCTTGTTACATAGGCTGGAGTGCAATGGCGCAATCTCGGCTCACCGCAACCTCCGGCTCCTGGGTTCAGGCAATTCTCCTGCCTCAGCCTCCTGAGTAGCTGGGACTACAGGCACGCACCACCATGTCCAGCTAATTTTTTGTATTTTTAGTAGAGACAGGGTTTCACCATGTTGACCAGGATGGTCTCGATCTCTTGACCTCGTGATCCACCCGCCTCGGCCTCCCAAAGTGTGTCAATTTATTTATTTATTTATTTTTATTTATTTATTTATTTTTTTTGAGACGGAGTTTCGCTCTTGTTACCCAGGCTGGAGTGCAATGGTGTGATCTCAGCTCACCGCAACCTCCGCCTCCTGGGTTCAGGCAATTCTCCTGCCTCAGCCTCCTGAGTAGCTGGGATTACAGGCACGTGCCACCATGCCCAGCTAATTTTTTGTATTTTTAGTAGAGACAGGGTTTCACGATGTTGACCAGGATGGTCTCGATCTCTTGACCTAGTGATCCATCTGCCTCGGCCTCCCAAAGTGCTGGGATTACAGGCGTGAGCCACCGCGCCCGGCGTCAATTTATTTTTTAACCTGTCCCCTCCCCCAGAACATAAGGGTGAAAATAAGGACGGAACATCCGGCTTCTTCATCATTACATTCACTGAAGCAGCACATTGTACGATACTTAGAAGAATATCAATGTACCTCAAATGAATTAATGAAATAGTCGATGAATATATGATTAGACAATAAGGTTAGTAATGCATTAATGGAAATACAGAAACCAGTACAAAGTGCAAGCATTGGAGAAGAAAAATATGATATATTCAGTTTGGTGCCAAGTGGTAAAACAGGACTGCTGGGCACACAGGTTGAGAAAGAGATATAGATTGGGGTTCTGCTAATTATAAGTGTTAGTTGACAAGTCACAATTTCAGAGACCCAAAATAAAAAATGTTTTAGTAACTTACTAAGAAGAGTAAAGTAATCCTACCTTACTACTGTTCATTGCTGGTCATGCCTTAGCTAAAGCAGCAACTCCATGTTGAGATGTCACACATTAGGGACGAAGAAGACACTTGAGAAAATGTCCAGTGAAGTCTAGCGAAAATGATCATAGGTCTAGCCAAAAAACATGAGCTGCAAGAAGAAATTCAAGAAGTCAGAACTGTTCACTACAGCTAAAGAGATAAAAATGTACACTTTCAGTATACTTGGCTATTCCTGGAAATCAACTGTGGCAGCTTATGACAATTGCTACGTTAAGAATACTACACGTACTTATCTATCCATTGCTTCCTCTCTCCCCTATCTTTCTCGAACTTTCCAAAAGATTAATGTATTTTTACCTTCTCCTCCAAATCTATTCCCTCAGTTTTCAAGAGATAATTCATGTTTTTCTCCATTTTCACATCATAAAACTAACTTCAGGTTTGAAACACACCAGGCACAGTGGCTCCCATCTGTAATCCCAACAATTGGGAGTCCAAAGTGGGAGGATGGCCTGAGTCAAGGAGTTCAAGTACAGTCTGGGCAATATACTGAAACCCAGTCTCTACAAAAAGTTTAAAAATTACTTATGCATGGTGGCACACACCAGTAGTCCCAGCTATCTGGGAAGATGAGGTGGGAAGATTATTTGAGCCAAGGAAGTTGAGGCTACAGTGAGCCATGATCACGCCACTGCACTTCAGCTTGGGTGACAGAGCAAGACACTGTCTCCAAAGCCAGTTTGAAAGGCATCAGAAGAAGCCAGTGATTATGCTTGTTAAAATATTATTACAGGCTAAACTAGTAATTTAGTACATAAGAAAAACTTTTTCAAAAGCTGGGGAAGGTTGCAGAAGGATTTCCCCAGCAAACACAAACTTTCTCTGCCTCATACGCTTTGCTTGTTTGTTTGAGATAGAATCTCACTGTGTCGCCCAGGCTGGAGTGCTATGGCATGATCTCAACTCACTGTAGCCTCTGCCTCCCAGGTTCAAGTGATTTATTGTGTCTCAGCCTCCCAAATGGCTGGGATTACAGGCATGTGCCACCAGCTGATTTTCATATTTTTAGTACAAACAGGATTTCACCATGTTGGCCAGGCTGGTCTTGAACTCCTGACCTCAGGTGATTGGCCCGCCTCAGCCTCCCAAGTGCTGAGATTATAGGCATGAGCCACCACATCTGGCCTCTGCCTCATATGCTTTAGTATGCCAAAGTATAACCCTTGAATTAACTGTTCTTCCCTCAGTCCTTAAAAACTGTGAACCCTTCTGAGAGGTTATTTGGTCACTGACTCTCTCCTTTATCACTGATGTCAATATATGCAGTTTACAGCCCTGTTACAACATCTCACTTTTTGTTTGTATCCTCCTATTTTTAACCCCAACTTCCTGGTTTATCATAAGCTCTCCCCTTCTTCCAAGCTCTTTTTTTTGTTTGTTTGCCTATTCTGTTTCCCGTCATTTCCCCTACTTCCTTGACTTTCACGTGAATCAGACGACATTCCATAAATGTTACCAACAAGTTTACTCCTTTCCTTCTGGTCAGGAAACAGATCAAACACAGTACGTCAGGCATATTCTCCAAATCTACCTTTCTAATATTTTAACCATCTCCAAAGGGTGCCTTTGTCCCCAGGAAAGCATTTTATTCCCTTCT
Source organism: Saimiri boliviensis (assembly GCF_048565385.1). Taxonomy (NCBI): domain Eukaryota; kingdom Metazoa; phylum Chordata; class Mammalia; order Primates; family Cebidae; genus Saimiri; species Saimiri boliviensis. The sequence goes on from NC_133449.1 coordinate 201,469,861, forward strand.
AGATATAGCAAAGCTCCTAAAGCTAGAATTGGTTGGAAATCTAATCTACAAATAACTAAAGTATTAATATATTTCTCTTCTTCCACAAAACTGTGACATGATTGAGACAGAAATTTCTATCTTAACATAGCAGCTTGCACAATACCTGGAACACAGTAGCCATCAAACAAGTGAATACCAAATGAATGAAATTCCAAAATGAATTATGGTTTCCTCTGATTTGTACACTTTGGTGTAAAGTTAGGCTTCAACAAGAGTTGTTATATAAAATGATAAAATTCATGACAAAATTATTTTTAAATATAAAAATTTTAATGATGGCCAGATAAGTTGCTCATACCAGTAACCTTAGCACTTTGGGAGGCCAAGGCAGGAGGATCACTTGAGTCTAGGAGTTCCAAACCCTCCTGGATAGCATAGTGAGAGCTCATCTCTACAAAAAAAAAAAAAAAAATACAAAAATTATGGCATGGTGGCATGTACCTGTAGTCCCTGCTACTCGAGAAGTTAAGGTGGGAGTATCACCTGAGGCCAGAAAGTTGAGGCTGCAGTGAACAATGAGTGTGCCACTGCACTCCAGCCTAGGCAATAGAGTGAGACCCTGTCTTAAAAAAAAAGAAAAAAATTCCGTCATGACTTCACTTTTATACTGCTTTCAATATATCATCTTTAATTAAACCCCCAGGGTATAGTTCAGTAAACAGTATTACTCATACTGCTTTCTGAGGAACAAAACACTTTATATATATATCCAGTTCTACTCCAAAGACAAACCCAAAAATCACTGGATCATCCAATTCATATTAAAAATGTTTAAACTCTCTCCTCTATCAGCAAAGATAGCTGCATTATTTAGAATTCCCTGTTCTGGTCTCTCACTTTGCTATGAAAATAGTTATTTTTACAGACCTAAGTTAAAGAAAGACAATTATTCAACTGAGATTCCATTCCTAATATTGGGCAGCGTCAAGTTTCTTGCTTAGGAAAGCTAGTCAACGGTAGTCCCAGCTACTCAGGAAGCTGAGACAGAAGAATCAGTTAAGCCCAGGAGGTCAAGGCAGCAGTGAGCTGTGATAGCATCACTGTACTCCAGCCTGGGTAAGAGAGCAATACCCTGTCAAAAAAAGAAAAGAAAGAAAGAAAGAAAAAAAGAAAGAAAGCAAAGCAAAGAGAAAAGAAAGCCAGCTAGTAAAAGCACCCATGTATTATGCCTCAATCTCCAATTCAGTCTTTTCTGTAATTTTTATTTTTCAATGAAATCAAAAGCATTTTTCTTTGATATTGAAATGATGTGGGTTAAAAGTAACAACTTTTTTTCATGGCATCTCTAAATGGAACTCTTTAGAAATCAAGCTACTATGAACCCATGAATCAAAAAAATTATATTCCTTGTGTTACTTCAAAGGTATTATCATGCTTACTAGACTCAGCAAAGGTTTCCACACATAACAGTTGAAAATGCATAATTACTACTTTCTAGTGTACCTTAATCTTCCCCACCAACTTCCTCAGTTACATACACTATCATCTCTAACTCACATTCATAGTCAAAAAGCAGTTCCTATTCCTTAAAATATGCTTCTCTTCACAAATGGAACTAGGGTGATGCAAGAGAAATACCTGGGGTGCAAAATTTAGGGAGATACACTCAGGATCATGCAAGTGCCACCCTGCAGCTGCATGACCCTAAAAGTGATTATGTCTCACATTTTGTGTCCTTAGGCAACTCTGTTGCCTTACCCTAGTCCTGGATCTACTTCTCTTTCCCATCTCTACTCTCCCCACTTCTCTAATAAATATCCCCTTAGTTTTTCAAAACCCAATTCTGACAAACCAAATGTCTGTTTTAAACAATGAATTTACCAAATATCTATTTTAAACAATAAATTTAAGTATACTTTTACAACCATTTAAAATTATGTTTTCAAAGAAAATTTCTTATTCATGATATGTGGTAGGTGAAAAATAGATGAAGTAGTTATACTTACATATGGTAAGATTCTATTTTTTTAAATGTGAGTTGCATGTGCATGTAAGTAACAGACCTGTGTTGTTTTTTTACTCTGAAGCATCCATCTCCCCTTCTTTTGGTAGCAGCATCTTAAATTTTCTTTTCCCAAACTATACTCTTATCATCAACCCATGTGGTTTGGGTGGCATTAATCACTAGCATTCTAACGTTTCTGGGGTAGGAACAAAACCCAGGTCTGGGAAATGAGCATATTCCTTCTCAGAAGCAGTAGTTCAGGAATAGGTACATTACCTAAATTGGACAGATAATACTGAATCCCAACATTTTTTGCAGAAGCTAATCAGGAAGGAAAGATATCTTTCAGCCAAGGTTGCTAAACTAAAAGACGATAAGTACCTACTGGACAATCAAGCAACCTAAACAAAGAACCAAGAGAAGAGAAACAGAGAAATGTCTGAAAATATTTTGTCCCTAAATCTGAGTTCAGATGTAAATAGATGTTAACTGCTGAAATTCAAAATTACTGCAGGGAAACAATTCACTCTGCATTTTTTATGTTCCTGCATAGAATCTTCTGAGAAAAATGTACTACAAATGGATATTTGCATAACAGACAGCCTTGGAAGCTAGAGATAGTATCTCCCTAAAGATAGAAACCTCCAAAAAGCTTTGGAGAAATTAAGCCCTCTTCCTCCCCTCCCTGGAAGCATTTACTTATATTCTAGGGTAAGAAACCTAAAGATACCTTCTCCCTCACCTCTGGAAGAGATGTGCTTAATGAGTAATCTCTCTTGTTCTGTAGGGGAGCATGGCAGATGTGCCAACACTCTATACAAGCTTGGAGTCTCCTAATTTCAAGGTTCCTCTCCTGTGATGCAAATCCGCTGCATGCGTGGGTAGACGTCTCACCCTCATCACATTGCTCCGTCACAGAGATGCGGCAGGGAGAATCAGCACTAAGATATTTCTCTGGCAACTGCTTTTGCTGTAATAAACCCTCTGAGTCTCTGACCCAGGGCTCTTCTATTAATGTCACGTATATAAAAGTATGGCAAGGTAACTTGCTTGTTTGCAAGCAGGTATTCTCAGTCCCATCAGTTTCAGAGTTAATGATCACCTAAGGCAACACATTATTTTTTTTAATGTGTTAATTAACTCAGAGTTCAAGTTAATGGTGACTTAAGGTGACACATTATTTTTTGTTAATTTGTTCAACAAATTATTTGCTGAAAGCCTACTAAGCTATCTGTGTGCCATGAGTTTTCCTATGCAACAGGTAAAAATTCTTTCCCTCCACATATACACCATGGAATACTATGCAGCCACAAAAAAAGGATGAGTTCATGTCCTTTGCAGGGACATGGATAAAACTGGAAACCATCATACTCAGCAAACTGACACAAGAACAGAAAACCAGCCACCGCATATTCTCACTCATAAGTGGGTGTTGAACAATGAGAACACACAAACACAAGGAGGGGAACATCACACACTGGGCCTGGGGGCTTAGGGGGCTAGAGGAAGAAGAGCAGGGGGAGGGGAGCTAGGGAAGGTATAGCATTACGAGAAAGACCTAATGTAGATGATGGGGCAATAGATGCAGCAAACCACCACCATGGCTCGTGTATACCTATGTAACAAACCTGCATGATCTGCACATGTATCCCAAAACTAAAAGTATAATAAATAAGATACAGACACAAGACGGTTAGACAGGAGCATGAATATTTTAGGGTCTTGCTTCTAATAAGAAGTTATCTCAGCAAAATTGCAAATATTTCAACACAGACCTTCAGAATCACTCCCAAACAGCTGAAACTTCTACTAAATCCAAGACCATTAATAGTTTACTATATTTAGGCTTTTACCATTTATATTTATTTCAGGTTTAGAATATGAAACACCCAAGTTCAAATCCCAGTATCATTTTATAACTGGGTCTCCTTGGATAAATGATATGACCTAATACTGGTTCCAGATCATGAAAAGAAAATGCAAGCCATCAAATTCATAAAGTCATAAGAAATGTACAAAAGTGCACAGGCACTAAAGAAATGTTAGTACCACCACCATTATGATATATCTGAATCCATGTAATTTACTAAAAGACATAAGACTTACATTGACAGAAACTGTTTCTACCTGAGAAGTTAAAATATTGAGGAGGAGAAAAACAAGAACTATATATAAACAATAACAAAACAAAAAATGTGTGTGGGGGTAGAAGGAAAGAACTGGCTTCCTGCTTTGTAAAAAGTTTCTATCATTTATAAATCTACATAGAAAGATTCTTACACATCATCCCCAACATAAATGCTTGCAAATAACTGGAATACTGACCTACCATTAATTATATATTATCATATTACTAATAGGTTATATGGATCCATAATTAGGTAATTACGATTATCATTATATGTTACCTTAACAATTAACTGAAACTACATTGTTTAGTTCCCCTTAATTTCTCTATTATAGCAAATTTATTAAATACATAAAAAGTAAACAGGCATCACAAAGTAATGGTACTTAGCCAAATATATAAATTTGCAGTAGATTCAGAATGGATGGGAAATGTGATAGTGACTGGATTTGCCGTATTAGAAAGTCCATCACATACTTCTATACTGAAACAAAGAAAAAAGGTGATGCCTGAAAATGTTTCCTTTGTTCTTAGTAAAGCAAAGTTTGCAAAATCTTAATGAAAATTAAAATGATGGTTAACCTATATAAGAATGCACATAGAAACCATGTAAGTCTAAAAGAACTATAATTCAAGAGAAAGTCAAGATATCATATATTTTCTTTTTTTGAGACGGAATTTCTCGCTCTTGTCACCCATGCTGGAGTGCCATGGGGTGATCTCGGCTCACTGCAACCTCTGCCTCCCAAGTTTAAGCAATTCTTCCACCTCAGCCTCCCAAGTAACTGGGATTACAGGCATGTGCCACAGCGCCCAGCTAATTTTTATATTTTTTTAGTAGAGACAGAGTTTCACCGTGTTGGCCAGGCTGGTCTCAAACTCCTGACCTCAGGTGATCCACCCACCTTAGCCTCCCAAAGTGCTGGAATAACAGGGGTGAGTCACAGCACCCAGCCAACACCATATATTTTCATGAAACAAGATACACTATAGCTGCTAGGGTGGCTACTGACCCTTTTGTTATCAAAACTGAACACTGCTAGAAGTGTCAAACGCACTTTTATTTGTATAATGTGAAACTAATAAGAGAGCCCACAGGACATATACTACAGAAGTGTTCAAATGCAAGAAGAAAACATCCAAGAAACAGCAGCATACACAAAGCAGTACAGCAACCAAGGACTAACCATTGCGACAATGCAGGAAGTTTTGTGATTAAGCCATAAATCCTCTTTTATTCAAACCATAAGTATACAAGCGTCAAGAATAAGAACATTTTCCTGTATACAAATAATGTAATGCAAGGTTGTCTAGCCTTCACTTCAGAAGCAAAAAAAAATTAATAGTTTTAATGACTCAGGTCCTACTTACAGGATTGTACGAATCTGAAGGGATCATTTAAATTTTACCACTAAATTTGACCGTATTTTGCAGAAGTAGTTATATCCTAGATTCACAAAGGTTTCAGGAAATACCACTTGCAAATATCAAAGGTCTACTGAACATAGTTTTTCTAAGACTTCACTTAGAACTATTATACATCATACTTCTACTAGGATGAGTGATTTAAGTTCTTTTTTTTTTTTTTTTTTTTTTTTTTTTTTTTTTTTTTGATACGGAGTTTCACTCTTGTTACCCAGGCTGGAGTGCAATGGCGCGATCTCGGCTCACCGCAACCTCTTCCTCCTGGGTTCAGGCAATTCTCCTGTCTCAGCCTCCTGAGTAGCTGGGATTACAGGCACGTGCCACCATGCCCAGCTAATTTTTTGTATTTTTAGTAGAGACGGGGTTTCACCATGTTGACCAGGATGGTCTCGATCTCTTTTTTTTTTTTTTGAGACGGAGTTTCGCTCTTGTTACCCAGGCTGGAGTGCAATGGCGCGATCTCGGCTCACCGCAACCTCCGCCTCCTGGGTTCAGGCAATTCTCCTGCCTCAGCCTCCTGAGTAGCTGGGATTACAGGCACGTGCCACCACGCCCAGATAATTTTTTGTATTTTTAGTAGAGACGGGGTTTCACCATGTTGACCAGGATGGTCTCGATCTCTCGATCTCGTGATCCACCCGCCTCGGCCTCCCAAAGTGCTGGGATTACAGGCTTGAGCCACCGCGACCGGCCGGTCTGGATCTCTTGGCCTTGTGATCCACCTGCCTCAGCCTCCCAAAGTGCTGGGATTACAGGCTTGAGCCACCGCGCCGGCTTAAGTTCTATTCATAGTAATGCAAAGATACTTTTCTAACTGAGCCAATGTAAAGAGCATTTTTATATTCTAAGTGCCTAGAAAATAAAAATTCTAGTACTGTTTCTACTTCACCTAAAACTGTGAGTCCCACTATAGAAATAGACTTTTTGCAAGTAAAATGATTTATACTAGAAAACTAACTTCAATGTTTCCAAAATAATCAGTGTTATTCTAGTCACAATAAAGACTGAGGTACTGTCACCCATATATTTTTTTAATGTTCATTTAGTTATTTGAACTTTTAGATGCAGGACTCTATTAATTACATAAAATTAGTATAATATTATCTTCTGTCGCATTATAAGAATTTTAAAAATAACGAGAGGGACATTCATTTTAGGAAAATGTGGAAATAACTTGGGTCTCCAAAGAATTGTAAGGTATGTCTTCAGTATTTGTTACTAACAATACTTACACACTTTTTTTTTTTTTTTTTTTTTTTTTTTTTTGAGACAGGGAATCACTCTGTTGCCCAGGCTGAAACACAGTGTTGCTATGATAGCTCAATGCAGTCTTGAACTCCTGGACCCAAGGAATCCTCCTACCTTAGCCTCCTGAGTAGCAGTACAAGCACATGCCATCACATCTGGCTGATTTTTGTTTATTTTTTTGTAGAGATGGGATCTCATTATGTTATTCAGGCTGTTCTCGAACTTCTAAGCTCAAATGATCCCCTCATTTCAGCCTTCCAAAGTACTGTGATTATAGGCATGAGCCACTGTACCCAGCCCACATTTTTTAATGACTCACTTTCTCCAATAAATCAGAGTAGATTCAAGTTTATACCCATAATGATCTCACACTCAATCATCTGCATTCTAATATGCTTTCTTGAATTGGAAAAAGAGACTGAATTAGAGCTCACAAGCTAGAAAACTGCACAGTGGACACAGTGAAATACACCATACATGTAAATATCTTGTACCTGGATGGGAAAAATATTTAAGAAACTCTGACTTAGATCACAAAATCTGTTTTACTGCTGGATGAAAACATAAGGACTCTAGTTCAGTGCCTAACTCAATTAAGTGCTTACTTCTCTACACAGAATAACTACAGGCTGGTCTGTCCATTTAAACAGTATGTTTTTTAAGAATCAGAACCCTATACTTACAGGATGCAAAATCAGAAATAGGGATATCTATAAAACACTGCTCCTTAAAAAGTAATTGTATATATTAGTAGGAGGTAGAAAAGATACAACTAATATACAAATAAGGGTATTATTAAATTTAAAAATAAAGTTTAAATTTTAAACAGATTGAGAAAATGTGGTTATGGGAGCACTAGTTAGAGATTTAAGACAGTGACATGTAGCTAATACCTGTGGTTTAAATGAAAGAAACTTAGGGCAACCATCCAAAAACATGATCATCTAGGGAAGAAGAAAAATAAATCAAGTATCCAGACAAACTGGCCATATTTTGGGGTTAAAAACCATTTAAAGTAAATTTATAATTATCCCTACTGAGATATAATAATCTAAGCATTATAAAAAGAACAGCTAATCTGAGATATTTCTAATTATTTGTTTTATTTGTATAAATGCAAATATCATTCAACTTAAGTAAATTTAAGGTAGATTGTATTTTAATTTCTTATGTCTGAAACAAGGACTTTGAGGATGGTATAATAAACATATTAATACAAGAGGAGATAAAATCAATGCTACCATGTAAGTAACTGAATACAGAAGATGAATACTTCCAAAATCTTACCTATGTTGTCTCATTTCTTCTATGTAACAAGCTAGTGCAGTAATTTTAATATCCCTATTTAATAGATGAGAAAATGATGACTTAAAGAGATAAAATAACTTGTCAAGATCCCACAGAAGAGAAACTGGAACTAAAACCCCAATTATCTGAGTCTAAAATACATGGCTCTTCTTTTCACTACACTTTGCAACCTAGTAAGGAACACCTACATAAAATGTCCAGTCTTTTAATACCTACTAAAAAAAGTGACAATATGAAGTTTATAATGAATGGTGATAATGAACAGACTAAAAATTAGTAATAATCTAATACAAATATTTAAGAAATTATTCCAAATTATGCATGGCATTAAATTGTTTAAAGCTGAATTATGTAATATCCTCCAAAAATTGAGAAATCTGAAATAGTCATAGAAAAGGACCTAGTAAACTTTGTTTTACCTAGATATTCTGAATTCCAAAGAAAAAATATGGCCCCATATTTTGTCAGCCATACAGCAGTTTTATATGGCAAACTAAAATTATACTTACAGAATAAGAAAAAGTAACTGCTTGGGTCTAATTCCTTTGTTCTGACTCTAATCTGTCCTCTATTTATTCTTCTCCATTTTTCCCCCAGATCTAGGAGGCCTCTTCTAATTTAGAGTAGCAGCCTTGAGTTCCAGAACTCTAACAGATTTTGATGCAAATGTAGATACACTGAAATGAAAACCATAAAATTGCAACAATTGGTAGAGTATTACAGACAAAATTAAAGTTTTGGTTAGTTTCCAAATCATTAACTATGGTAGAATAACGGGTGACTTCTCTTTCTTCTCTATATCAATTTCTTCTGAATCGATTATAAGGCATTTAATTTTTTTAATCAAATGAAAATAGGAAAGGAGTAAAAAAGGGAAGAAGGTAGGGAGGGAAGGGAAAATTGGAGCCTTGATTTAAAAAAAAACTAATTGTTTCTGAATTCACTCAATCTACAACTAAAGTTATAAAACTGTGACCTATTTGTTCCCCCTCTCAATAGCATGATAGGTTAACTATACACAAGCATGCAAAAGACAAATAAAATGTGGAAAATAACAATAAAGCATTCCAGAGATCTATAAATTCTGAGACATAGCTCTTAATATTTAAGAAATTACTATATGAATGAGGTAAGTGTGAAAAACCTATTTGGGGTACACAAAAACTAAAAAGCAAGATTCAAATACTTAAAGAAGTATGCAGGGATTTCCCAGGTATAGAAAAATTACAAATACAGAAATGTGTGAATTTACCCATTTCCACTTATTTCTTTACTATAAATTGAAGTTTTATATCAAAATATTCCTCAGAACCATGAGACAACAACTAAGATAGTTGAGTTCTATTGAAATACTAACTTCAATGTCTCTAGATAATTACTTCAGTCTCCATGAAACAGTTGTACTAAAAGAAAGTTCAAATTTATAAGCTTTTTCCATTGTAAAAGTACATTCTTATTCCAAATGGACATAAGATTAATACAATGTATCAAGTTTGTTACTAAAATTTCGCATAATTGATAGTTCCTTGGACTTCTCTCCAAAAAATGTTCATTTATAAATCAAGCACAAAACTATAATCTATTTACACAAGAGTCCAATTTTAAAGCAAAACTTTTATTTATTTATTAAACTTCCTTTTTTCTGATTACCAAAATGCAGTTTACTCATTTGGGCCTTGATTACAAAGACGATGACTTTCTACTCACAAGATTGCCCTGAACAGTCTCATGTAATTAAGTTACTATAGTTTCAATAAGTACAATTCCCATTTACAAATTTAAAAAATGCACCTTATGATAATTTGGTAGGGTGTATATACATGGATATGTATGCTGGGTTTTTTCTTTTTCTTTTTTTGAGACAGAGTTTCGCTCTTGTTGCCCAGGCTGTAGCGCAATGGCGTGATCTCGGCTCACTGCAACCTCCCCCCGTTCCGGGTTCAAGTGATTCTCCTGCCTCAGCCTCCCAAGTTGCTGGGATCACAGGCATGCGCCACCACGCCCGGCTAATTTTGTATTTTTAGTAGAGATGGGGTTTCTCCATGCTGGTCAGCTGATCCTCCTGCCTCGGCCTCCCAAAGTGCTGGGATTGCAGGCAAAAGCCACCGTGCCAGGTCACAAATACGGGTTCTTTAAGCTTGATCATTTTAGTTCCTCTATTCCTTAATGTTTACTGTGTAACAGTGGTCTTGAAATCATTATTGCTAAATATATAGGTGGTAGGTACAACTCGACTCTTCTGCATTGTTTGAAATTTTTCATAGTAAAATAGTTGAGAAAACAACTAGCAAATTTGAAATGTTCACAGTCCAGAGTTACAGTAACATCTACACGGAAGATGAAATGTGATTTGTTTACCAAAGCCTGAATTATTTCTTTTGGACTAAAGACATCAACCTTTGAAGTAGTGCAGAAGCTGCATAAACTTGACACTACATAGTTCTAGATGATGTGAAAACTTTTTAGTTTAACTATGTTAGTTTTAACTATGTTAATGCTGTCAACAATCAATGCAGTAGAGAAACAGATCTTCACCCAAGATCTTTCAAAGATGAAAAGAGAACTATGCCTGTGTACTCTCTTAATATATTCCCAATATCTTTAGAAGCATAATACTCTTGGCTCAAAAGTACTAGCAAAAAAGGTTTCCTGAACAACAAAAAGATACACTCTGCCTTCCGGTGCAGTGACTGACAAACCTGGAGCTATTCACAAATGTCTTCTTAAAGGCAACATAAGTATACCAGGACTACAAATTCACGCACTATATAGATTTTGCAATACTTTTTTTTAAATCCTGTTCTCATTCCACATCTAGATTGAAAGGTATTTTCTAATCTTTAATCACTAAAATAGTTTCGATCTATTCTCTTACTGATTTTTCTGTTACATTTTTATATAGGTGACTTCATCCGAGAAATGTTATCTTAAAATATCTGGAGAAAAGCAAAATGGCAGTACACCTTTACAGCAGTTTATGTCAAAGTGATAGTGAGATCGCCATTGATACATGTAACTTCATCTGAATTAAAAAGATTAAAAAGCTTCTCCTTTTTTAACCATAAGGCGAAGGAAAAATGTAAGGCTACCAGCCTTAACAAATTATTAGATTTTGGATTACACTGCAGTGGACAGCAAAATCGCAAACGTACAAAGTAAAAAGTACCCACCTCACCGTAAACTCAGTTTGTGGAAGAAGTACCCTGGCCCTATTAACACAACCCAATGAGCGTATTCAGAAACTCGATCCTAAGAGAAACTCTAAGGCAGAAAGATGATCCCCGAAGGTGCCTCCAAACACCTCCCCAATAACCGGCAAAGAGACCACAGAGCGGAAATTACCAACAACAGCACTAGCCTCACCCTTAAGTCTGTCTTGATTAGACTCTTGGAGGACACCTCTAGCCAAGACAGAAGGAGAAAGATGAGGTGCGGGATAAAAGCGGGAGAAGGTGGCACAGAGGAGGAGAGCTGGGGAGGACCGAGGGGTCAAGGGAGGCTGACTGCGGGGCTCCAGAGGCAGGAAGGAATTGGAAGACCACAGGGTTGAGGGTGCCTTCTCAGCGGGAGGGCGGCGCCCAGGAGATGACTGCTACCGAAAAAAGGGGTGCGGGTGCGGGTGCGGGCAAGATTGGGCGTCGCCCACAGTCCTCCCCACCCCACCTCACGCCCAGCAGCCCCCAGACCCCGCAACGGGGCGGAGCCACTGCGCCCGCCACAGCCAGTTCGCGCCGGCACCCGCCCCCTCAGCCTTCGGGTCCCGGGATGGTGGGAGGGGCGGGCCTCGTGGGGCTGGGTGTGCAGCCCGGCCCAAGCCCCAAGCAGGAATGCTCCGCCGCGGGCGGGAGGATGGGCGGGTGACCCTGCAGCCTGGGACAGGGGTTGGGGGGGGCGATGGCTGAGGGCGGAGGAAGAGCCTCGGCGCAGCCCACAACGCCCGGGCCGAATCCTGGGCGCCCTTCTGCGGGCAGAGATTGTTGCCCCCGCTCTAGCCTTGCCTTCCCTCCACTTCCCCCCTTCCCCCGCGTTGCCCCGGGCAACAGCGCCTGCCGCCGGCGGCGCGAAACGCACCTACCTAGAACCTGACAAGCCCGAGCCCCTCAGACTCCGGAGCCAGTCACCACCCCGCGTCACGGGGGCCGTCACAGCCAATAGGCGCCACTGTCACGAACCTCTGCAACCAATCCAGCTGTACTCCGGTCTCCGGGCACCCTTGAGGCCTCAGCCAATGGGCAAGAGTAGAAGGCGGGCGCTGCCGCCCGGCCCCCAACCCCCTCCTCCACTACCTCCCAGGAGGCGGGGAGCGGCCGATTGGCCCCGGCCCCGAAGGGGCAGGACTTGGGCCTTAGGCTGGGTGGGCGCGCGCTTAGCCCCGGCTGCGGGCGCTGAGATTAGAGGCGCGGAGATGCGGCCGCCGCCCTCTGGGCTCGCTCGCTAGCCCGGGTGGAGTCCCGGGGTCTGCGCGTTTGTGCCGCTCTCCCCGCCTCGGTAACCTGCTCCTCCCTAGCCGGTGTCCTGGGCTGCCGGGGTGAGATGGGGCTGGAGGCGGACGGCGGCGTCACAGGAAACTTTGGGAGGCTCGCCTGGCCGCGGCCGGGAAGTGGCCGGACCGGGGGATGATAAGCGGAGGCCGCCTGGAAGGGACTACTCTGCGGGTCGGCAGCGGGAAAGGAATTCGGAGAGTGGGGGCGGAGGCGTGATGAAAATGTTAAGTGTGCCCGCAGGGCGCTGGGCGATCCCCGGAGCTGAAATCCCGGGGAAGGGAAGCCGCTTTAGGGCCGCCGGGCCCCGACCCCTAAAATAGGCACTTTTCAGCCTCAGAATTGGTCACTTTTTCCTGTACGTTCCCACATTTTACTTATTTCCGTTGTGGATTGCTTTAGAATGATTTGCAGCAACTCCAGTTTATTCTGAGTCCCTTAAGGGCAGGAACTGTCTTTCTGTCCTGTATTCTCAGTGCCTGAGCCTGCCTAAAAATGTTAGAAACTCCATGCTGGACTTATAATGGATCTTGTTTAAAAGCAGATCCTGGGAATGGCCCCCTATAATAAATTCTTACCTCTTCGAGAGTCTAGAATGCGTGGAGAACCCAAACGTGTTTGCTCTTCAGTGATGGTCGTTTCTGAAGCGTCCGTCACCAAAAGAATTTGGTGAAAAATGAGTAATGTGAACTACAGGATTATTACTAGGTAATCAGTAACAGTAGGATAGGTATTCGTCATTATTTGAGGGTGTGATCCTCCCATGTTCCTGTAGCAGGCTTTTTAAAGCGGTGTATCTTTTGCATTGGTTGAACCACAGAACCTCAATCCGTATTTCCCCTCCCTCTAAAAAACTGAGTAGGAGCCAAAGCAGAGTGGTGAATATTTTCTTTAGGCAGGGTTATTTATTTAACCGTAGAGAACAGCCCTACACATAGAAAAACATAAATCTTAGATTGGACTTTTTTTTAAAGTCTGCTGTTTCAAAGCTAAAGAAACAAAAACCAACATAAAATTTTAAATAAGAGAGTTCATTCTCCCTATTGAAACTGGGGGATGAGATTTCCCATCCCTTTTTCTCCGAGTATTAGCCTTAGAAAACTTAAGTACTTTCTATTTAATTGTTAAGAGCTTTCTCAACTCTTTGAAATGTGCGGAAATCCATTTGAGGACTAGATAGGACTTAAACCTGGAAGCTTTTTTTTTTTTAATGCTTCACGGTAGTTAGCATGCTTCCCTATCTCCCAGTTTTCCTGAGTAGGAACGTAACTTCCGTGGGCAACTTGCTCCAAGTTGCAAAACTACCTTCTGTCATAAAGACAGGATAAGTTTTTTTCTCCCTCTGGATAAAACCAATTAACTAACACAGATGGTCACCCCAATTGCTAAGATGAATTATATGTGACAAATATCAGGTCCTCTTACTTGAGGACTAGTTATTGTTCATCTTGAAAATATTTATGTAATGAGTCTTTTATACTTGGCTATATAAAAGGGCGAGATTTCTGTTGTTGCAGTCTCTTAGCAAATTGTGATGTGCATCACATTCTAGTTTAATGCTTATTCAATAATAAAAGTGTTTTGTCTACTCACGTTTGTGGAGAGGATTTCTGGGTTGGGAGATTTGGGTTTTTAATTAAATTTTTCCAACAATGCCTATACCCAGAATGTTGGGATGATAAAGTTAAGGCAAATAATTACTTCTGAGATGTCCCTAAAATTTGTTCCCTAAAATGATAGTTAATGATTAGTGTGTAATTCATAGTGACTGTTAAATGCACAAACTATGGTTCTGTGAGTAAATTTCTTAAAATATAAGTTAATTTTCTGTGAACAGTAAATGTTATTGTCTAAGTAATGTCAATAAGAAGGAAATGAATGAAAATTTGTGCATTAGTTAGGTAATAGCAAAATACAACTTTGGAAATTGCTTCATGACTGAATACTTTTCCCAAGAACCTTAGGATTTGTCTACCTTTATGCAAAGGGAACCAAAATGTAGAAAGATGCTGTTGGTGAACTAGTTATAACATATTTGCAGAAAGTAGCTTTCAATAAAGATATGGTAGAAATAGAGCTCTTTGGTACACAATGTGTGTGTTTGTGTTTTTAAGGAACCTAAATCTAAAAAAACAGTTAAGAATCTTTCCATATCTACAGTTGTTCTCTGAGTTTTCACCTATTCATTCCAAAACCTTAAAAGTTGCCTACCATATACCAGTCATTGTGCTAGGAAATGCAACTGTTAAAGAATGTACTTGAAGTAAATGAATGTGGCAAAAATCTATGCTTCATTTTTGAAACAAAAAATATATATGTAGCAAATCCAGTTTAACATTTTTTTTCTCTGTTGGAATTATCACATTGCATTGCAACACATTTAATAAACACTTTGGGTCACCTTAGTATATATTCCATGTTCCCAAATACCAAACTTTGTTTTAATAGCATTACTTACTGGACAAATGAAAATAATGTGGACATCAAACCTAGGTGAGTAATAAAAAATGATTGAAAAAGTTTTTTTTACTTTTTTTGATTAGCACCATCCATGCCTCACTCCATCTCTCCACCTCCCTTTTTTCCTGTTTCTCATAGACTTCAAGAGGAATCTTGGTTGTTTGCCATCTTAGTTCAGTATTTCCCATACTTAACCCTCCCTCTTTTTCTTCATCTATGTCTCTTTTTTCTGCCAAGTCCTTTGACTTGTGACTCTGCTTTTTAATCCTCTATTCATACTTTACCACACACCCATACTGCTCCTAAAATAGAGATCATAATGAGGTATGCAATATGGAAAACATATCTATCCTTATTCTGTACATGCTGCAGTGTCTGTTTTCAGTGGATATATAAATTTTTTAATTTTGAAAATTGTTCACTTGAATGAATACTGTTCCTAGAGGTCCATGTGTGTGAAATTTTCTTTAGGAATGTTTTTTGGGCTTTCCAAATTTCAAATTTTCAAAATGGCTTGTTTATTTTTCCAATCTGTGTTACGAAAATAGCAGGGTAGTCAAAGGGAGAGGGGAGAAAAGAGGATGAGGTAGAGTTCAAGGAAGAAAAGATCTATTCTGTCTTCAAACTAGATGTCAAATGTATTAACACCATCTCCCAACCACCTTTCCCAGCCAGTGGGTGGCCGTCCTGGTACTCTAATTAATATTGGTTCTCCTGCTTCCCTGACCTGATCTCCTTTAAGAAATACTACTACCAACATTCGTAATCAAGACATGCCCTCTCCAAAATGCCCCTGGATCACTCGAGGCCTGTCCATTTTAAGTCATCCTTTTCTCAGATATTTTTTTTTTTTTTTTTTTTTTTAGGCAGAGTTTCACTCTTGTTACCCAGGCTGGAGTGCAATGGCACGATCTCGGCTCACCCCAACCTCCGCCTCCTGGGTTCAGGCAATTCTCCTGCCTCAGCCTCCTGAGTAGCTGGGATTACAGGCATGCGCCACCATGCCCAGCTAATTTTTTATATTTTTAGTAGAGACGGGGTTTCACCATGTTGACCAGGATGGTCTCAATCTCTTGACCTCGTGATCCACCCGCCTTGGCCTCCCAAAGTGCTGGAATTACAGGCTTGAACCACCGCGCCCAGCCAGATTTTTTTTTTTTTTTAAGACAGTGTCTAACTCTGTTGCCCAGCCTGGAGTGCAGTGGTGTGATCTCGGCTCACCCCAACCTCCGCCTCCTGGGTTCAGGCAATTCTCCTGCCTCGGCCTCCTGAGCAGCTGGGATTACAGGCACGCACCACCATCCTCAGCTAATATTTGTATTTTTATTAGAGACAGGGTTTCACCAAGTTTGGCCAGGCTGCTTTCAAACTTCTGACCTCAAGTGATCCACCTGCCTCGGCCTCCCAAAGTGCTGGGATTACAGGCAAGAGCCACCACTCCTGGCCTTTTCTTAGAATTTACCTGACCTTTTCCTCATCCCCTTATCCCTGGTTCATTATACCTTCAAAGTTAACTGTAAATGTGTATGCCTGTGCGACAGTGCTGTAATAATAAATTTATATGTATGATGTTAGAATCACCTGAAGATCTTTTCAAAAATACACTCCCAGATTAACTCCCAAAGAGTCTCACTTGGAAACGCAAAGGAGTTCAGGAAAGTCTATATGTTTGGCATGAGACCAGTGAATTGTTCAACATGGTTTGTTTAACTCAGGCATTTATCTCTACTCTGTCCTGAAAATCCTTGATACAGATAAATATAGGTCCAGGTGACCAGAAATCTAAGGCGTAGGATCTCTGAGGGGGCATGGTTGAGAAAAGAGGCTGTAAGCAACAGGATTGCTTCAAAGTCTATAAAGGCGCAGGGAGACCCTTCTTCCCCCACCAAGATCATTTTCCCTCACAAACAGCTAGGTAAAACACTACCCTACCACAATCCAGAGACAACAAGATTTACTCCTCGGTATCATTAGAGAAGCTCTGATCTTGAAGATACAGAGACAGCTGAATAGTACCTAGGAGAAAAATGCCTTACTGCACATTGGGGTAAAGGGAATACGTGAAAGTCTGCATACTGAACTTTGAGACTTCTCCTCCAGACTCCCATAATGACTGTATTTATGTTCCTATCCCTCAGAGAAGATCTTAGAGGATTCCTTTTAGGGAAATTGCCTTGCATAAGGAAAAGTATTTTTATAGCTAGTGAGTACTGAAGGTGAGGGAGTGGATTTTCTAAAATGGACAGATTCCCTGCCCAATCACATCAAAAATAAGGAATCCCAGTCCTTAAAAATACTGTACCCTTGAATGAAAACAGGATGCTATTTTTCTAAAGAAAAATTCAGAGAGAGGGTGGCCGGGCGTGGTGGCTCAAGCCTGTAATCCCAGCACTTTGGGAGGCCGAGGCGGGTGGATCACAAGGTCAAGAGATCGAGACCATCCTGGTCAACATGGTGAAACCCCGTCTCTACTAAAAATACAAAAAAAATAGCTGGGCATGGTGGTGCATGCCTGTAATCCCAGCTACTCAGGAGGCTGAGGCAGGAGAATTGCCTGAACTCAGGAGGCGGAGGTTGCGGTGAGCCGAGATCGTGCCATTGCACTCCAGCCTGGGTAACAAGAGCGAAACTCCGTCTCAAAAAAAAAAAAAGAAAGAAAAATTCAGAGAGAGAAGCAAGCTTTGAAAAGTAAAAAAAAGGCCAGGCACGGTGGCTCAAGCCTGTAATCCCAGCACTTTGGGAGGCCGAGGCGGGTGAATCACAAGGTCAAGAGATCAAGACCATCCTGGTCAACATGGTGAAACCCCGTCTCTACTGAAAATACAAAAAATTAGCTGGGCATGGTGGCACATGCCTGTAATCCCAGCTACTCAGGAGGCTGAGGCAGGAGAATTGCCTGAATCCAGGAGGTGGAGGCTGCAGTGAGCCAAGACCACGCCATTGCACTCCAGCCTGGGTAAAAAGAGTGAAACTCCATCTCAAAAAAAAAAAAAAAAAAGAAAAGAAAAGAAAAGAAAAAAAGAAATTCAATAGCAGATGATAAAAGGAAATTGAGAAGTCTCAGAAAAACAAAAAGACAAGCAGTTGAAAAATACGAGGAGGGCCGGGCGCGGTGGCTCACGCCTGTAATCCCAGCACTTTGGGAGGCCGAGATGGGTGGCTCACGAGGTCAAGAGATCGACACCATCCTGGTCAACATAGTGAAACCCTGTCTCTACTAAAAATACAAAAAATTAGCTAGGCATGGTGGCGCATGCCTGTAATCCCAGCTACTCAGGAGGCTGAGGCAGGAGAATTGCCTGAACCCAGGAGGCGGAGGTTGCGGTGAGCCAAGATCGCTCCATTGCACTCCAGCCTGGGTAACGAGAGTGAAACTCCATCTCAAAAAAAAAAAAAGGAAGAAAAATATGAGGAAAAAATGTAGGATCAATTCAGGAGATGAAACATGTAATCCATAGAAAGAAAAAAGGAGATGGAAAAGTGGGCAAAATTGTCAAAGACATTTCCCCAGTACTGAAGAACCTGAATTTCCAGATTGAAAAGGATCTAGTGAGTGCCCTGCAAAATGAATGAAAAAGACTCACACAAAAGCACTTAATCCTAAAATGTCAGAACAGCTGAGATGTTTTAAATTCCCTGAATGCTTCAGATAAAATAACAGAATCCAGACAAAAGAGCAGGCATGAAAACAGAGAAAGGCATTGGACTTCTTAATGATACTAGAAGCTAGAAGAAAATGGAGCAATATCCTAAATTCCAAGGAGAAATAATTTACAATCTAGAATTCTCAGTAAAAACAACAAATCAATGAAGTCTAAGAGCAGAAGAAAAGTATTTTCAGACGTGCGACATCTCAAGAAGTTTTCTTTGAAATCGTTTCTCATGAAGGTACTTAAAGGTGTTTTCCACCAAAAAGAGGGCTTAAAATAAGATTGCGGCAGGCCATGTCCCACTTATGTAGGCCTCCATAACAACTGTTTCAGTACTGAGTGGTTAAGTTAAATATTAAAAGCATGTGCCCTTATATAAAGGCTGGAATGTAACAAAAGCCCACCAAGAGTGTTGCCTAGGCCTTAAAGCATGACAAAATAACAAAGAATTCTTAACAGGGCCCATTTAGGATTAAACAAGTTTTATTGGGGATCTGAAGAAACTCCCCAAGCAACCACAAACAAGTTTATTGGGGGTCTCAAGGAACTCCTCAAACCTCCGTGATTTAGCACTCCCTGGTGATCCTATGAAACTGTCTGGAGAGGGGCCTCGTTGCTATAGTTTGCCAATAACTCTGCCATCAGACTGGAGCTATACGCTGCCCCCTCCCAGTCTACCCACCTTGGCCAAAAAGACGACTACAGGACAACAAGAACAGCAGAGAAGCCATCCTCCAGTTGCTCCTGATGTTCACCTTCTCAGCCCCTAGCCCAGGGCATGTAGCTGTCCACTGTGATCTCTCATTTGTGTAAATATTCATATATATATGTACTTTTACTTGTAATGTGTGCATTTGTGTTGAGGGAAGATAAATACTTTCTGATTAAAGACTTTTTTTAATACAAAAAAAAAGAATAGTATAGCTTACAATTCCTTTCAGAGGTACACGTTCATCATTTTCGTATGCTGTTATGTGAATTGAAAGATAATGCTGAAAGAAAATACATGCACAAAGAGTTTACATTATTTTTTTATGTAGTTATACAAAATTATATAAGTGTTTATTTTTTAATTGTACTTTAGGTTCTGGGGTACATGTGCAAATCATGCAGGATTGCTGCACATGTACATACATGACAAGATAAGAATAGTCACCCCAGCACCTAGACCCATTTACATTAAAAAATTTACTGAGGCTCCACAGGAAGGTGTTCAGGACTCAGACTTTAGTTATAGATTAAAAGAAGTTAATCACTGATGTCTTTAGATGAATGCACACTTACACGTAGACATATAGCTTAGAAGATATATAAGCTCTGGAAAACTTTGCAATTTTGAGTTGGTCTGGCAATAACTTCCAGGCCTTCTCCCTGTAACTGGTTGTAGAAATAAAAACTCTCTTCCTCCCCAATTCATCTGCATCTCATTATTGAGCCACAAGAAATAGCAGCCTCACCCTCAGTTTGGTCCAAGAACAAGATGAAGACATGGAATCAACATTGGAGAAAGGGAAAGAGGAATATCCAGGATGATATTAAAAGAAATTTCTAGGACAACAGTTGTATCACAGGCCTAAAAGTATAGATTGAAGCAAGAGAATGAATATCTCTGGAACTGATGTCTCCAAGAAAAAAAACAATAGGGTCAATAGAGTTCCTGATGTATTTCATCATAGTAGAGCTGTATTCCTGTTCTAACCAAATTTGTAGATGACTTCGGGGTAGGCATATGAGAGATGAAACAAAGAGAAAATAGCAATTATTAACCACAGGAGGAAAAATTTATTTCAAAAACAGAAACTTTATATTTATAAATGTAATAATAGTATTTCATGTAACTTAGCCTTAACATTTATTGCATAATTATCTCAATCTAAGCAGTAAAATTGATTAAATGAAGAATTATAATTGTAGTTTCTATAATGTTGTAGGACAAGGGTAAGGGAAACTGGGTGGAAGTAACGTGAGAGAGCTAAATTCTCTTCTTCCATAGTAAGAAGTCAGCGGATAATTTCCAATGTTGAAAACTCAAGAAAAGGTATTGTGAGTATGCTTCATGGTAGAAAGGGTAAATACCAGTGTTAAGAGTAGAGTTCAACTATCAGAGGGTGATGGGGACTGAAGAGTAACAGTGGTTAGGGCTGGGCTGCTGTTTTCTGTTACAAATGAAGATGTCATTTCATCTGCATTGCTTTGATAAATATAGCATTTAAAAAAAAAGATCTGTAGATGCGTCTGTTGCATAGACAGGTTTGAGAGCTATTGAGAGAAAAAACAGAGCAAGGAACATCTGTCTCCATCACTGCAGATAGAATACATTTTAAAAAGGATATGCCTTGTCTACATAAGTGACATTCTAGAGGGAAAAAAAGGCGACGGGGCGGGGCAGGCATCATGGCTTACAATCCCAACACTTTGGGAGGCTGAGGTGGGCAGATCACTTGAGGCCAGGAGTTGGAGACCAGCCTGGCCAACATGGTGAAGGCCCATCTCTACTAAAAATACAAAAATTAGCTAAGCGTGGTGGTGGGCGCCTATAAGCCCAGTTAGGGTGGATGAGGCAGGAGAATTGCTTGAGCACGGGAGGTGTAGGTTGCAGTGACCCGAGATTGTGCCTTGCACTACAGCCTGGGTGACAGAGCGAGACTCCGTCTCTAAACAAATAAAAATAAAAGAAAAAAGAAAAAAATTATGTCGATTATAATAATATTTTATCTTTGCTTTCTAACTTAGTTCTTCACTCAATGAATATTTCTTGAGCACCTACTATGTACCAAAAGCACTGTTAAGAAGCTCTGAGGGGAGCCGGGCGCGGTGGCTCAAGCCTGTAATCCCAGCACTTTGGGAGGCCGAGGCGGGTGGATCATGAGGTCAAGAGATCGAGACCATCCTGGTCAACATGGTGAAACCCCGTCTCTACTAAAAATACAAAAAATTAGCTGGGCGTGGTGGCACATGCCTGTAATCCCAGCTACTCAGGAGGCTGAGGCAGGAGAATTGCCTGAACTCAGGAGGCGGAGGTCACGGTGAGCCGAGATTGCGCCATTGCACTCCAGCCTGGGTAACAAGAGCAAAACTCCGTCTCAAAAAAAAAAAAAGAAGCTCTGAGGATACAACAAGGAGCTGCTGCCAGGACAGGGTTCCTTCCCTGAAGTCAAGTGGGACATAGAGACAATAAGTAAGAAAAAGGATTAGCAGACAACCTACAGATTGTGATAAATGCCAAAAAGGAAGTGAATAGAATGACATGAGAGAGAATAAAAAGGACTAGAAAGAAGGAACCAACTAAGCTACAAGTCTTAGAATCATAGTTATATAGTCGGAACTTAAATCACTCAGCCTTTCTGAGCTTCAAGTTTTGCATCTGTTAGCTGCAGATAATAATTACAACCTCACTGGTTCTTAAGAGGCTTAAGATGTAGTAAACAAACAAAAAACTGAAAGAATTTTCAATGGATAGATTGCTTTTCAGATATAAGGTAACACCCTTAGGGGCGCCATTGTTACCTCTTAATTGGTTTCCCTGCCTCCCACCCTAGGGCTCTGTGGTACACATTGTCAACAGTGCAGTCACCTAACCATCATTTTCATTTTGACATTCTGATCTTCAAATTCTTAGAAGTATGTCTAGTTTCTCAACCTTGGCTTCAGAGACTTTTCCAAAGCTACAAGCAATTTATCCAGACTTATCTCCCACCTCGCAGTTACCTCTCCCTCTTCCTCTCCAGCAATAGAATATTTTATGCTTCCACATTTACTTTATTTTCTAATTTACATACAGTAAAATCCACTGTTCTTGGTGTACAGTGTTCTATAAATTTTGACCAACGCATAGCTGCATAACTATCACCACGATCAAAATGCAGAATAGTTCCAACTTCCCCACCCGCAAAATTCCTTCATGCTATTCCTTCATAGTCAACTCTATCCCCACACAACCCCTGATAACCAGTGATCTGCTCTTTGTCACTATAGTTTTGTCTTTTCAAAATGTTATATAAATGGAATCATACAGTATATAGCCTTTTAAGCCTGACTTCTTTCACTTACCATAATGTATTTGAGATTTGTCTGTTATTGTATGTATTAGTCGTTGTTGTTTTTGTTGTTTTCATTCTATCAAAGCATAGTGTTTCACTGTTTGTTTATCCAAATCTCAGTTGAGGGACATTTGGTTGTTTTCTGGATTTGGGCAATTATGAATAAAGTTGCTATAAACATTCACACACAAGTTTTATTGTATGAACACAAATTTTCAGTTCACTTGGCCAAATACCTAGGAGTGAAATTGCCAAACCCATGGTAAGTGCATATTCAGCTTTAAAATGGCTGAACTTTTCTGAAGTGGCTGCCCATTTTACATTTCCACCAGTAATGAATAACAATTCCAGTTGCATCTCTCTCACCAGCACTTGGTGGTGTTACGGAAGTACTGGAGTTTGGTTGTTTTGCCATTCATATAGGTGTGTAGTGATATCTTGTGGGCATTTAATTTACATTTCCCTAATGACTAATACTGGTAAGAATCTTTGCATGTGTTTACCTGCCGTCCATGTGTAGTCATTCCTCTGTATTCTCCAGAGACTGATTCCAGGATCCCCACTTTTATCAGAATCTGCACATATTCAAGTCACTCACTTGGCACTGCAAAACCTACTTTGTGAAATCAGCTCTCTATATACTTGAGTTATGCGTCTGCAAATACTGTATTTCACTTCACCTTTGTTTTATTTATTTATTTATTTATTTATTTATTTATTTTTGAGAAGAAGTCTCATTCTGTTGCCCAGGCTGGAGTGCAGTGGCGCGATCTCAGCTCACTGCAAACTCCACCTCCTGGGTTCAAGCTCTTCTCATGCCTCAGCCTCTGGAGTAGCTGGAATTATAGGTGCCTGCCACCATGCCAGGCTAATGTTTGTATTTTTAATAGAGACAGAGTTTCACCATATTGACCAGATTGGCCTCAAACTCCTGACCTCAAGTTGACCCACCCACCTCAGCCTCCCAGAGCACTGGGATTACAGGTGTGAGACACCATGCCTGGCCTCACTTCATCTTTGGTTGAAAAAAACCTGCACATAAGTGGACTTGTGCAGTTCAAACCCATGTTGTTCACGGATCAACTGTATATTATTTGGTGAAGTGTCTGTTCAAATCTGTTGCCCATTTAAAAAATTTGGTTTTGTTTTGAAAATAAAGAAAAGCTGAAGGGCTCAAACAACATGATTTCAAGACTTACTATAAAGCTACAGTAATTAAGAGAGTGAGGTATTGGTAAAAACATAGGCAACCAGATCAATGGAACAGAATAAAGAATCCAGAAATATACCCATGCAAATATGGTCAGTAAATTATTGGCAAAGGTGCAAAGACAATTCAGTGGAGAAAGGACAATCTTTTCAAAAAATAGTACTGGAACAATTGGACATTGACATAGAACCATGACCCATATCTCTTACCTTATATAAAAATTAACTCAAAAATTGATCACAGACCTAAATGCAAAATATAAAATGATAAAACATTAAAAGAAAGCACAGAAAGTCTTTGTGATCTTCAGTTAAGAAAAGTGTTCTTAAATACAGCATCAAAAACACAATACATAAAAGAAAACAGTTGGTAAATTTGACTTGATCAAATGTAAAGATTTTGCTCTGTGAAAGATACTATCAAGAGAATGAAAAGGCAACCCACGGAAAATATCTGTAAATAATCATTACTTTCCTGTAGAGAAACACACTTTGATAAATATACCCTAAAATTCTAGTCCCCTTTGTAACTAAAAACCTGTATACATTTGCAGACACTGCATATGGATTAGATATACTGCAGTGTGTTACCACTTTAAGTTTAAATAAAACTTTACCAAAACAAATAAGTACCATGAATGGCATCATCTTACAGATCCCAAATTGCTCTCATCATGGCTTATCCCTGCGGAGGTCATATCTAATGAGGGCAGGGCTGGAAAGGAACATGTATTTTATAACTGTAGATAATGTCTTGAGTGGATCTATGAATATGTGTTTGTCTAAACATACAGTTACAGAAAGTTAAAAAACATTTGAAAAAAATTCTAAATCATATATCTTATTTGGTTGACACAGCAACTCTATTGTTTCATTTTGTTGCCACGTCTACTGTTGTATTTTGTTTTCTTTTAAAATCAGAAGACTGGCAAAAAGAAAGAAAGAAAGAGAGAGAGGGAGGGAGGGAAATAAATTTAGCTCAGGCAATCTTTAAAAGAAATAACGAAACTTTAGGAAAAGGGGTCTGTACTTGACTCGCTCTTTCTCTCCAAATGGTTGGCATGTGAAGAGATTCAAATACCTTTTCATTTCGGTATATTGAAAGTTTAGAGTCATAAATAATCATTGGATACTCTGGAGTCCAATGTACAAAATTAAAACATAATATTTCTTAAGCAATCTTTAGAAAGAGTTTGTACAGCATGCTCGGGAAATAATGGAAACTTGGCATTACGATATGCTCCCCATCCCCAAAAAGTTATGCTGTTAAGGGCTAAACTGTACTCCTCCCAATTCATATGTTGAAGCCCTAATTTCCTTACCTTACAATGTGACTGTATTTGGATACAGGGCATTTGAAAAGGTGATTTAAGTTAAAATGATATGGTTAGCATGTGACTAATTTCCTTATAAGAAGAGGAAATTGAGACACACAGACTCTGGGGATGCTCACATACAGAAGAAAGGTCATCTAAGGACACAGAGAAGGCACCCATCTGCAAGCCCAGAGGCCTCAGAGAAAACCAATCCTACCAAAACCTTGATCATGGACTTCTAGTCTCCAGAACTATAAGAAAATAAATTTCTGTTATTTAAGTCATCCAGTCTGTGCCACTCTGTTATTGCAGCCTCAGCTAACTAATACATACACCAAGGCATTTATGAATACTCATAATGTCAGCTCAATAATATTTTTAATATAAATGAAACATAATATTTTAAGATTGAAAACCAAGCAAAACAGAAAAACTAAGAAATGAATGTAATAGACGTGTTCAGAAGTATTAGATCAAGCATCCAAACCACAGCAGCGTGATGCTTGCAAGAGGCAATGTCAAGGGATGATAACATATCGCTGAAGGAAATTCATCACACACAAGCTAAAATCAGACAATGTTAGAGGCTTAGTGTATTAGAGACCACCCTAGCAGTCTCATTTTAACTTACTTGCCTTTTTAAAAGCTCTGTCTCCAAATACAGTCACATTCTGAGGGACTCAGCTTCAATATATGAATTTTGGGAGGACACAGTTCAGCCCATAACACTTACACCTTGGGAGCTGAAGTACCTTTTTTTTTTGGTCTTTTAATGTTCATGGAAGAACATGCATTTTCTTTGACAAAACTTGTCCTATTTTTCTTCCCTGAATATATAATATTTGTTGCATAGCATATTACCACAAACTTAGTGGCTTAGAATAGTACCCATTTATTATCCCACATTTCTGTAGGTCAGCAGTTCAGGTAAGACATGGTTGAGGCCTCTGCATAGTTCTCACAAGGCTGCCATCAAGAGTTCCACTCAGACTATGATCTCATCCAAACTCCGGGTCTTCCATACTCACTCAGGCTGTTGGCAAAATTTAGTCCCATGCAGCTATAGAACTCATGGTGGCTTTCATCTTCTGCAAAGCAAGCAGGTGAGCAATTCTCTGCCTTTGAATCTTTGCCACACAAAGTAATGTAATCATGGGAGTGAAATCCCATCATATTCACAAGTTGCACCCATATTCAAGTGGAGGAGATTATACCAAACATGTGTCAATGGGCAGGAACTTTGGGATCTGTCTTACATGTGTGGTTTGGCTATTTTCTTTTTATTTTTTGAGATGGGGGTCTTGCTATGTTGCTGAGATTGGTCTCAAACTCCTGGGCTCAAGCTATCCTCCTGCCTCAGCCTTCTGAGTAGCTGGGATTATAAGCATAGTGCTACCCTGCTGGGTCTCTTGGGGGCCATCTTAAAATTCTGCCTATCACAATAAGATAATAAAACAGTAATTTTATAGTGTAATATATAATTTCATAATTGAAATTACATAAGTAATTTCAATGTGATGAGTTTAAAAGTGTGTGTTAGGAATTTTCTGGTGCAAATGCCAGAAACCCAAATTAAGTACCTTTAGGCAAACAGGGCAAAGTATTTGAAAGATGTCATATATTTGGAATAAGTGTGAATGACCACAGTGCTAGGAGTACATAGATATGCAGAAACAACTAAACCAAGGTCTAGGCAGTAGTCACAATTCACTTTCTCTCTCCCCTATATTTTTCCTTATCCCTCATTTTTACTCTTTCATATTCTTCCTGTTACATGCACATACACATAGACATGCTAACAAACTCTGTAGAACAGTTTCTTCTATGTGGCACTGACAGTATTCAAGTTTCATAATTCATAGCTACTAGTATGGAAGAGGGGAAAAAAATCTTAACAATTCTAGTTTGAAAAATTTGGCCGGGCGCGGTGGCTCACGCCTATAATCCAAGTACTTTGGAGGCCAATCCAAGTACTTTGGATCACCTGAGGTCGGGAGTTCATGACCAGCCTGACCAACATGGTGAAACCCCGTCTTTAAAAAAAAAAAAAGAAAGAAAAAAATTCAAGAAGGACTCCGATTGACTCCTCTTTCACATATCAAATATCAAGATCAGGCCCGGCGCTATGCCTCATAGCTGCAATCCCAGGGCTTTGGGAAGCTGACGTGGGTGGATTGCTCCAGCCCAAAAGTTCACGACCAGCCTGGGCAACATGGTGAAATCCATCTTTACTAAAAAATACAAAAATTAGCAGGGTGTGGTAGGGCACCCCTATGGTACCAGCTACTAGGGAGGTTGAGGCCAAGGAACTGCTTGAGCCTGGGAGGTTGCAGCTGCAGTAAGCTATGAACACGAGTCACTCCAGCCTAGGTGACAGGGTAAGACCTGTCAAAAGAAAGGAAAGGGAAAAGGAAGACAAAGGAAAAAGGAAAATAAAAGAAAGGATAAAAGAAAAAGGAAAAAAGAAAAGAAAGGAAAGGAGGGAGAAAGGAAAGGAAAACAAAGGAAGAAGGAATGGAAGAAGGAAAGTAAAAAGAAGGAAGGAAGGAAGGAAGAAAACAAATCAAGATCAGTCAAGTATCAACAGTTGGCAGAATTATGCAAAAACATGGCAGTTTCCACTGGAACTACATAGTTGAAGTGGCATAAAAGCCCTTCTCAAGGGCTGGGTGCTAATCTCTACTATTGATTTTTGCTACAAGCAGCTACAGCGCTGCTTATGACTTTCTAACAGAGGGCAGGTAGTGTGGAGATTCTATACGGAGTTTTCTTTTCTTTTCCTCTTTTCTTTTCTTTTTTTTTTGACATGGAGTCTCACTCTGTCACCCAGGCTGGAGCGCAGTGACACAATCTCAGCTCAGTGCAACCTCTGCCTCCTGGGTTCAAGCGATTCTCCTGCCTCAGCCACCCAACTAGCTGGGACTACAGGTGTGCACCACCACGCCCTGCTAATTTGTGTGTGTGTGTGTGTATTTTTAGTAAAGATGAGGTTTCACTGTGTTGGCCAGGGTGGTCTCAAACTCCTGACCTCAAATCATCTGCCCAACTTAGCCTCCCACAGTGCTGGAATTAAAGGTGTGAGCCACTGCACCCAGCCTCTATATAGAGTTTAGTATTTCAAAACTTTAGCACCCTTTTATTACTAATTTTTTTCTAAAAGATTGTTTCTAAGTTATATTTTCATAATTAAGATATTCTAAATGTGCTAGAAGTACTCACTATTGGTAGCAGGTTATCATGGAATTTACAGTTGGTTTTAATGGAATCCATGTGCCTCAAAACTGTATGGGAAATTGAACAACTATATGAGCATATAAGAGGCACAGTTTTCCGGGAGAAATGGTTAAGACTCATTTGGCTCTAGAGCAGGCGTCCCCAAACTGTGGCCCCCTGAGGCCATTTATCCGGCCCCCTGCCGCACTTCAGGAAGGGGCACCTCTTTCATTGGTGGTCAATGAGAGGAGCACAGTATGTGGCAGCCCTCCCTCCAATGGTCTGAGGGACAGTGAACTGTGTAAAAAGTTTGGGGACGCCTGCTCTAGAGCAACCCTGCTTGGTTTAAGTTATAGCTCAGTCACTTGCTACCTGGATAATTCTACTCTGGTTACATAACCTGTATGCTTCAGCTTTCCTCATCCATAAAATGAGGATAATAATACAAACAAATCTGAAGGTTTGTCTTGAAAATAAGTACACTAATACGTATAAAGGATTTAGAATGGTAAGATTTAGTAACCATTAGCTATTGTTAGTTCAACAGCACTCTTTTGATTCCTAGCAGAACCCAAATGCCAAAAAGGTTAAAAATAACAGATTTGAAGAAATCCTTTTGTAAATCCTTTTTAAAATAAACTTTAGTTAATCACATCCACATGTATCTGTTTTCTGACTCCAGATGTTCATATACGAGGCTTCAAACCACGATGCAGCATTAATGACTATGAAGATTATCTGTGTGAGAAAGACCTACCAAAAACTTTTTTTTTTTGAGACGGAGTTTCTCTCTTGTTACCCAGGCTGGAGTGCAATGGCGCGATCTCGGCTCACCGCAACCTCCGCCTCCTGGGTTCAAGCAATTCTCCTGCCTCAGCCTCCTGAGTAGCTGGGATTACAGGCACGTGCCACCATGCCCAGCTAATTTTTTGTATTTTTAGTAGAGACGGGGTTTCACCATGTTGACCAGGATGGTCTCGATCTCTAGACCTCGTGATCCACCCGCCTCGGCCTCCCAAAGTGCTGGGATTACAGGCTTGAGCCACCGCGCCCGGCCCCAAAAACTCTTATAAGCAAGGTTTGATTATAAAGAAGCCAAGGCAATCTTTTTTTTTTTTTTTTTGAGACGGAGTTTCGATCTTGTTACCCAGGCTGGAGTGCAATGGCATGATCTCGGCTCACTGCAACCTCTGCCTCCTGGGTTCAGGCAATTCTCCTGCCTCAGCCTCCTGAGCAGCTGGGATTACAGACACGCGCCACCATGCCCAGCTAATTGTTTGTATTTTTAGTAGAGACGGGGTTTCACTGTGTTGACCAGGATGGTCTCGATCTCTTGACCTCGTGATCCACCCGCCTTGGCCTCCCAAAGTGCTGGGATTACGGGATTGAGCCACCGTGCCCGGCGGCAATCTTTATAAATGCTTTTTTCCTTGCAGAGTGAGTCCGAGCTTTTGCTACCTATTTAGTAATGATAATCAATGCCCACATTTAGAATAACCTCTTTAGTACTTAGTCCATCATCAATGGTATGAAATACAGCAAAATTACTTTCCTGATAGCATTTATACCTTGCAATTTAGTCACTAATAATCTTTAACTTCATCTCCTCTTCCTCAACTCTGGGGCAACGACTCAAAAGGTCCAAAGGGGTCTATGGTCCAGTGTTTCATTTCCTTCTAAACAAATGTCAGCTGGGCCTCTGCTTCTTCACAGGCTTTTGTTGGAGAATGTTATCATATGTACTCCTGGTCCCTAACAAAAACTAATATGTACTGAGCACTTACTTTATGCTTAGTTATATACCAAGTGCTTTTACACACACCACCTCATTTAAGTCTTAAAAAAAAAAAAACCTGTGGGGTTGGTACTGGTATTATCCCTATTTACAGATGTAAAAAATGAGGCAGATAGAGGTCAAATCCATGATTCACAATCTCACAACTTTTTAGTGTAGGTATTGTGATTTGAATCCAAGTAATCGAACGCAGCAGGCACATTCCTTATAAAACCATTATCTATGCTGCCTTGCCAGTTAGTTCTTAAAAAGGAGAAGAGTGGGGCCGGGCGCGGTGGCTCACGCCTATAATCACAGCACTTTAGGAGGACGAGGCGGGCGGATCATGAGGTCAAGAGATCGAGTTCTCGCCATGATGAAACCCAGTCTCTACTAAAAACACAAAAATTAGCCGGGTGTGGTAGCACACACCTGCAGTCCTAGCTACTCAGGAGGCTGAGGCAGAAGAATCGCTTGAACCCAGGAGGCGGAGGTTGCAGTGAGCCGAGATTGTACCACTGCACTCCAGCCTGGCTACAGAGCAAGACTCCGTCGCAAAAAAAAGTAAAAAATTAAAAATAAGAAGAGTGACTGTGAGAGTAAGGAGGGATGACTAACATCCATGCAAAATGACAAAAACAGTAGAGAAGATTAGATCTTTTAAAGTAAAAAATAACTTGGCTGATAGGCAAACCCAAGTTTGAGAACTTGCTCCACAACTTTCCAGCTATATGACCTTGAGGAAATTACTTAGCTAAGTCTTAGTAATCTAGTTGTAAAATGAGGGCAATGACAGCTCCAACTTCACAAGGTGGTTTTGAGGATTAAATGGCATCATGCCTGTAAAATATTTATCAAGGTGGCTGGCATTTAATAAATGCTGCATAAATGTTGCTTACTGTTACTATTATTTTAAGTATTTTCTTCTACTTGGGCTTCTCAGCTTCAGACACCATTTTTCTTTCTGTTTTTGTGGTTTAAGTACAGAGCTTTGTTGAACTAGGGTTGAGTCTTACTAATGCAAGCTCCAGGCAACCAGATCACTTTCTTTCTGCAATTCTATTTGCCACCCACCATATCACTACTGATTTCGTGCCAGATTATAGATTTTCATTCACACATTTTAATTTAGAACCTTCCCTTTTATCTGTTTTTCAAGCATATTGTGTTAAAATTCCCAAATGATACTCTCAGAGTTTGGGATACAAAGAAAGTCCTTATGATAGCTTTTAGAAAATTTAAAGTTGTTCTTAGGGGAACAATCATTGCTTCGCATTTCGTTGCTGAATAGAAAATCTAGAAGAATAATATCAACTTTTAAATGACACTATATGCCTGGAAGGGTAGTATAAATTTAAAAAAAGGAGAGCACCTCATTATCATTCTTTCAAGCTGCTGGAGTGAAACTTGAGTCATTGCAAATTCCAGTATCAAAAACTCTCTTGGATATACTAAAGAACATCATTATGCACATAGCGATAAAATGAGGATGTTATTAGAGGGAGCCACTAAGAATAAAAGATAGCCAAAGCAAATTTCTAAAATGAATAATACAATAAGCTCGTTAATAAGTATTGCAAAATAGCTCTAAAATTTTCCAACTGAAGCTGAATTCCTTGGGGTTCTTCACCAGCCAGGGGCATCTTTTTTTTTTTTTTTTTTTTTCCCCCTGCTTGCAAGAATTTTCTACCTATAACTGTCTAAACACAAAGAAACATTTGATTTCGGTATTGATATTTATCAGAGTACTCTTCAAAATAAGTGAGATTAGGCTTCAAAAGCCTGCAAACGGCTTTTGAACGAAGAATACGCATATGAAGAAGTCATGCTTCACCATTTTTCTGTAATCTTCTAAACTGCCTTCATGACGTAAAACTTTTAATTGCAGAACATTTAAGAATTATTGCATGTCTCTTCAATAAAGCTAATCATTAAAGTTTATTTTTTAGTTGATAGTAGTATATTTAGAAATATACATACCAGTTCATTTTCTCTAGCCATTTCTGTTTACCTCATACAGAGGTTTCAAGAGGGATCTCTGCCACATTCACATTCAGAGATTTCGGCCCTAAGAACTGTTCATTTTTAATGTTTGTAGTTTCAGTGGTTTAACTTTTTCTTTTTTCTGATTTTTTTTTGATGTGTAATTATAAATTATAAATTTCTGAATTAATTAGCTGAGTAGGCTACAGTATAGATAATAGAGCTGGTGTTAGGTCATTTTTAAAGGCTTTTGGGTCTGTATGGAGGAAAGAACGAAACGGAAGTCGGGGAGTCCCCATACCCCACACTCTGTCCAAAGGTTAGGAAATTGCGGTCAGGGGTTCCTTTCCTTGGCTTCCACCATCTGAAGGCGTCTATAGCAAGAATTAGAATCAAAACCAAAGAAACAAAAAATCAGCTGAAAATAAAACACTAAGAAATGGTAGTTTACTTTCTTTTGCCATGCTGCAAAGGAGGGTCGAATTTTTCGCAAAACCTGATGGAGCTGCTGGCTGAGTTTTTCCCGGAGCAGGCAGCATGCGCATCCCCTCCTTCGCGCCTTCTCCCAGCTCCTGCTCCGTTCGCTGACCGAAGATTGATGGGAGGCCAGCCCTTCTCCCAGACTCCGGCCAGGCCCCGCCTAGCCCAGAGGTGGGCTGCTCCCGGCGCGGGGCGGCCCAGCCCCAACCACCGAGAAGAGGCCCTTTGGTGTGCTAGAGCGGCCGCAGGCCGCGGGGCCGGGTTGGGGAAGACGGAGTGCCCGAAGCCGCTGCTGAAGTCCCGCGCGGTCTCCTGCGTTCCAGGAGCCGGCACCCGATTCCCTTCGCTGAGTGCGGCCGTCTGGCGGAACGGCGTCTGTGGCTAGGAGCGGGGTTCCAGCCTGCTGCGCTGACGCGGCCCCTGGCATTTTCCGTGCGGGCCCTGGGTCGCCCTCGACGCGGCTTCCCGCCGGGAGCCTCCTTCTCACCGCAGAAGGGAGCTGCACCTGGGGCGGCCGGCGGGGAGCCGAGAAGACCCGCCGGGGAAGTGGGCCGGGCTGGTCCCAGGCCCGGCGCTGCGGCTCTCGGGCCGCCAGACCTCCTGCGGGTTGCGTCCCTCTCCTCGGTTTTCTAGACCCCGGTGCTGGGGTTGAATCCGTGCTGTGGTTTTGTAAGAATTAAATGATGCGGCGAACGCCGATCATTGCTGCTGACTGGGTGCTTCCTGGGGCCTGGCAGTATTCGCAGCGGAACACGAACTCGCTCCTGCGTTCATTCGCTGCTCGTCGACTTTCCTATCAATACCGCCAGGTGCTGGAGGGGCCCCCACCCTGTGGTCGGTAAAACTGCCGGGGTCACTGACCTTCTGAAGACGTTGAGGGTGAGAGGTTTGTTGGAGTCCGGAAGTGGAGACGGACTGGATAGTTAACTACAAAACACGTTTTTTGATTACAACTTTGAGAGCCCATAGCGGGAGACCGCTTTGGGGAGGGTCGGAGGTGGGGAAGAGGAGGAAA
The DNA here is from genome assembly GCF_048565385.1 of Saimiri boliviensis. Classification (NCBI taxonomy): domain Eukaryota; kingdom Metazoa; phylum Chordata; class Mammalia; order Primates; family Cebidae; genus Saimiri; species Saimiri boliviensis. The sequence goes on from NC_133449.1 coordinate 201,503,578, forward strand.
GGAAAGGCTTCCCTGACCTGACAGATGGGGCCGAACCGGCTGGACTCGAATTGTGTTTCAGGGCTAGGGAATAGCATAAGGCTCAAGCTGTTTCCTTCCAGCTTCAGTCCCTGTGCTCAAACTGGTATTTGGCACACACCATTCGTGGAACGCCACTCAATGCCTTATTCTCTTCCCCTTCCCTCAGCTCTGTCCCCTCCACATAGTAGGAAAATGAAGCTGGTAACTAATTTTGGCCCGAATAGTCCTGTTATTATATCTATTATACTCCACCATGCAGGTTCTTCCTAACTCCTTTTGATCAAAATAAGATATTTTTGAAAATGTGAAGAAAGCACTATCATATCTTGTATGGTTTCTCATTGCCTTCTAAATCAGATATAAACAACAAACTTGCTTGAGGTGTTCTCTGTCAAACCAAGGATCTACATTTAATTACAGCTTACACTCTGCTGCACCCTTTCGCTATATTCCTTAGTTGATGTTGACTCCATTTGGAACCCTGTATTCAGCGTTGAAAGCATTGCATATTCTGAAGCAATTGTGTTCTTACTCAGCACAGGCATTTCTGTTATCCCAAGAATCTCCCTACCTCCAGAACATGTTTACTCCTTAATCACTTCTTGATAGTAGAGAAGACTACTACTGTTCTAAATAGTTACAATTATTGAATATAGGCACGTTTTTGAATTAGAAGAATCCCATCCCAATCCAAGGTATAACTTGCTGATCCCATACTGATTCCTTTTCTTCCCACTCCGTGTCCTTTCATCTGCTATTTCCGAGTCCAGATGCCAGCCAGGCATTTGAGAACCATCTGATGGTAACAGAACGGAGGCTGACTCAACTTCACTCCACCACCTGCCTTCCTGCCTTCAGGGAGATTTTGTGCATAGCTTATCCTTTAACTTCTGCTTGTTACTGTTCACAGCACTGTGATTCTATTTTAGGCACCTTCTATACATTCATATTCATACTTTTTTCCTTCTCTTTCCTGTTTATTATTAGAAAGGTGCTTATTTTATTTCAGAACCAAAAAAGACATCGAATTATAATGATAACATGAGTATAGTATCATACTAAAGGATACTAGTAAGACACTCAGTTCCTGCTCTTTGTTCCCATATTATTTTGTGAATATGTCTATGATAGTGTTTAATACATTGCATTATGACTGGTTGGTTGTGTCATTCTCCACTTATTAATTAGACTTCTTTGAGGATAGAGATTTTTAAAAATTTTTTTCTTCATTTGTTCTTGTACTTAGTTCAATGCCTGGCAACAAAACAAATAAACAAAAATCATTATTGAATCAGTTTTTAAGTATGAAATAGGGGTAAATGGGAGGCTCCAGTCTGAAAATGCCTAGAGATCACCTTCAGAATCCTCACACATTTTCATCAATCTTCTTACCCTGTAATTAAATATACTTTCCTCAAACATTAAAGATATTTGTAAAATAAATTAATTTTTTTCTATTACAGTGGGGTGTGTGTGTGTATATATGTGTGTATATACATATATGTATATAGTTGTATTTAAACTATGTAGGAGAAAAGGAGCAAGTCTGTGAAATATCATTTCCCCATTTACAATTATCCCAGAAGGTTAAAATGTGAGAGAAACAACTAGTGTTCAAACCCTGCTCTTACTGATGCTGCAGCCAATGTTCTATCTTTGGTAGAAATCAAACTGTATTTTTCTTATTGTTCAAGTAATGTAATTAACTATAGAAAAATAAGAAATTACAGATGAACAAAATAAAGCAAAAGTAAATAAAATTCATCATGATTTCATCATTCCAAGCCAACAATTGTTAACATTTTTGTGAATACACATATATATATATATACACACACACACACACAATACATACGCACAGTTGTTTGGAGTTTTTTTTTAACAAAACGGAAATCACTAATTTTAATCTTTTATAATATACTTTTTTGCTTAACAATATGTGATGACTCCTGTCTCTTGATTCGTTTTTCATCCTGGGCACTATTTACATATTGGGCCAGATACTTCTGTGTTATGAAGGGTGATAAAAATTCTTTGCTTGATCAAACTTTATCCAGGCTCCTGAATCTTCTTCTAGGCCTGTCTGTATACTTTCTTTTTTTTTTTTTTTTTTTTTTTTTTTTGGAGATGGAGTTTCGCTCTTGTTACCCAGGCTGGAGTGCAATGGCGCGATCTCGGCTCACCACAACCTCCGCCTCCTGGGTTCAGGCAATTCTCCTGCCTCAGCCTCCTGAGTAGCTGGGATTACAGGAACGCGCCACCATGCCCAGCTAATTTTTTGTATTTTTAGTAGAGACGGGGTTTCACCATGTTGACCAGGATGGTCTCGATCTCTTGACCTTGTGATCCACCCGCCTCGGCCTCCCAAAGTGCTGAGATTACAGGCTTGAGCCACCGCGCCCGGCCTGTCTATATACTTTCTTATAAAATCAGACTTAGCAACAAACCTTTTTCCTCAGTTTAGTGACTGCCCCCCACCACCCGAATCCTTGATACATGATCACCATCGATATGTTCCTCATCCTCCAGCATCCCTTAGATGAATTCTCATAACCCTAGCCTGTCATCAGCAAGAATCGTGTTCCGTTGTGTTAGCCAAAGTCCTCCTTATCCTTGATGCTTCTTCTTAGCAGTTTTCTATTCACTTATCCTACCCTTTTCCTTGTCTATGAATTCCCACATTTCCCATGCTGTGTACAGAGTTGAGCACAGTCTCTCTCCCCAACTGCGAAACCTTATTGCAATGGTTCCTATCCATACGGCAATGATCTTGAATAAAGTCCTCCTTGCCGTGCTTTAAGACTGTCATTGATTTCTTTTACAGTGCCTGTCCTATGCAATGTAGAATACTTAACAGCATCCCTGGCCTTTATCCACTGTATGCCATTAATACTACCCCTTCTTCATTGTGGCAAACATAAATGTCTCCAGGCATTGCCAAATGTCTCCTGGAGAACAAAATTGTCCCTGGTTTATTCTAATGTTAATCATTTCTCTTTTCTTGACACTTGCCTACCCAATGACTATTAGAAACTCAATAGTAAATGTTTCACATTTTGCATTTTGTTCTAAAAATAGTTAATATCAAGTTAACAGAAGTTTTACAAAATTAGATGTTTTAAACTCTTTATTAAACTCTGAAATAATGCCACCAAACTCTGGAATGCTTTTTCATCTTAGAATGAACCCTTTTTATGATCTGTGGATTTGTTGTTTAAAATTTAAAAGTTAGCTTTGAGTGAATGAAGCACAAATTATCTTAAAGCAAAGGTATAGTAACATTATGAAAACGAGTGTTAAGACTGATAGCCTTTGGGAGAAGTGAATTTGCTAAAGGAGTGACTGATAAAAATTTTTATGCACAGATATATGTACTTGGTTGATTTTTATCATTGCAATGTTTTTTGTGTCTTTGATTTTCAGAAGATTTCTACAATAAGTACTTTTTTTTTTTTTTTTTTTTTTTGAGACAGAGTGTCGCTCTTGTTACCCAGGCTGGAGTGCAATGGCGCGATCTCGGCTCACCGCAACCTCCGCCTCCTGGGTTCAAGCAATTCTCCTGCCTCAGCCTCCTGAGTAACTGGGACTACAGGCACGCGCCACCATGCCCAGCTAATTTTTTGTATTTTTAGTAGAGACGGGGTTTCACCACGTTGACCAGGATGGTCTCAATCTCTTGACCTCGTGATCCACCCGCCTCGACCTCCCAAAGTGCTGGGATTACAGGCTTGAGCCACCGCGCCCAGCAGTACATTCTTACAGTAAAAATTCTCGAATATCTTTCCAAGTTAAAAAAGTCAGAAATTTGCCGGGCACGGTGGCTCACGCCTGTAATCCCAGCATTTTGGGAGGCCAAGGTGGGCGGATCACAAGGTCAAGAGATCAAGACCATCCTGGTCAACATGGTGAAACACCGTCTCTACTAAAAATACAAAAAAAAAAAAAAAAAAAAAAATTAGCTGGGCATGGTGGTGCGTACCTATAATCCCAGCTTCTCGGGAGGCTGAGGCAGGAGAATTGCCTGAACCCAGGAGGCGGAGGTTGCGGTGAGCCAAGATCACTCCATTGCACTCCAGCCTGGGTAACAAGAGCAAAACTCCATCTCAAAAGAAAAAAAAGTCAGAAATTTTTAGAAGCTGTTATACTTTACTTTTTCAAAAATGTTTTTGGCTGGGCATGGTGGCTCACACCTGTAACCCCAGAACTTTGGGATCAGGAGGTCAGGAGTTCAAGACCAGTCTGGCCAACATGGTGAAACCCTGTCTCTACTAAAAATGCAAAAATTAGCTGGGCATGGTGGCACATGCCTGTAATCCCAGCTACTCAGGAGGCTGAGGCAGGAGAATTGTTTGAACCAGGACCTGGGAAGTGGAGGTTACAGTGAGCTGAGATAGGGCCACTGCACTCCAACCTGGGCTACAGAGTGAGACTGTCTCATTTAAAAAAAAAATTTTTACTGTTAAATGAAAATGCATTATAAAAATTGCATTAAAAATGCAGTTTAATGAATTGCTATAATAGGAACACTGTATAATCACCAATGCAGGTCAAGAAGTAGAATATTGGTAGGGCTCAGAGGCATCCCTACCTCCATGCCCATCCCCTGCCACAGCTTCCTCTCTTCCTTTTTTTTTTTTTTTTCTTTTGAGACACAGTTTCGCTCTTGTTACCCAGGCTGGAGTGCAATGGCACGATCTCGGCTCACCGCAACCTCCGCCTCCTGGGTTCAGGCAATTCTCCTGCCTCAGCCTCCTGAGTAGCTGGGACTACAGGCACATGCCACCATGCCCAGCTAATTTCTCGTATTTTTAGTAGAGACGGGGTTTCACCATGTTGACCAGGCTGGTCTCGATCTCTTGACCTCGTGATCCAACCACCTCGGCCTCCCAAAGTGCTGGGATTACAGGCTTGAGCCACCGCGCCCAGCTTCCTCTCTCTTCTTCTTCTTTTTTTTTTTTTTTTTTGAGACGGAGTTTCGCTCTTGTTACCCAGGCTGGAGTGCAATGGAGCGATCTCGGCTCACCGCAACCTCCGCCTCCTGGGCTCAGGCAATTCTCCTGCCTCAGCCTCCTGAGTAGCTGGGATTACAGGCACGTGCCACCATGCCCAGTTAATTTTTTGTATTTTTAGTAGAGACGGGGTTTCACCATGTTGACCAGGATGTTCTCGATCTCTCGACCTCGTGATCCACCCGCCTCGGCCTCCCAAAGTGCTGGGATTACAGGCTTGAGCCACCGCGCCCGGCGGTTTCTTGGTTTTTATCTTTTATTATGTGATTGATATCTTTTTTATGTTTGTATTTTATATTTATATGTATTCCTTCTAAAGATATAAAAAATTGCATTCTATGTTGTTTTTAGGCTAGATGTTACCATAACTTTCTTTTCTTCTTTTTTTTTTTTTTTCTTTCTTTTTCTTTCTTTCTTTCTTTCTTTTTTTTTTTTTTTGTTGTTGTTGTTGTTGTTGAGACAGGGTCTCCCTCTGTCACCCAAGCTGGAGTGCAGAGGAGTAATCATGGCTCACTGCGGCCTTTACCTTCTGGGGTCAAGCAATCCTCACCTCAGCCTCCCGAGTAGCTGTGACTATAGGTGAGTGCCACCCCACCCAGGTAATTTTTTTTTCTTTCATTTTTAGTAGAGACAAGGTTTTACCATGTTGGCCAGGCTGGTCTCAAACTCCTGACCTCAAATGATCCATTTGCCTCAGCCTCCCAAGGGGCTGGGATTATAGATGTGAGCCACCATGCTGGGCCAACATGGGCCATAACTTTCTGTAAACTATTTTATTCTTGTCGGGTGTGGTGGCTCACTCCTGTAATCCCAGCACTTTGGGAGGCTGAGGTGGGCGGATCCCCTGAGGTCGGGAGTTCAAGATCAGCCTGACCAACATGGAGAAAAACCCCATCTCTACTAAAAATACAAAATTAGCCAGGCATGGTGGCGCATGCTTGTAATCCCAGCTACTGGGGAGGCTGAGGCAGGAGAATCACTTACTCAGGAGGCAGAGGTTGCAGTGAGCCAAGATCATGCCATTGCACTCTAGCCTGGGCAACAAGAGCAAAACTCTGTCTCAAAAAAAAAAAAAAAAATTATTCTCTATTTCTTTTCAATATACATACTATGCATTTATATATATATATATATATACTTCTCCACTATGAACAATAGGTCCTTTTTATTTCTACTGTCTGCCCTCTAAAACCTGAGTTAAATTAAACTTTTTTTTATATTCTTCTAATGTTTACTTCTGTATCTTGAAATGTGGTTCTATATTTATCACTTGATCTGTCAGCTTTAAAACCTAACTTTGCAACCTCAGCTATAACTTAGAGAAAATCAACATGTTACACACTTCCCACCTTTTTACTCTTTCTCCTCTCCTCGTTTGTGAATTATATATATTTCTATATTTACTATATCCCTCATGGTTGTTTTATTCTTAGTCTTAGGTTAAGTTAAATGGAATCACTACTTTCCAGGGTACTGTTGGAAATAATGTTAGTGTCCCAGTGTTGTTAGGAGGACCAAATGAAAAAGAATCAACATTCATTAAATTTTACTGAGAATTTAGTGTATTGTAAGTACTATGCCAGGTATCTGGGAATATAGAGGGCAACAACATTGTCTCTGCTTTTAGGGAGCTCTCGTGCCCATGGAAGTGACAAAGAATTTCAGTCCAGCGTGATAAGACGTGTGCCAGAGATAAGTACCCTGTGCTCCACACCAGAGAGAAGGTGTTCCTAACTCAAGCTTGGGGATACCGAAATGATCGGATTCCGGGAGGAGGTGCTACTGATATCTTATTCATGCGTCTTGAAGCATGAATAAGATACCGCTGACTGATAAAGGGATGAAAGGCATTATTGGTCTAGAAAACAGCAATGGCAGAGGCATGAGAGAGAACCATGTTCGGAAATTTGTAGTAATCCTGAACTTAAGTCTGGACTTAAGCTAGTGTGAGTGGGGAAAAGAGAAGCAAGGGAACTAAAGAAATAGGCAAGAGGGCATTCATGAAGGCTGTATGGAACTACTTGGGGTCTTAAGTACAAAAGTGACTGGATTTGTATTTCTGACGAACATTGGCAGCAGCAGGTGTGGACTCAATGAAGCCAGACTGGAGGAAGGAGATGAGTTGCATAGTCACCACTCTCAAACAAGGTGATTCTTTGTGAGACTGACACCAAGACTTTAAACTCTTCATGTGGAGTGACTGAAAATGGACTAGAATGAGACAGGTTCAGGCCAACTTCCACTGAGCTATTGATGTCCTGTATAAGAGGGGATTTAAAATGAAATTACCCAGATTTTCAGGAATGAACTGATACCGGCCAATGTATTTTGATGTAATTATCTTTGGGAACTGTCTCATATCCCTATTTGGATGGGGGGGTGAGGGGAGGGAATGGGGGATTGAGGTTTTTGTCTGCAAAGAATGTCAGCCATACTGAGAGTGAAAACTGGCAGGTTTCAACTCGGTAAGGGGAAAACTTCCTTCTGTTTCTGGTGCTATAGTCAGTTGGGAATAAATTCAAAGGCATGGAGAGTCCTGGGGCATATCCAGAGGGGAAGCCACCCCTGGACAGGTGGATATTGGCTCAGAACAGGATCTCTGGGACGTTTGCATGGGTCTGGGCCTGTGCAGGCTGTAAGTAACTACTTCACTCTGCTTCCTTTTTTTTTCCCTAAACCTCAGTGAAGTTGTGTCAAAAGTTACAGTCTGGACTCGGTTATACTGTGGGGAATTCAGGAAGGGCCTATCCTGTCTTCGGAAAGAAATGAAAAGGAGAAAGCAGTACACTTGTTGGTAACAGAAATCATCTGCAGAAAGACACACTCAACTGAGCTGTCATTGTGGTCTTATAGAAAGACATGCAGCCTTAGAGCCTTAGAGGGCACATGGCCCCTGGAGACCTGCTAAAGATACCATATGGTGGAAACTGAGAGTTCTCAGAAGCAGCTGGTGAGTCATCTGATCAGGGCTTTCTGGAAATTAATCAGGGTTGAAGCCATTATAGTTTGTGCCATAAGAAAAAGGGATTTCTTTATTTTATACCCACAGGATAGTGTGATCTTGCACAATGAGATCACACAGTCATCCATGAAAACAAGGATGAGGGCCAAATAATGCAGAGGGAGTGATGGAGGAATACTGAAGACAGAAAATCAGCAGGGTGTAGTAACATTGAAATCTGGCCTAGTGGTAAACATTTGAAAATTGCAACCATAGAGATGAAAGTCGGGGCTATAGGTTTAGATAATATTGCCAGGAAGAGGGTATTGAGAAAGTACTTTTTTTTTTTTTTTTTTTTTTGAGGGGGAGTGTCACTCTTGTTACCTAGGCTGGAGTGCAATGGCGCAATCTCGGCTCACCGCAACCTCCGCCTCCTGGGTTCAGGCAATTCTCCTGCCTCAACCTCCTGAGTAGCTGGGATTACAGGCACGTGCCACCATGCCCAGTTAATTTTTTGTATTTTTAGTAGAGACGGGGTTTCACCATGTTGACCAGGATGTTCTCGATCTCTCGACCTCGTGATCCACCCGCCTCGGCCTCCCAAAGTGCTGGGATTACAGGCTTGAGCCACCGCGCCCGGCCCTGAGAAAGTACTTTATAAATAATAAAACATTTCTAAATGTTAGCAATTAACTTCACATCCTAACAAAGTAGTCACATTATTTTATAAGCACATTTAATACATTTTTATTTAGTATGAATATATATGTATAGATATACGTTTGTGTGTAGTACGTGTTGTTTCCATGTTATCTTTTTTAATCCTAACCTTTTAAAGACAAAAACCTTTATGAAGTCCATTAAAGCTGTTGCTAAATTTCTTTAGTGCTAGAAGAGGATCTCTCAACCTTGGTAGTAATATTTTTGGTGTGGGCTGGATAATTCTTTCATGTGGGATAGTCCTATGCATTGTAAGCTGTTTAGAGGCATCCCTGGATTCTCTACCCATTAAATGCTGGTACCTCTACTCCACCTCCTCCCTGGCCCAGTTAGTGTGACAAATTAAAATGTCTCCAGACATTGCCAAATGTCCCCTAGAGGGCAATATCAACCCTGCTTGAGAACCACTATTAGACTACATGTAGTCATAAATTAAATCGTACTAAATCTGAGATTTAATTTTTTTTCTTTTATTTTTTTGAGACAGTTTTGCTCTTTTGCCCAGGCTGGAGTGCAGTGGCACAATCTTGGCTCACTGCAACCTCTGCCTTCTAGGTTCAAGTGATTCTATTGCCTCAGCCTCCTGAGTAGCTGGGACCACACTGCGCTACCATGCTCAGCTAATTTTTATATTTTTAGTACAAACAGGATTTCACCATGTTGGCAAGGCTCGTTTTGAACTTCTGACCTCCTGATCTGCCCACCTCAGCCTCCCAAAGTGCTGGGATTATAGGCATGAGCCACCGCACCTGGTTGAGATTAAAATATTTTAAAGCAATGAATTTTATAACGGGAACATCCATTCAACATTACTGTAATAATTTCTAATTTCATCTGTTCCATATGCAGTCCTCAGGCATTCATAAGTCTCAAGCTGAATGTCCTTTGTGGCATATTAAAGGAAGTATCAGCAGAACAATTACTTTCCCTCAAACTGATTTGAAAATTTGTCAGTATTCAGAGGAAGCCTAAGTTGAAGTGTGATACTGCTCACTAGGTAAGCCTCTCCTTTTTCAGCAAGTTAAGAGTTTAAACAAGTGACAAGAAGATTATTTTTATTTCTTAAGAAAATGAATGTTTAAAGAATCTGTAAGCACTTTTGAATTACCATTTAGAATTTAGTAACTGATATATTAAGCAGAAATCATTCTGTACCATTCATTTAGAGTTGGACCACAAAAGCAACTCACTTGTAGCTTGTTTCAATAATTCTGAATTAGGTTTGAAAATAAGATGTTTTATCAAACATATCACATAATTCTGAACTTATTCATTTATAATTTATTCTGTACTTCTCACAGTTACCTTGATTTAGAGAGAAGTTATCATAACAAGCAAACAGGTGTTAGAAAAAAATGGCCTCCTGCTGTTCGGATCTGCTTGTATTTATGATTTTCTTTTCTTCTAGTTTAACCTCACTTTCAGTTTTCTGCCATCATTCAGAAAAGGAACACCACTAATCAAGAGGTAAGTGGCAATTTTATATTTTCATGGATAAATAACACAGACATTTAGTGCTTAAAGGAACTATTGCTACACCCCTCATTACGAACATAAGAAACTGAGTTCTGGAATAAGTGACTTATTCCAGTGTTCATAGCTTCGGTACCACTTCTTAATAGGGGGTCAGAAGGTTTCCTCAGATAATACGTGAAAGAAATGTGCCCAAAGAATACAGAAAAGTGGAGAACAGGACTGTCTAGTAACATGAAAGAAAGCATGCCAATTTGGGAGGCAGAATGATCACAATTCAAATGGCTCTGTACGTATTAGCTGGCTCTACCCCTAAATGGCTGGATTATTTGAAGGCAAGTTGGTTAACTTACCAGGTTCTCAGTTTCTACATTTGAAAAATGAGGATAGTGACATCTAACTTTCAGTTGTTGGAGAATTAGAAATAATATATGAATAATGTATATTGTATATCCAAACATGAATCACAGCTAAGTTGTGTAGTAAATGCTGATTAATTCTAAATAATATTCCTAAGTATAAAAACAACATACATGTAATACATAATATAGATAAAAGCTATACTTATATATAGTCTGTATTTTATATATAAAGGTTTATATATATTTGAGATACAGTATATTTTAATTTTAATGTAATTGAATTGATCAGTATTCTCCTTTATAAGTCATATACGCATATTTTCTTGTGTGTAAATAAATCCATTTGTTTTCCTCTTCTCTATTGTTTTTGAATATAAGAAATGGGTTTGAATGTATTTATTTAAGTGGGCTAAGCTGATGGTATATCACATGAAAACTTATTTTAATAAAGAGAAAACCTATGGTTTTTGTTCTTTTTGTAAATTGTGAAATATATATACATAAGAATGTATGAAATGTGTACACACGATATAAATAGAAATAAAAAAGTGTACATTAAGTATCTACTGTTTCTGTTACAAAATAAAACACTGTCAATAACTGGAAGCTCCTTTTTTGCCTTTTACTGAACATGGCTCCTTCCCTTTCCATGGAAATACCTACACTTACTTTAATGATGATCATTTTCTTGCTTCATTTTAATATTTGCTCAACCTGTGTATGCATCCCTAAGTGACCAATTGTGTCTGTTTTTGAACTGTGTATAATAGGATCATAATGTATATATTCTGTTTCTATTTACTTTTGTTACAATATTTTGTGAGATTCCCATATGTTGCTAAATGTCCATTTGTCTTCTGTATGGGGTTCCATTGTATGAGTGTGTCAATACCCTTTCTGCTGTAATGCATATCTTAGTTATCTTCAGCTTTTCTATATGACAAACCAGGCTGCCATGAATGTTCCAATATATGATTCTTAGTGTACATGCACAAGAATCCTTCTAGAGCACATGCCTAGGAGTATAAATGAGGGTAAAAGTATGAGTGTATTCAGCTCTACTAAGTACTGCTAACCTCTTTTCCAATGAAATTGTATCAATTAATACTTCTACTAATACGGATAGGAGACTCCAATGTTAACTATATTTGATTTGAGGTTTTAATTTGCATCTCTCTGGTTACTTGTCAAGTTGAACATCTTGTTTGCATTAGCTTTTAATTTCCTCTTTTGTAAAGTCCCTGTTCTAGTCATCTGCCCATTTTTCTAGTAGGCTGTATATCTTATTCTATCATTTTATAGTTCTTTATATATTCTTTATATTGGTTCCTTGTCAATATTTGACAAATTTCTTTGCCTAATTTGTAGTTTGTCTTTTCATTCTATTTATTATGTTTAAGTGTTTTTGTTTGAGACAGTATCTCACTTGCCTAGGCTAGAGTCCAGTGGCATGATCATAGCTCACTGCAGCCTGGAACTCCTGGGCTCAAGTGATTCTCCCACCTCAGCCTCCTGAGTATCTGGGACCACAGGCATGCACCACAATGTCCAGCTAATTTTTAAAAATTTTTTTAGAGACAGGGTCTCACTATCTTTCCTGGGTTGGTCTCAAACTCCTGGCCTTAAACAATCCTCCTGCCTAGGCCTCTCAGAGTGCTGGGATTACAGGCATGAGCCACTGTGCCTTGCCAGACGTTCTAAATTAAATGTAACCAGATAACGCTTCTTTTCCTTTATGATTAATATCTTTGTGCCTTATTTGAGGAATCTTTCCTATCAAAGACTATAATACTTTTTTTTTTTTTTTTTTTGAGACGGAGTTTTGCTCTTGTTACCCAGGCTGGAGTGCAATATCGCGATCTCGGCTCACCGCAACCACCACCTCCTGGGTTCAGGCAATTCTCCTGCCTCAGCCTCCTGAGTAGCTGGGATTACAGGCATGCGCCACCACGCCCAGCTAACTTTTTGTATTTTTAGTAGAGATGGGGTTTCACCATGTTGACCAGGATGGTCTCGATCTCTTGACCTCGTGATCCACCCGCCTCAGCCTCCCAAAGTGCTGGGATTATAGGCGTGAGCCACCACGCCCGGCCTAGTCGATCTTTATGATAATCTTATTAGATAGGTTTTACTGTCCCTTTTCACAAGTGAAGTTTTAAAAATGATTTCTCACAGTCACCAGGGCTAGTTAGTAAATACCTGAAGCAGGAATTTAACTTAGGTCTGTCTAATTCCAAATCCATTCTATTAATTTTCTTGCTGTTCTGCGTACATTATACGGTTAAATTAATACTCAAAGAATTATGTTCTTTTAGGATGTAGTTTCAGTTATGTGATCAGGATGTAGTTTCAGAGGAGTGATCTGGCTGGATGATTCTAAGAGATTAAATAATGAAGTGGAAAGGAAATAAAGACTGCAGTGGCATACCAGTTATTTGATAAGTCTAATAATAAAAGGTTGGGACTAAACAGTACGATTTGCTATTCATCTCATTTTTTTCTACAAATTCTATCCCACACAAAGTCTAACTTTTCTCACCCCGAGAAAGCTTACTGACCCTCCCTGAGGAGTACTCTACATTATTCTAATAGCGATGCCCCAGTGTTACAGGGGTTTCTTATCCTCATAGGGAAAAAGAAGCTACACAATGAGCTTCTTGGGGACAGAGCATCTCATTCATCTCTGTATTCCAACCACAGAGCCTGGTATGCTTCGAACTAAACATTATGATTTGGACTCTACTATTTGAGTCTTGCTGCAGGGCTTGTTTATACTCATTAACATTAATACAGTGACTGTCTTCCAGGTCACCTTGTCCCAGCCACACAGAAAAAGATATTTATGTCTGCCATCCTTCTGGCTTTCCTTCCTAATAGGTCTCCTACCTAATATTTAAGCACAGACAGGTGCCATTTAACAAAAACCACTGAAGAAGGTTGGGGGAATAATCAGCTTTAACCTTGGATCACAACTCTCAAAAGAGAGCAATCATTGCTATCACAGGAAACAGAGAAATTCTCTGAGGATAGTAGTCAAAATGTAGAATATAAACTAGTGCCCAGATTCCTGGTGAGAAGGTAATGGAATAAGTAACATTATTTCCTCCCCATCTCAGATAAACAAAGACCAAGAGGAATTTAGGTCATGGCAGGGCTCATAAGAAAGGTATGAGATGTTCTAAAGAAGAGAACACAGTTCAGCTAACTAAACTTTGCTTATTTCTTTTCATATATCTTTCTTATTTTTATAGTACTTTTTTTTTTAATTTTTGAGTTTTGTGGGTATGTAGTAGGTGCAAATATTTATGAGGTGTACCATTTTTCCTTCCTTCAGTTCACATACTTTATGCTTTTAATATGCTTCTTAAAAATGTCTTTACTGTAGAAAGTCACAATAATAACAGTTTAACAACCAGTTATTAAATTATGGTACACAAGAAATGTTATTCAAATAATTGGGAAAAGTAAATATGTAAAATAAGAACCGTCAAGACTATAATGAAAGTCTACTCGGAAAAGATCACATCTATCCAACTAACATCAGCGGAAAGGAATCAGCAGGATATACATTGTACTTATTAAAGACTAATAATGGTAACAATAATGACAATTACAGGTCAACCCTTCTACTTTGAGAATTGAAATAAGTGGGAAGCCGTGAAAGACTAAGTATAGAACAAAAATCTATTTCTGGTTTAAACTTTGGAAAGTGAATTAAAAAGATTAAAAAAAAAAAAAAAAGAGTGATTTACCATAGCATGGCTGAAAGAGAATGATGCTTTGAACAAGAACTCTGGCTGCTCATTTTAGTCTCCATAATTGAATGGCGTGATAAAGCATAGTACATGAAGAAAATATCTGATCTAAGTGATGTTAGAGAGGTTTTTACAAGATTTAGAAGCCCAAAACTATAAGGTAAAAGACAGTTCAGGGTGAAGTTAGATGTCTTATGTGCTTAGTAACACAGAGAATATGAGCTATTTTTAAGTTTAGGAGAAAGTTTTCCAATGCTTAGAATCTCTCATATTTCATTTGGTGTGTCAGCTAGATGGATTTCCAAATAAGTAAAACATTATAGTTTGTAATCTGTTTCTTTACTGCAAGCCCTTTTTTTTCTCTTGAAGGTAGCCTGTTAAATGTGGGTGAAAAGCTATTTATATCTACATAAAAGAGAAATTTAAAATTAATTCCATCTTATGGAAAAGAAAGTGTTAGTTGGTAAAATTTGCTTGCAAAGTCTTGCAAAACTTAGTGGAAATAGTTTTAAGGTTTAGTTTAATATAAATTCGAATACATTTTTCTTTACTATTCATCTAGTTCTCTAAATGTTACTCTATTGATAATATAGTTTTGAATTATAATAGTATCATAATAATAAAATTATCATAAAATGGAGATGAAAAGTGAATTCATACATAATAATATTTTACATTTACTTGACCTGACATAATTTTCAATTTTTATAGAGAAAAGTTAAAATTAGATCTCTAGTCCAGGACTGGAGAGAATAATATGTGTAAGTTGTTTAAAATATCATTAGCCAATCTAAAATAAAAATATATCAGATATACAATGTCTCAATGAAAATAAATGACTATTATTCCAAGCTCAGTAAAATAAAAATACTCCTATTTATTTTTATTTTTTGAGACGGAGTTTCGCTCTTGTTATCCAGGCTGGAGTGCAATGGCGCAATCTCGGCTCACCGCAACCTCCGCCTCCTGGGTTCAGGCAATTCTCCTGCCTCAGCCTCCTGAGTAGCTGGGATTACAGGCACACGCCACCATGCCCAGCTGATTTTTTGTATTTTTAGTAGAGACGGGGTTTCACCATGTCGACCAGGATGGTCTCGAACTCTCGACCTCGTGATCCACCCACCTTGGCCTCCCAAAGTGCTGGGATTACAGGCTTGAGCCACCGCGCCCGGCAAATACTCCTATTTATATATTTGTGCTCCCTTTCTAAGACATTGCAGCCTTTAGCATCTAATAAATCCTAGCGAATTACATGTCAAAAGGAAAGGTTTTTTTTTTTTTTTTTTTTTTGAGATGGAGTTTCGCCCTTGTTACCCAGGCTGGAGTGCAATGGTGCGATCTCGGCTCACCGCAACCTCCGCCTCCTGGGTTCAGGCAATTCTCCTGCCTCAGCCTCCGGAGTAGCTGGGATTACAGGCACGCGCCACCATGCTCAGCTAATTTTTTGCACCATTAGTAGAGACGGGGTTTCACCATGTTGACCAGGATGGTCTCGATCTCTTGACCTCGTGATCCACCCGCCTCGGCCTCCCAAAGTGCTTGGATTACAGGCTTGAGCCACCGCACCGGAAAGGTTAATTATAAGTTTAATACACTTCCCTTTCCTATCTAATGAATCAATATCACACAATGGAGAATGCTAAGGGACTAGAAGAGCAAGACAAATAATTTAAAATATCTGCTTTAGGTTCCATTTGTAAAGAAATTCCTAAACAGTGATGCTGCCCCTTAATGGAAAAGGCTGCCTTGCTAGGCAGGCTTTTTATTCAACAACCGTTTATTGAGCATCAAGTACGTTTCAGGCACATTATGCTAGGATGTGGGTTGTATAAGGAACAAATATATCTAAAACAATCTTTTTGCTCTCAAGGATCTCACAACCCTGGAGTAATAAATGCTTCTATTTGGAGCTCGTATTCCTGCAGTTCCCTAAGAAGCCTGTATGATATATGACCCCTTAGCTGCTGTCAAAGCAGTCCCTTACTGGAATAACTGGTTGAGCTACAGACCTCAGGAGTTCCTTCTTGCCAAGGAGTTTTTGGTTTACTTCCCAAAAGAACTGTTAGACTTTTCTAAATATCATTGGATTTTGTAAATTTAAAGCAACACGTAATAACTTAAATATATCAAATATGTTTAATATAACAGGAGTATAATTTTAAAATTTGAAAGAGAATCACATCTTTGTTGATGTCCCCTAACTCAATAGAAGATCACTCTGTTGTCAAAATTATCAGCATCACAGGTTGGTGATGTGAATATATTATGCTTCATTAAGCTGTGCTGCCCTAGGAACATCGATTTATCTTTCATCTTCTTATTTACTTTATTTAAAAGACTATAGTATCAGTATCGACTTAATTCTCTAATGTGCTGTGAATCATAGTTTTTAATAACATAAGAAAATGCTTATGAGACTTGTAGTGGGTCGATGTCGGATCCCAAAAAGGTATGCTTTCAGCTCCTAAATTCCAGAACCTGTGAATGCAACCTTATTTGGACAAAGGATCTTTTCAGATGTAATTAAGATCTTAAGGATCTTGAGATCCTGTATTACTGGGTGGGCCCCAAATCCAATGGCAAATGTCCTTATGACACTTAAGGCAGAAGAGAAGACACAGACACAGAGGAAATGTCAATGTGAAGACCAGGAAGAGATTAGAATGACATGGCTTCAAACTGAGGATGCTGGAGATCATCAGAAGCTGGAAGTAGCAAACAATGGCTTTTCCCCAGGTCTTCTCACCAGAGTGCTGTGGCCCTGCCCACACCTTCATCTCAGACTTCTGGCCTCCAGAACTTAGAAAGAATAAATTCCTTTTGTTTTAAGCCACGGAGTTTGTGCTAATTTTTGTCAGCAACCACAGGGAACCAATACAATATGCTAAGTGAATAAAGTAGATCATAAAAATGTATTTCCATTATAATTTCAACTATATAAAAAGATGTATGGGAAATTTTAAAAGAAACTCATCAACATGTTGGCAATGACTGCCTATAGGTGATACAATTGTAATAACCTTGTTATTTGCTTGTTTATAACTTCTGTATTTTCCAGATTTGCTAAAATGACTCTATTGTGCGAGGAAAAGTCTTAGAACAACAAAGAGACAACATTGTTTAAAGGTTAAGACTGTAGGTGCTGGAACCAGATGAACTACTTTTAAAAAGACCTGCTTCGTAATAACTATGTATCTTGATGATCTCTGTTTCTCAGTTTTCTTACATGAGAAATAATAAAATTGACTTAAAGATTATTTGAGGATTTAGTGAATAATACCGTATTTTATCTATTCTGAAGAGAATCTTTTTTCACCCTTTAACATCTCTGATATTGGGCCATGACTTACAGTTGATGGTCGTTGCTTATACATGTAAACTTGGCTGTTGCTTTTCTTGTAGTTGCTACATCAGTTGAATTATTACATTGTAGTGCCATACAATTTGAATTTACTACCATTTAAAATGCCTTCAACATTACGTGGATTCACCATGGAAGCAAAGATTGTTGTGTATGGACAATGGCACCAAAGTAGAGCAGGAGGGCTTATATTTGATATTTAGTAAAGCAAGTATTTGTCCCTGAAGAAAAGACTGCAATTCCACTTATTCATGCAGAACACCCCAAAGAGGAAGCTGTGTTAACATTTTGTGACTGAAATGTGAGCCTCTCATATAGCAACCAATGCCAAAGAAACTGTGTAATCCTCAGAACAGATAAAAGAAATTTCAAAGTAATGAGAGGCTGGTATGATCAATTCATGCCTTGTGCAGAACCATCATTAAGATGTCAAGCACCAATATGTCAGAAGTTTCCTGTTTACTTTAGATAGGAGTTGCTTAGCTTTCAACGACATTTGGTTCAATTGGAGAAAAAAGTATGTGTTGTCTGTCTTATAGTTTAGTGAGCACTTTTTCAAAAAAAGTTATTTCTTAATGATACGTAGGGAAATGGTGCAGGGGGATAATCAATAACGTCTCAGTTTCAATGAAATATGATTCAAAGAAATACTTTATCACCATGCTCAAAATGTGATAAGTACTTCCTAAATGTTAGTTATATATAGTAAGCAGGAAGAAAAGCAGATTATAAAGTTGTATGTGTAGCTATCTCACTGCAAAAAAAAAAAAAAAAAATCAACCATGATTTAGAGGGAATATGTAAAAACACAAATGATATTTGTTAGATTGATCGGTTGGTGGATATTTTTTCTTTCTGTTTTCAAATTGTTAGAGATTTGTCATTTTCTCATAATTAAAAAAATTTAATTGAAAAGTATTTTGTAAACATGGTTAAAAAAATCACAAGTTTAAATTGTACATTAAAAAAATGTAAATCTCTCTCCCATTCCAGATCCCATTTGTTTTCCCAGAAGCAATTACTTATTTCATTTTCTTATATAACCTTCTTGATTTTTTCTGTGTATAAATAGCATATATGTGTATGTATATATCATTATAAACACTTTATTTTTATACAAATGAAAATATACTTTACATACTATTCTCTATTTTTATTTGGACTGTAATGGTATAAATAGTATATTGTTCCATAGCCCATATAAATCTTAATTCTTGATATCCACATAGTATTAATATCCATCAGGATTTAGTACAGGAAACAGAAATTACTCTAAGTATTTCAGATAGAAGGGATTTAAAACAGGAAATTGAGTACTCACAAAATTGCTGGATGGGTTCAAGAGGCAGAAGACAGGAGTCTGCTACTGGATACTGATCTCAATGGATCAGCACTGCGATCCACAGGTCAGCAAATTGCTGCTGCTTCCACTGCTCGAGCCCCACAACTGCCTCAGTTCCCCTGAAGCTGGTGACTAGACACTGACTGCTACGTCTGGGTGGATGCCTCCAGGTTATGACAAAGCTGATAACTAGACACTAGAATGCTGAGTCTAGCTGCAAACACTAATGAGCTGGCAGCTCATATAAAGGAGGCCTCCATTTGCTTCCAACTTCCAGATATCACACACGTTTCCTATTGGTGCCATCAAATTCTCACCCAGAACTCTAGCTGCAAGAGAATTTGAGAAAACTGTTTCTTCCTGTGGGCAGAAACATAGAAAGGGGTAGAAATATATCCTCAGGGCTAATTCACCATAAACAGCATAGTGCCCCACAATACCAACTAGTTATAAATGACTCAACTGGCCTCCAACCGTGGGAGTAGGGGTGTGTGATATGTAGACCTATTATACAACTTTGCTATAATAAACAATGTGGCAATAAATATCAGTCTAAATACAGCTTTGAGCATCTGTCATAATACAATACATTTTAAGAAGTAAAATTGATGATATTCTTTGTAGACATCTTTACATATTAAATAATAAACTTATTATGAAGTAAAACTGGTGGCATTATGTTAGTTGTAGACAACTTTATGTAATAAGTAATAAACATAAACTCACGTCACACTAGCTGAAACACAAAAGAGCATTAGTAGCTCAATTATGCCATCAAGGATACATTTAAAAATTTTTAAATGTTGGCCGGGCGCGGTGGCTCACGCCTGTAATGCCAGCACTTTGGGAGGCTGAGGTGGGTGGATCACGAGGTCAAGACCATCCTGGCCAACACGGTGAAACCCCGTTTCTACTAAAAATACAAAAAAAATTAGCCAGGCGTGGTGGCAAGCGCCTCTGATCCCAGCTGCTCGGGAGGCTGAGGCGGAAGAATCGCTTGAATCCCAGGAAGTGGCGATTGCAGTGAGCCGAGATTGCGCCACTGCACTCCAGCCTGGTGACAGAGCAAGGCTCCGTCTCAAAAAAAAAGAAAAAGAAAAAAAAAAACTTTTTTTTTTAATGTTTGTGTAATGTTTAAAATCATACAGAAGAGTGCCCCACATTCCTGTTTGCTCTATCACTGTGATATACAGAAATGTTTTAGAAATACCTCTATCTTAAAACCTAAACGAATGCCAGGTTTGTAGCTTTTTGCCTCTCACCAAAATCTCCGCCCCACTGTGGCTTCATTGTGTTTACCAGGCCTGCACTGGGGACAGAACAAGAAGGGGTGTGGCCCACAGTTCAGAGCAAAAGTAACTGGGCCACCAGGGGCGGCAGCTATGAGCTCAGTAGTGCAGCATTCCCAACCCCTGCACCACCCACAGGAGGAGTAACAATAATTAGCGTTCTTGGAGTGCTTGCCAGAGGCCAAGCTTCGTTCCTTCATTTAATCCTCAGGATGACTCTCTGAGGAACAGGCACCATGTGATCCCCACACACAAATAAGAAAAGCAATCCTTAGAGAGGTGATGAACGCGCTCAAGGTCACAGGGCTGGTTTCTGCAGGAGCCTTTGAATCTCAATCATCTAACTCCAGAGGCTGTCCTTGCCATTCTCCTAGAGGGCAGATTTGTTCTTTCTTTCAGGACTAAGCAATAATTCCTGAAACATGAATCTGTCTGAGGTGAGGGAACACTGATATTTGGTGTAGTCAAAAAAGATGGAATCCCAACCTTAGGAAAACCCACATGTTCTATAGCCACAAACTCTACCTCATATGCCAATGTGTTCTCATTATGATAACAAGCAGGAGAGTAACTGCAGATTAGAATAAATCTACTACTGGAAAAGCAATGCATAGTGCATGCATATTTTCATTTAGTCAGCCAGCCAGCCAGCCAGCCATTCATTCATTAACTGGCTGCTATTCACAGAATACTGTAGGTCTGTGGGGACTAGGAAAATAATGCAAGTTACAGTCTCCCTTATGCCCTAAAGGAATTTACAATCACATTACTAAGAATAGTTAAATACATATCAAAAATTTAAATAATTACAGTACAAGACAGAATAGTATCTTTGTAATGTCCTTGTGAAATTTAAAAGTTCTTACACTGTAATTTTTAAATATAATTTGTATGTAATTTATTTCTATTATACTTGTAATGATATGAATATATTAAGATTTTAAAACAATTAGAGTAACTTTCACAATCTATCATGACATACTCAGTTCAGTCTTCAACTCCATGAAAATTACATGTGCCTTTAATCCTAGTTCTAATTTCTACTAAAGACAATAACTTTTTTTTCAAAAAGTTCCCATTAAATGTTTTTAAACAATGGACTAGGTGCTGAGGTTTACACCTGTAATGTCAGCACTTTGGGAGGCCGAGGCCGGAGGACCACAAGGTTAGGAGTTCCAGATCAGTCTGGCCAAGATGGTGAAACCCCCTCCCTACTAAAAATACAAAAATCAGCCAGGTGAATTTTTGGTGGTGGGCACCTGTAATCCCAGCTACTCAGGAGGCTGAGGCAGAGAATTGCTTGAACTTGGGAGGCAGAGGTTGCAGTGAGTCGAGATTGCACCACTGCACTCCAGCCTGGGCAACAGAGAGACTCTGTCTACAAAAATAAATAAATAAAATAAAAGCCCAGCCTCGCAATCCTCCATTGAAACTGAAGACAAATATTCCCTTTCCCAGCAGCCAGCGCATTCGAGTGGGTTGAAGGTAGAGTAAATACGACCTGATTTTGGTGAATTGGATGCCCCCATGTGAGGTGAGGTTCAGAGGATGGATAAGGCTGGATGGATAAGTGCCCAGTATTGTGGAGTCCCGCAGGGTGGCAATGAGTGTCTAGTGGTTGCATCCTAAGAATACTGTTACTGTGATATGATTGTGACCTTAGCTTGACCCTACTGGTTCCAATCCATTTTTTCAGCCCCCTTTCAGCAGTCCTACCAGCTCAGGTCCAATAACCTTACAATAAATTCGTTTTGTTTTTAGCCTAAATTAGCCAGAATCAGTAGCTGTTTGATACCAAGAATCCAGAGGGACAGGATTTTCAGCAACCTTGGGGCAGGCATTTGAGGGTGTTGAGTGCAGTGTATCTCTAGTGGCAGTGGTGGCTGCTGCTGAAAGAACTGTCTAGGGTCTCCGCTATGGACAAGATCAGGGACCCTCTGCTGCTTCTGGCAGGTCCTTGAGTGTCACTTCCTTTATGGGAAAGTGCTATGATGAGATATAGAAAATACTAAATTGCTTAATAATAGGGAATTTTTTTAAAAAATCACTGAAGGCCAAGGGCAGTGGCTCACACTTATTTTCCCAGCATTTTGGGAGGCTGAGGCATGCAGATCACCTAAGGTCAAGACCAGCCTGGCCAATGTGAAACTGTTTCTTTATTAAAAATAGAAAAAATTAGCTGGGCATGGTGGTACACACCAGTAATCCCAGTTACTCAGAGGCTGAGGCAGGAAAATCGCTTGAACCTGGGTGGCAGAAGCTGCAACGAGCCAAGATTGCACCACCGCACTATAGCCTGGGCAACAGAACAATAATCTGTCTCAAAAAAATCTAACAAAAAAAGGACACTGAAGCCTCAATTTTAATTCAAGCATTGCTGCATTGCTTTTTAGGCCTCAGTGTCCTTTTAGGCCTGAGTGTCCCATTCATACCCTGCAGTGATGAGAACAGAGCACTGAAAAGAGCCCTCCCCGTGTTAGGGTTCTGTAAGTCTCCTCTATCATCCCAGACAACTAAGTTTGTGATTGTAATTTCTTTTTTTCTTTTTTTTTTTTTGAAACAGGGTCTCAATCTGTCGTCTAGACTGGAATGCAGTGGCAGGAACATAGTTCACTGCAGCCTCAACCTCCTGGACTTCTATTTTTATTTTTTGGTGCACATGGAGTATCACAATCTTAGGCTCAAGTGATCCTCCCATCTTAGCCTCCCAAATGCTGGTATTATACGTGTGAGCCACTATGCCTAGCTCAGGTTGTGATTTTTAATTTATTTAATTTATATTTTGTTCAGTAAATAGCTATAGGCTGCATATTCCTAGTAATAAACAATGAAGTTTTAACCTGCTGGCATAATTTGCCTTCCTAACCCTGAGATGTTTACTTACATCAAAAGATCTGAAGAAAAAATAATTTCTGTACTACTGTGTAATATTATCGAGAATATTTGTTTTATTAAATTAAAATTAATTTTTAATGAATAATATTGAACACTAGCAAATATGTTCTTCAATGCCATCTAAATATTATTTCTACTATACTAAGAAAATAATACAAGTTTATTTCTACTATACTAAGAAAATAATACAAGTTTATTTCTACTATACTAAGAAAATAATACAAGTTATAGTCTCCCTTACACCTTACAGTCACTTCAGAAAAAATAGTTAAATACATATCAAAAACTGAAATAACAATTAGAGTACAAGATAGAACAGTATCTAAAAATTCCTAAAACATAAAATGCATAAAAATGTATGAAAAATGTATTAGTCAGGGTTGACCAGAGAAATGGAACCCTCGAATATGTGTGTGTGTGTGTGTGTGCGTGTGTGTGTGTATATGTACTTGTATGTGTAAGTGTATGTGTATATGTATAGACAGACAGAGAGGGAGAGATAGAGAGATTGATTTTAAATAATTGGCTTACATGATTGTGGAGTTTTGAAGACTGGCAAGCCTAAAATCTGGAGGGTAGGCTGGCAGACTGGACACCAGAGGAGCGGCAGTTGGAGTCAGAAGACATTCTGCTGGTCAAATTTCCTCTCCTTCAAGGGAGGTCAGTCTTTTTTCTCTTAAGATTTCCAACTGATTGGACGAGACTGACCCACATTATGGAGGATAATCTGCTTTACTGAAAGTCTGCCAATTTACATGTTAATTTTGTCTAACAATACTTTCACAGAAGCATCTAGAATAATATTTGACCAAATATATGGGCACTGTAGCCTAGCCAAGTTGACACATAAAATTAATCATCATAAAGATATGACATATGGTTAAGTGTGAAAATGCGTAGTGTGGAGAGAAAATGCCATCTATCATTGAGAGAAAGGAAGAGAGAGCGTGTCATGGAAACAGCTTACACGTGCCTAGGGAGAGGTAATGAAGACAA
Organism: Saimiri boliviensis; assembly: GCF_048565385.1. Lineage (NCBI taxonomy): Eukaryota > Metazoa > Chordata > Mammalia > Primates > Cebidae > Saimiri > Saimiri boliviensis. The sequence goes on from NC_133449.1 coordinate 201,527,742, forward strand.
GAACGTCTATTGTCCTTCTCACCCTCCAGATAGTGAATGACAGGATGCAGGTAAGTATGCTGCTAGCAAGGAAGATTCTTCCAGCTCTTTCTTCCCACATCATTCTCAGTGAGTGGCCACTTACCCTCCCTATGAGCCCATCTGAAACCTAACTAATTTAGATGAACTTAGATCTACTATACATCTTTTAGAACAAAACAAAATGTTATTAAACCAAGATAATCACAGCTAACATTTATTGAGTAATTCTTATATGTATTAGCCACTGAACTAAGTGTATTATCTAATTTAATGGATACAAAACACAATAATGTAAAATAGGTGCTACTGTTAGCCCCACTTTACCAATGCAGAAGACTGAAGCTCAGAGAGGTTAAGTCACTTGCCCTAAATTACACAGCTAATTCCAGGAGAAGCCAGGATTTAAATCTAGGCCTGCTTGATATAAGAGCTTATGATTTTCACCACCAAAATGGATGTAAAAAAAAAAGATTAAAAAAGTGCTACCAAGGTAAGAAATTGTCAATGGCTTCAATTTATCTTTGTTTGGATTTTCCCCAAAGCATACTTGAGATAACATTTTGAATGTATGTAAACTCATCTGAGAGGTTATTCTGAGAAACACAGTGAAGGTGTGAGGAGATAGGCAGAGAAGGGAGGTCAGCTGACAAAAGGAGTGTTAACCAATACATCACTATGTAAGCTCAGTGCCCTGGAAACTCTCCAAGAGACTGCAGAATATGGCTCAGAACTGACCTACCAAGAGCAAGGAAGCTGGTATTTTAATCCACCAATTTTCATCCTTACTGGGTGACCGTTGTTCCTAAAGATGTTCATTCCACGCTTTTACTCTGTTGGTGAGAGTGTAAATCAGTTCAACCACTGTGGAAGATAGTGTGGCAATTCCTCAAGGATCTAGAACCAGAAATACTATCTGACCCAGCAATCCCATTATTAGTTATATACCCGAAGGAATATATGTCATTCTGCTATAAAGACACATGCATACATATGCTTACTGCAGTACTGTTTACAATGGCAAACACATGAAACCGACTCAAATGCCCATATACTGTGAATACTATGCAGCCACAAAAAGGAGTGAGATCACTTTCTTTGCAGAGACATGGGTGAAGCTGGAAGCTACCGTCCTCAGCAAACTAACACAGGAACAGAAAACCAAATGTCACATGTTCTAACTCATAAATGGGAGGTGAACAATAAGAACACATGTACATGAAGCGGGGGAAAAACACACACCTGGGCCTGTTGGGGGATGGGGGGCGAAGGGAGGGAGGGGCTGTATTAAGGAAAACCGAGTCCACAAGGGGCCTAGTTTAAAAGGCAAGAGCTTCCCAGTGCCATACCTCCATCCACACCCCGATCCGGGAATGTGAAGTTCTCCGTCTGCACAGCCAGCTAGAAATTCCAGGTGTGCTTCTTTGTTCAAAAAGCCCTGGAAAAGCTCTGGGAGGAACGGCCTCTGTTGCCCACCTAGCAGCCACTCTGGTATCAGAGTCAAAAATCAATCACTCCAGGGGAAGTTTGAAAGAACTGCTTTCATTGGAGGAGAACATGAATGGGGTCGGAATAACTCCAAGTTTAAAAACCCACTGCTCCTTACCCAGAGGGGTTCCTGCCTTGGATCCCCTTCCATGGTAGCATGGGAGTTCTCTCCTTCTCTCTGTCTCTCTCTCCCTAATAAATCGCTCTTTGCAAAACTCTGGGTCCACAATTTTTATTCAAACGGTAAGCTCCCATTGCCTCTGGGGCCCTTTTCCCCATTCCTGGGGCAAGGGAGGCCAAGGACCTGGGCACAACCGGGAAAACACCAGATGGAAGAACTGGAAGCTCTTTGGGATGCTACCGCAGCTCTGCTCCGGTCCCAGTGCCCTTCCATCTTTGGCCAGCATGGCAGAGAGCTGAGCCCCTGCGCCCTGCCTGGTTAAAGGAGGAAACCTAGATGATGGGTCAATAGGTGCAGTAAACTACCGTGGTACACGTATAGCGGTATAACAAACCTGCACGTTCTGCACATGTATTCCAGAACTTAAAGTAAATAAAAATAAAAATAAAAATAAAAATGTTCCCTGGCACTTCTGACCTGTAGCACACATGGGCTGCGCAGGAGGCACAGGTACCTCAGGAAGCCCTTGGTGTGCACAAGAACAGGTCCCTGAAGTTACAAAGGACCCATGGGTTGGGCCCATGGATATGGGTGGGACATTGACAGATAACAAGATATAAATTAATTACAACAATTAATAACCAGAAACTTCCCTTGTTGCGTTTGAATAGTTAATTTCGTAAATAGATTTCTGCTTCAGTGAAATTGTATCATAAAATAAATTAGTTTTCATCCTTTAAATTCTCAATTTAAGGAATGCTTGTAATATTACAAAAAAGAAAACACCTAAAATGATATCCATTTCTAAGAACATGCCAGAATTGATAAAAGATTCATATATTTTAAAAAATGCTGCTTCTCCGAGAAAATACCAAATGGCGGATGACGCAGACGCAGTGGGGGCGGAGGAGGGGCTCCGGGGCCCCGGGGTGGGGAACCACTGTGGCTTCTGTGGAGCTTTCAGCAGTGCCATCTGGGGTCCGGCCCGCAGCCGCGGAAGGGGCCAGGCCTGGGCAGAGGCCACAGAGCTCATGGAGGCAAGGCCGAGGATAAGGAGTGGATGCCTGTCACCAAGCTGGGCCGCCTGGTCAAAGACATGAAGATAAGTCCCTGGAGGAGATATATCTCTTCTCCCTGCCCATCAAGGAGACTGGGTTCATTGACTTTTTTTCCTGGGGTGCCTCTCTCAAGGAAGAGGTTTTGAACAGTATACCAGTCCAGAAGCAGACCCGCGCCGGCCAGCGCACCAGGTTCAAGGCATTTGCTGTCATCGCGTACTATAATGGCCACACCGGTCTGGCTGTTAAGTGCTCCAAGGAGGTGGCCACTGCCATCTGCGGGACCATCATCCTGGCCAAGCTCTCTATCGTTCCCGTGCACAGAAGCTACTGGGGGAACAAGATCAGCAAGCCCCACATTGTCCCTTGCAAGGTGACAGGCCACTGCGGCCCTGTACTGGTGTGCCTCATCCCTGTGCCCAGGGGCACTGGCATCTCTCGGCCCCTGTGCCCAAGAAGCTGCTTATGATGGCTGGTATCATGACTGCTACACCTCAGCCAGAGGTTGCACTGCCACCCTAGGTAACTTCACCAAGGCCACCTTTGGTGCTGTCTCTAAGACCTACAGCAACCGGATCCCCAACATCTGGAAGGGGACAGTATTCACCAAGTCTCCCTATCAGGAATTCACTGACCTCCTCAAGACCCACGTCAGTCTCCGTGCAGAGGACCCAGGCTTTTTCGGTGGCTATAACATAGGGTTTTTATACAAGAAAAATAAGGTGAATTCAGCCTGAAAAAAAATCGCAATGTTAGCTGGGCCACCCCAGCATTGCTCTGGAGAATCACCAACCTTGGTCACAAAAATAATTGCTGCTGTTCCTCATGCTGGAGACACACATCTATGAGTGTGCCTGTAATTGGGCTGCCCCTGCAAAACTGACAGCTTGCAGCTGTTCTAGAAGATAAGATACTTCCCTGTCTCTTTGAAGTGGCACCCCAATGACTTTTCAAAATGAATTGTGTGTGCGTCCTTATGATCTAATTTTTTTTAATGCATCAGACCTTCCCAAACATATTCTACAATCCGTTCAGCCCTATTTTCGTGATACAGCAATAAACAAGCAAAGACTCTATTTTATTTATATAGGTAACAAACTGGATTTCAGAACTGAAATAAACTAAAGCGGTAAACAGCAAACCACAATTTCCCCAAAGGACAAAGTTTAGGGCTGTTTTAAAATTGTTTATTTGTGTTCTTATCATGTGACTATAGCTTCTAATTGATTCTAAGTCATGGATTCTAATACATGTTTTCCATGCACTGCTTGTAGTGAAGAAGGAGAAGGACCAAGACCCTTCCTTTTAATTCTTTTTTTTTTTTTTTTTTTGAGACAGTGTCTTGCTCTCTTGCCCAGGCTGCAGTGCAGTAGGGTGATCTCAGCTCACTGCAACCTTTGCCTCCCAGGTTCGAGTGATTCTCTTGTCTCAGCCTCCTGAGTAGCTGGGATTATAGGCACCTACCACCATGCCTGGCTAATTTTTGTATTTTTAATAGAGATGACATTTCGCCATGTTGGCCAGGCTGGTCTCAAACTCCTGACCTCAGGTGATCCGCCCGCCTCAGCCTCCCAAAGTGCTGGGATTACAGGGTGAGCCATTGTGCCCGGCCTGCTTCAGTTTAATTTCTGAATGCTGTGTTATGACTTCATAGTTACTAAGTTCAAAAGAGAATTCAGATTGACTTTTTTTTTTTAAACATTCTTCATGGAGAAAATGAGAAACTTGTTACAGAGTTTTTAGAACCATCTTCCAGATACATGGAGAGTTTGTAAAGATAATCTTGAAGAAAATAGAAAGGTATCGAGAGAGGCCAGTTCAATATAACTGAGTTAACCTGAGGCTGTTCTCCCGGAAATACTCTACTAAAATTATATCCTAGGCTAAAAAACCCTTAGCTTTTTAGCCTTGAGTTTATTTCCTATAAATACCACAGCCACTAAGTTTATTTAGTAGAGATTATAGTTATTGCCCCATAAAAAGAAAACACCCACAATTTATCTCCTTAAGGATATTTAATGTAGAGGTGAGTTTTAAAGGACTAAAAAGACCAGAGTTTGGAAAGTTGAAAACTAAACTCACAGATGGGAAATATATATTCATGCTATAGAAATTTTAACTTTCTTTTTTTTCTTTTTTTTTTTTTTGAGATGGAGTTTCGCTCTTGTTACCCAGGCTGGAGTGCAATGGCGCGATCTCGGCTCACTGCAACCTCCGCCTCCTGGGTTCAGGCAATTCTCCTGCCTCAGCCTCCTGAGTAGCTGGGATTACAGGCACACGCCACCATGTCCAGCTAATGTTTTGTATTTTTAGTAAAGACGGGGTTTCACCATGTTGACCAGGATGGTCTTGATCTCTTGACCTCGTGATCCACCCGCCTCAGCCTCCCAAAGTGCTGGGTTACAGGCTTGAGCCACCGCGCCCGGCCAGAAATTTTAACCTTCTTATAAATGTGAGCAAAAGATCTTAATGTGCTTTAGGATGTAATTTTTATTTAACAGACAGTTGTCACCATGGATATTTTCTTTAATCTAGAAAAGTGCCTCAAAGGGTAATTAGACCGAATAATACATTGAGAATGAATAATAGAAGACTATATCCATTTCCATCATAATCAAAGTCAGACCCACAGCTCTAATTCAACATTCAGTATTTGAACCCATCTAGGTGGATGATCCTTCGGGAATTTGCAGATTTTTTTTTTTTATTCAAAGTTCATTCAGCAAAAACTTAATCTAAAACTGCCAGACTTTGTATCCTGTGATTATCAGGTTATTCTTGAGAAATTCTCTACCTGTCTTCTTTGTTTGCATTGATTTTCTGGGTCTCAGCAGCAATTTTTTTTCCATGTGAGCTTGGGAAGAAGCAATTTGTTTGTCTGTTTATGTTAGGACACTGGGAATGTAGAATATATTCTACCTGCCCTTTGCAACTTATATCACCAGTCTCACCATCAGAATTTTACATAGAATTATTTTGCCTTTTGTATATGCTTGCAGAGAGAGCTAAACATTTGAGATTTAAAAAAGAACACTCCACTAGAAAGAATAAAATATAACCATTCTTCAAATTCGATGTAAAAGTTTTAAATTCTACTTAGGGGGTGATAAAAACAGTCAACTTCAGAGTCTATCTTATTTGTTTCCAGAGCTAAACAAACAAAAACTAACAGTTCTGGAATGGGTAGGAATGCAGAACTTAATTTCTTATCAGGTCGTATCTATATTAATGGAAAAATAAGTCCAGCATATTGCATTTTTATTGTCCTACATTTCAGAAACACAAGCACAATGAGTTTCATATGTCAATTATGACTGCTTATTCACAGACAACAAAGTTATTGCATTTCTGCCCTCTATTATCTTTCTTCAGTTTCCATTTTTAGTATATTTCTGTTCTTTTGTTTTAACCTAGACATTCTCTCTGAATTAACCTCCTTCTTCTATCTTTGGCAGCATTCTTCTCTCTTCCAAGGATTTCAATACATTATTATGTTCTGCACATCCCAGTAGCTGCTAGAAAAAAGCCTTCTGTATCTGCTGCCCTGCAATCCAATTATAATGACACAGTGCCATTTTTTGGAGGTGTTTATAGTTGGAGATAGTTAGTTCACAAATTAAATAAGACAAAAAATTTCTGCTTTTGAATGTTCAGTTGTCCTTTTTAAGGGTCAAGACACATCAGCTCTGTAAAACTCAGCTTCCTCATCTATGGAGAGAAGGGGTTAGAATACACAATCTCTAAAGTTTCTTTCAACTGAGATTCTAGATCTTAGGCTCTGCATCAGAATGCCTAGGTTTGAATCTTCATTATTTCTTCACCACTTTGAAAAACTTGCTTAACCTTCCAGTTAACAAGAATAATAATACCTGGCTACTTAATAGAGTTGCTATAAATATTAAATAAATTAATGCATGTAAAGCACATTGGATAGTATTAGGCATATAAGTATGCTTTAATAAATGTTAGTTCCCATTATTACTATTTTATAATATCTTCATTTTGTAAGTAGATATGTATTTAAGCTTTCATTTATTGACTTAACAAATATTTATTAAACATTCATTTAGTATAGATCTATATTGGGGATACAAAAAAAAGCCAAATAAGACATTATTTCTGATCTCAAGCTTGTTAGAGTCTCATGGAGAAGAAAAACAAGTAAACAAATGATTATGTTATAATTCAGTAGAGTAAGTGCTTTAATAGTAGACAGAATCCTGGGCATGGGTGGGATGGAGTGAGGCAAGGCTTACGGTGAATGAGATCATGTCTAAGTTGAATCTTAAATTTGACCTGGAGTTAACCAGAGTCAGCAAGGCACAGGGCAGTAGCAGAGGTAGGGATTGGGGGATGGAAGGAGTGAGGAGGTCCAAGTAGAGGGAGTATCATGGGCCAAGACTCAGATGCATGAAAAGAGGATGAAGTGTTTAGAACTGTGGATGTTCCGTTAATCTGGAGAGGGGGATACGTGAGGCCAGTGACAGGCAAGCTACTTAGGTGGAGAGAGTGCCAGCATTTAAAAGCGTCAGGGGAGGGAGGATTTGGGAAGGAGACTGAGAAAGAGCAGCCTGATGGGGAGAAGAAAATTAAGATTGAGTAGCAGAAGGCAAGGGAAGAGAGGGTTCATGTGGACACTCAATTGTGTGGGATGCAGCAGGGAGCTTAAGTGTTACTTGTTTCTGCTTCTTCTGTTTTCCTTTGGATTAACTGAGCTTTTCAAATGTTTCAATTTTTCTCCACTTTTGACTTACTACCTATACTTGTTTCATTGATATTTTTAGTGGTTGTTCTAAGGCAGGAGTGGCAAGTTTTTCTGTAAAGGGCCAGATAGTAAATATTTTAGCTCTGTGGGTCCTCCAAATATGAAAACAAATGAACGTGGCTGTGTTCCAACAAAACTTTATTTACAAAACATTAGGCATGCCAACTTTGGCTGGTAGGCTATAGTTTGCCAACTCCTGCTCTAGAGTTTACAATATACATCTTGAAGTTATCACGGTATACCTTTAAATAATATTTTACCACTTTATATTTTAAGAATTATGCTACAGTATACTTCCATTTTCTTCCTCTCCTACTTTGTGCTGTTGTTGTCATATCGTCATAATTCTTCTTCTTCTGTTATACTTCTACATGTGTTATAAAGTCTAAAAAAAAACCCCTGCTTTTATTTTTACTTAAGCAATGATCTCTTTTAAAATATTTTTTTAATGAGAAAAAAATACCATTATTTTTTATTTATGCACTGATTCACCATTTCTAGTGCTGCTCATTTCTTGGTCTCGATCCAAGTTTCCATATGATGTAATTTTCTTCTGCCTCAGTTGGGACTGGGAATGACTGCAATATCTGGAGGCAGGTCAGGTATCCATCTTTTTCCCCATGCGCCTGTCATGTGGCTAGCTTGGGCTTCCTCATGACATGGCAGTCTTAGGGTATTTTTTTTTTTTTTTTAACCTGATGGCTGTCTTTCACCAGACCAAGGGTTCTAAGAGTAAGTGCTTTCAGAGACCCAGCAAGAAACTAGTAGGTTTGTTGTTGTTGTTGTTGTTGTTACCTAGCTTTAGAAGTTATTCAATTTCATTTCCATTACGTCCTATTAGTTAAAAAAAAAAAAGTGAGTTATAGGATTAGCCCAGATGAGGGCTACTCAAGTGCTTGAATATCATGAATATGGTTCATGGGGAAGGGAGGACATTCTTAAACACAGACTCCCAAGTGACAATAAGGATTTTTAGGAGGAAGAAATTGTTATGTATAGGATCCTGGAGGAAAACATTCACTGACAGGATGATAAGATGAGACAGTAGGGCTTTAAAGGATGTGTGCATTCCCCATAAGGCAAAAAAAGAAAAAAAAATTGCTGCTGATGAAATGAGTACAACCTCTTAGGAGGATCTGGATTTGAATCCTGCCTTTTCCATTTATTAACCCCTGTTTCTGGGTTCTAAACCTCACTGATCAGTTGGTGGGGTTGAGGAGATGCCAGAAGTACCAGTATACTCAAAAAGCCTGGATTCTATCAGGGGCTCATTAAAAAAAAGGAGATATTATTACTCATAAAATGATGATATTCCAAGCTGTGTAAAAATGGAACTTACTGCAGCCTCGACCTCCCAGGCTCAAGCCATCTTCCCACTTCTGCTTCCAAGTAGCTGGGACTATAGGCATATGCCACCATGCTGGCAAAACTTTTGTAATTTTTGCGACAAGTTTTCACCATATTGCCCAGCTGTTTGGCTGCTTTTAAGATTTTCTCTTTATCATTTATATTAATCCAATTTGACTATAATGTACTTTGGTGCTTGTATTAATTTGCTATTGCTGTGGTAACAAATTAGTATGAACTTAGTTTATCTTATGATTCTAGATATGAGATGCTCAAAACTGTGCCCTTAAGAGTTAAACTCAAGGTGTTGGCAGGGCTACCTTCCTTCTGGAGGTTCTAGAGAAGACTCCATAACTTGTCTTTTTCAGCTTCTAGAGGCTGCCTGTATTCCTCAATTCATGGCTTGCTCCTTGCTCACTTTGACCTCCACTTCCATTGCCACATCTTCAATTCTCTCTTGTCTCCTTCTTATAAGAACCCTTGTGATTACATTGGGCCTGCCCATATAATTCAGGTTAATTGCCTCATGACAAAATCTTTAAATTAATCTTATTTGTAAAATATTATAAGGTAACGTTCACAGACTCCAAGAAGTAGGACATGGAGATCTAGGGGGACCATTAATCTGCCTACTATAGTGCTTTTGTTTTGTTCCATGTTTCTTCACTTGAAGTTTGTTGAGCTTGTTATATCAGCGGATTTGTCGTTTTCATTAAACTTGGGGAATATTTCTTCAATTTTTTTTTCATTTTGCCCTGTCCTTCCTTCTGTGACTTTAATGTATGTTTATTAGACTGCCTGATAATGGTCCCACAAGTCATTGCTTCTGTATTCATTTTTTCTTCAGTCTTTTTTTCTCTCTCAGGGTCGTGTCTATTCAATGTCTTTAAGTCCAATGATCTAATCTGCTGTTAATTTCATCCAATGTATTTTTCATTTCAGGTATTATATTATCACCTCTAGATAAACATCTAGGTCTTTCTTCTATCTTTAATTCCTCTTCTCATTATGGTTAATGTTTTCTTCTACCTTCTTGAACATATGCAATATATTTATAATAGATGTTTTAATATTTTTGACTGTTGAGTCTAACATATTTATGATTGACTTTCCCTTAGCCAACAATCATGTTGTCCTGCTTTTTGCATGCCTGCTAGTTTTGACTGGATAACAGACATTTTGAATTTCATGTTGTGAGTGTTGTGTTTTGCTGTTTTTCATTAATTCTTGTTGAGCTTTGTTTTGGGATGTTGTTAAATCACTTTGAATTACCTTTGATAATTTTGAAGCTTGCTTTTAAGATTTGTCTGGTTTGGATCAGAATAGCCTTTAGTTTAGAGCTAATTTGTGGTTGCCACTAAAATCATATCCTTTGGAAATTCTGATCAATGCCCCATGTATGAGGAGATCTTCTTCCCACTTGGACTATTGTGAACATAAATTACTCCTAGATATGCCTGAATTCTGGCAATTCCTATGCTTTTTGAAGGAAAAAAACCAACAGGAAGCTGTTGGTTCACTTGTTGGTCTTGGGTCGTTTCCTTACAAACATGCTTACTCAGATCAATACTCAGCTAAAGATCTGAGAAAAGTCCTGTGCAGACCTCTTTATTCACAGCTCTTTTTCTTCTTTGCTTTGCCCCATAAATTCTAACCATATTGACCTTCATGCATTTTAAAATCAGTGAGAATGCCAGGCCCTACCTATGTTGTGGTCTTCTTATCAATAAACTGGGATAATCATAGGATTCTTCTCTTGTGGATTACAATTCTGTACTACCTGTTATCTAATGTAGCATACATTAAATATACTAACCATTGTTTTATATATTTGAAAACCATTGTTTTATAAATTTGCCTGGTTTTCTAACTGTTTAAGATGGTAGGGTAAATCCAGTCCTTATTACTCCATCATGATCAAAAGCTTTTAGTATATTTTAAAGTATAGAAACAAACATACATTAAATATGTATATTTATATAACAATGATTTATAAGCACTTTTACAGCCATTTCTTCAGAAGCCTTTCTTAAAACAGGAATAGTCAGTACCAGCTTCTACTGTCCTTAATTCCACAATATCTGGGTCCCTAAATCAAAGACCAATCACAATATGAAGCAGGGAGCATATTAACTACCTCCCTCTCTGATATGGTTTGGTTGTGTCCCCACCCAAATCTCACCTTGAATTGTAATAATCCCCACATATCAAGGGTGGGGCCAGGTGGAGATAATTGAATGATGGGGCCGGTTTTCCCCATACTGTTCTCTTGATGGTGAATAAGTCTCACAAGATATGATGGTTTTATAAGTGGGAGTTCCCCTGCACAAGCTCTCTTGCTTGCTCATATAAGATGTGACTTGGCTCCTCATTCTCCTGCTGCCATGACTGTGAGGCCTCCCCATCCCTCTAGAACTGTGAGTCAATTAATCATCTTTCCTTTATAAATTACCCAGTCTCAGGTATGTCTTTATTAGCACCATAAGAACAGACTAATATACTCTCCATCTTCCATCAAATGAGATTTAGAATTTATTTGGGTAGATGGCTTACAATAGCTCCCTTAATTGTCCCTCCTGCCCACCTTTTAATCACTCTAATTCTCAAATATGATGATTAATTTTATGTGTCAATTTGACTGGGCCACAGGATGCCTACACACCTGGTTAAACATTTTCTGGGTGTGTCTGTGAGGGTACTTTTAGAAGAGATTAGCATTAGAATTGGGAGACTAGGTAAAGCAGATGGCCCTCCCCTGTGGATAGGTGCCATCCAATCAATCCATTGAAGGCTTAAATGGAAGAAAAAGGTGGAAGAAGGCTGAAATCTCTTTCTGTGTGTCTGAGCTAAGACACTGATCTTCTCCTGTCTTCAGTGCTTCTGATTCTCAGGCCTTTAGACTTAGCTTGAAATATAAGGTATTCATTCTCCAGCTCTCAGACCTTTGAACACCACCATCAGCTTTCCTGGGATTCTAGCTTGCAGGTGGCAGATCACAAGACTTTTCAGCCTCCACAATCATGTGAGACAATTCTTTATATAAATCTTATTACTTCTCTCTCTCTCTCTTCCCCCTCCACCCCCTATTTGTTTTGTTTTTCCTGAGAATTCTGACTAATACATCAGGGTTGGGTTTCCATGGTCCTATCTCTTCACTGTGACCCTACCTGCTATGAATACGGCTGCCTATACTAGAGCTGGGCCAATCATTAAATAAAATTTGTGACTAGACGGAGGTTGCAAGAGACCATGGATAATAAATAACGAGAGATTCAGAGTCTGTGTGGTTGGACTATACCCTATGAACTCAGGAGCTAGAAGCTGCCACGATCAGTGTGGACTGAGGCAAGCTAGCCAACAGATGCAGACAGAGAAGAATGTAGCGTATGTCCAATGAGAAGCAGAGATGGTAAAATACGGCCTGTGTTCCTGATGATTTTCCTATTCCAAATTCCAGGTCCTTCCTGAATTCCTGACCTTCCTCTTATGATAACCCTATTGTTCTCTTTCGCTGAAACTATTGTTACCTACCAGCCTGGATTTTGAGTTGCCCAGAGCAAACTGCTGGGTTTCCACATCCACATTGAGTCTCCTTTGCTGCCAGTCAAATTTGGGGAAGGACCATTTTTCTCTGACTCGCAGCTCTTTCCACCACTGTGTGCTACAGTTCACAGGATTTGTTTTTTTTTCTCTGGTCTTGGTAACTTGTCTCTTCCCCTTGCCAGATCTTCCTGGGCCACTAAAGTCTTGCCCCAGTCCTCAGTAACTGCAACCTCTCTGCCTTACCTGCAAACTGATTTTTGGGATAAAGCCCATCTGACTTAAGGGCCATCCATCCCACAGTTTCTGGCTCCTGCACTGCTGCTTGCCCTGAGAGGGACCTGTTGTGACCTGTTGTGATCTGTGTTACCTGTTGATCACATAGAGGAGGCCGCCACTCTTTACATACAAGGCCAGACCCAAAGGTGACACAGGGTTTTCTTCTGACGTGATCATTTCTGGGACAAAGCAGGCTGCTACACTTTCTAATATTCTTTCCAATCCAGTCAAAGTCATGGAAGGAGGTTAGGCAGTAAGAGAGTGGAACATTGTTCATCACGTCTCCCCTTTTCTCTTAGGAGAGCACCTCACTAATGCCAATCTATATAAAAATGTGTAACTGAATACATTAATAATGAAGACTGAATTTGCTATTTATCTGGATTACAACCACAGGGAAAACTCACATTTTCAGAATAAAAATGGACAAGTATTGCCTCCTATATCTTGAGCACGTATTGTTTTTAGAGTTCATTTTTTTATTTTACATGCCCACGTTTCTCTCCAGTTGACCATAAATTTGGTAAGCCCTGACGTAAAACAATTTTTAGCAAGAGGGTGCATGAGGAAAGTCATAGTGGATTATTAAGGCAGTACAGAGAAACCTAAATATTAATAGGTCATAAACAAATCTTTAAAATGAGCAGTTACATAACTTAAGAATACTGGTGAATGAAATCAAAGTTATGAGATTCCATGTGAATTTAGACTATAATTATTAAATTATTAAACTCTTTTATGAATTTATCCAAATGCAACAGATGTGAAGATGTTTTAAAGAAGAGAAGGTTTTTGTGCCTCTAGTGATTTTCAGGTGTTTTTTTTTTTTTTTTTTTTTCCATTTTATGACCTGACCTAAAAAGCCAATGTCAATTTCTGTCCTGTAATAATATGCCTTTCTATCCAAACCAGAGATATTAAAATAAAGAGTATATTATGTCCAACTGTAAAAAATGACTACCTAGCCTCAATTTCAACTTAACACAAAACTTAGAAAAATCAGCCAAGGATATGAATAGACAATGCATAGATGACTAAATACAAATGACTAATAAATACTATATATAAAAATATGTTCAACCCTCTTAACAAAAATTCAAATTTATATCACAAGATAGTACTATTGTGGTACTGTTATTTCTTTATCCCATCAATACAAAGTTTTAAGAAGATAATACTTGATGCTGGTAAAGATACATTGAAATGGTCTCTTATATACTGCTGGTGGGAATGTAAATTGATGCAAGCTTTCTCAGAATAAATTTGGCAATAAATATAAAGAACAGTGGCCAGGCACAGTGGCTCATGCCTGTAATCCCATCACTTTGGGAGGGCATGGTCAATTGCTTGAGCCCAGGAATTCACGACCAACCTGGGCAACATAGTGAGACCCCATATCTCAAAAAAAAAGATATTAAAAAAGAACAATTAAACATGTTTTTCTTCAGAGATTCTATCTTAGGAAATAATCAGAGACATAAAAAAATTTATGAATGAAGATTGTTGTAAAAGTTAGAAAAAAAATTTGCGTCAAAATAATTTTACCTGCAAGTATCTGAAACCATGATACAAGCTAACTTAAATCAAAAGCAAATTTATCTCACATAACAAGTACAGAGGGGGAAGTTAAATTCAAGGCTGCGATTCAGTTATTCATCAATGTCATGAAAAAACTAAGTTTTCTTCATCTTTTCTGTGATTTTCAGGAGTAAGATGGCTGACCACTCAGAATTCACAATGTCTAGTGGAAGAAAAGAGACTGCATTTTCTAATGACTCTATCTCAGATGTGAGAAAACTTCCCCAAACCTTTCTAATCAAACTTCCTTTCATGTATTATTGGCTAGAAGTAGTCACATGGCATTTCTGAACCAATCATGGGAAAGGGAATTGTATTATTCTTAGACCAGTCAGGTCCACTCCTAGAACTTGTAGTGAAATCATCTGTTTACGATGTATGGCTACTTGGAAGAAGACTGTATTACTGGAAAAAAAAAATTATTCTTTTTGGAAAACAGAAAGGACAACCCAAAGTGTACATTGCATTACATATCAAAATGAATTAAAACAGTGGTATGTTAAATTACAGTGCATTGATTTTTTTATGGTGGATGATTATCTGATCATTATAAATCTTGGGTTTTAGGAATGTTTAAAATGAAAAAATTATAGACGCTGTCTTAGTCAGCTCCTATTACCATAACAGAATACCGTAGAATGAAAAAATTATAAATGCTGGTTTAACTCCTGCTACCATAGCAAAATACGATAGACTGGGTGGCTTAAACAACAAAAACTTATTCACCTCAGTTTGGTAGGCTAGAAAATCTATGATCAAGGTGCTGCCTAATTCAGTTCTTCGTGAAGGCACTATTTGTGGCTCATAGATGGCTGTGTTCTCACTGTGTCCTTATAAGGCAGGGAGAGAGAGAGAGAGGGAGAGAGAGAGAGGGAGGGAGAGAGAGAGAGAGAGAGAGAGAGAGAGAGAGAGAATGCAAATTCTCTGGTATTTCTTTTTATGTGGGTACTAATCTCATTATGAAGGCCTCACTTTTTTGACTTCATTTAATCCTAATGACCTGCCAAAGACCCAGTCTCCATATTGATGGTTAGGACTTCAAAATATGAATTTGGGGTAGGAGGAAACAGCGCAAACATTCAGCCCATAACAAATGTTATGTCAGAAAAAGAGAGAATATTTTTGATCTCTCAGGCAAGAGAAAAAGAAAAGAAAAGAAAAATGTATATACATTAAAGCTATGTGATACATAGCTATACATGTTAACATGTATGGAGATAAATCAGAAAAAAATGAGAAGTTAGCTGTGTATATCTCTGTATAATAAGATTATTGTTGATTTTTATTGTCTATTTTTCTACATTATTAATTTTTTTACATGGGTATATATAAAAACGAAAAAAGTTATAAAAATTCAATTCATATTTGAGGCTTATGACAGATCTAATTTTAGTAATGTCAATTCTCCACCTTTACTGTGTGGTTCAGAGTTTTTGGATCAACAGAAGACCAACTTTGCAGGTTTATTAGGTCAGAAGTCTTTAAAGGTACTTCCCTTTGACTATTTATACAATACTCAGTCAAATAGCTGTTGTTTTACTACCTGAAGATTCAGCCTACCTTTGATACCAGCACCTGGAGTACTTGTGATAAACTTTTTGAGGAGTGCACGGTAGTGGCAGCAGCTGTCTCCTGTTTGGGGCTTGATGGCATCTGTCTCTAAGACAACTGATTGAGGACTGGTGTGAAATACTCCTTTTATAAGTACATGGCTCAGTGGCTGTTTGACTAGCCACATGAACATATTTGAATAAGTGGGACCCTTCTATTCTCAGGCTGAGACAGGCCCAATAATCTTATCACCTTTGGTCTAAAGGGATACTGAAAGAGTTGGATAGGAAAAAATTCCAGGACTGAAAAAGGCTTTTAGAGTGTTCCTTCTGACAGACAGGTAGGGTGACCACCTGTCCCAGTTTGTTCGTTAGGGACTGACAGGTTTCCCAGGATGAGAGACTTTCAATGCTAAAACCAGAAAGTCCCGGGAAAATTGGGCTGGTTTTGTCGCCCTAGTCAGTTCCAGAAACTGCTAGAGCCAAAAGAGCTACACCTTGGTGTCACTGAAAAATGATTTGGGGAGCTGAAAAAGTATTCATATTATGTTTTGTTTTCTTCCATTTTCTTATTAACATTTCTCTTGGAACATTCCAGGCTGTTTCTGTTGTACCACTAAGGAATGGTATTTTTTGCCTCTTTTCAGCCAGCAGTCAAGGGAAGCAGAAAGACTCCACCGGCCTGGCTGGGTGTCAGTATCAGGAAACCCTTGGAAGGCAGAGGGAAGTAAAACTCAATGGGAGAGGCCTTTCTTGTCCAGAGGGATCTCCTACAGAAACTTTGCCCACTAAAAAAATTTCTTTTTAAAAAATAAAGATTTTATCCCTTTGCAAGGTCTGCAACCTAAATTTTTGTTCATCGTTATCTTCGCTTTTTTTTAAGCTCTGTTGTCATGACAACATCATGACCTGAGTAGTTCAACCTCCTTAATGTTTGTTTGTGTCTGCTATGTTATTTAAAACTGCGAGGTTTTCTTTTAAAAAAACTTGGTATTTTATTTCTGAATTGCCTCAGAAATTCTATGGACTTATGATGCTTCTTTTGGACATGAATACCAGGGCCATATTCAACACATAATCTCTAAGAATTTTATCATAGGCCTTATCCTCATATATAGACGTTATGTGCAAAACTATACTGTGTTTTCACAAGGTTGTACAGATCAATGCATTCTGTGCAGTACGTTATACACTGCCCTATTTTTTTCCACTGGTTTGATTATCAGAAAGGTCAAGAAAAAACCTTAAACTGTGAAAATGCTTATATAGCTAACAACAGCATGCAATCAGAAACTCAAGAATATGAGCGTTAGGCTGGGTGCAGTGGCTCAAGCCTGTAATCCCAGCAATTTGGGAGGTCGAGGCGGGACGATCATTTGAGCCCAGGAGTTCAAGACTAGTCTGGGAAACATAGGGAGACCTTCTCTCTACAAAAAATAAACAAAACTAGCTGGGCGTCCTGGCACAAGCCTGTGGCCCCAGCTACTTGTGGGACTGAGGTGGAAGGACTGCTTGGACCAGGGAAGCAGTCATGCTGCAGTGAGCCATGATTGTGCCACTGCACTCAAACCTGGGCAACAGACCCTGTACCACCACCCCCGCTCCAACAGAACATGAGAGTTAAAAGTATACTTAAGAAATTAATGATTAGTGTAGTTTCCAACATTGGATGTTACTGAGAAAAACATATATTTAATACTTGAATTGCAATTCAGACAGGTTTCTTGAATAGCATACTAACTGTACTGAATGGATGGCTAAACTCAGACACCCATGCCTTTAGGCTAATGAGATGCATTTTCTTTCTTTCTGGAATTAGCATGTGAATGCATGTTCTTTAGCATCTGAATGCTTTTGTGTTTGTTGAATGAATCAGTTTATTCTTTAGAATGTTAGCAAGAAAATATGCTTGAGAAATTAACCAGTATTATTTTTTTCTTTTTATTTCTTCTACTTCTCCCTTCCTTTAGGCTGTGTGTCGGTTTGAACAGATAAAAAATGTGGCAGAAAGAGAACTATCCTAGGTATCTAGACAGACTTTCTCATAGGCCACCTAGAAATAAGATTCCTATGTTCCAAATATGGCACCGAGGTTGCAGAGCTGTGCTAAGCAGCACAATGGACCATTCTGCTATAAATCAGATGAGTGGACAGTTGATATCCAGAGAGGCCCACCTTGGCCCTGGGTGCTGAAACCTTGGCCTAACTGATGGTAGGTAGGAGTTGAAATGGGTCCTGGAGTTAGGAAGCAAAACTCCCCCAAAAAGCTATATTTAAATGTCCTGAAGGCCATGTAAACTGGGGACTAACCAAGATGACCTTAATGCTCCCCACAGCGGGGCTAAACTTTACACAGTCTTGTTCCTGACCATAAGTTTCTGACCTCCCTTTCTTAGAACATTTTCTTTAAAAAATATTGCAATTGTAAATTATCTTTCTGCCTCTCTGAAATGTAAATCTTTCACAACCCAGGGATGTCTTTTTCAAGGAGCTGGAGCTAGGAGGCATCCCTTTGAAATGTAATCATCAAAAAAAAAAGAAAGAAAAAGAAGTTTTGCTTGTCTGCTTAACTAGTCCAGTGCAATTTTTGTTTTCATTTCTTTTTTTAGAGACGGGGTCTTTCTGTTGCCCAGGATGGAAAGCAGTGTCTATTCACAGGTGCCATCATAGCGCTCTTCTGTCTCAATCTCCTGGCCTCAAGCAATCCTCCTGTCTCAGTCTCCTGAGTAGCTGGTACTACATGCAACGCCATGCCCAGAAACTTTTCTTTTACAGAGCTCAAAATCAAACAATTAAGCTGCCATATAAAATTTAAAAAGCAA
Source organism: Saimiri boliviensis (assembly GCF_048565385.1). NCBI lineage: Eukaryota > Metazoa > Chordata > Mammalia > Primates > Cebidae > Saimiri > Saimiri boliviensis. The sequence goes on from NC_133449.1 coordinate 201,546,308, forward strand.
TTATTTATTGCACAGTTTAGTTCACAGCCTGAAATTCATAACCCTTAAAGACAGAAACATTTCTCCTCTGCAGGTGGCTCCTAAAATCCTGAACATTTTGCATATTGGAATCAGATTAAAAAATATAATATTTCCTTATAAACCTGCCTCCTTTTTGAAATAACTGTCCTAATTTTTCTTATCACCAGATATGGTTGCTGTTTTTTTCCTCAATTTGATCATTGGTTTTCACTCTGGGGCATAAAAGTTGTTATGAGGACTGGAAGTGGGATCTATAAGCTGACTAGCACAGAGCCTAGCCCTTGACATCCATTCAGTCAGTGCAAAGAGACCTGCATTCTTTCATCAAAAGACCAAAACATTCTATAGTCCATAAGCAAAGAAGGGAAAGTTTTAACTTTTAAGCCTTTTTTTCCCCCACAGATTGAGAATTCAAGACAATATATATTTTCTCTTTTAATTATAAATACCAGAAGAACTACAGCTTAAACAATAAAGACTTTTAAAATCCCACATAACAAGAATGGTGTTGTAAGTAATTATAATGAACACAGGTCTGTGGGTCAAGAGTCTGGGCACAGCAATTGTTCAGATGGGTCTTCTACTCAGGGCTTCGCAGAGCTGACATCAAGTCATCAGCTGCGGGGACAGGGCTCTCATCTGGAGGCGCTTTAGGAGATTCTGCTTTCCAGCTCATTCAGTTTGTCGGCAAAATTCAGTTTCCTGAGGTTCCTATTTCTTTGACATGATTATCTTCATCTTCAAGCTAACAACAGCACTTTTAATCCTTTTCATTCTTGGAATATCTGACTTTACACTCTACTACTAGCTGGAAAAATATCTCTGCTTTTAAGAGCTCATGTGATTCCATTGGACACACTTGGATAAGCCAATATAACCTTCCATTTTATGTCAGTTGATCAGTAACCTTAATTACACCTGTAAAGTCCATTCTGCTACGTAAAGTAACCTTCACAGGAGTGATTCCCAGAGAGAAGCTCATGAGGTCCAAAATTCTGCCTACCACAGATGGATTTGGAATATATTTCATAGGTAAAAGTGAAAAAATTAGCTTCAAAAAGTATTTAACATCTTATCTAATGACACATTTATCCCTTATCTAGAAACTTCTTTTTTCTTTCTTCCTTTCTTTGTTTTCTTTTTTTTTTTTTTTTTTTTGAGACAGGGTGTCACTGTTGTCCAGCAGGCTGGAGTGCAGTGGTATGATCACAGCTCACTGCAGCCTCAACCTCTGGGCTCAAGCAGTTCTCCCACCTCAGCCTCCTAAGTTGCTGTGACCACAGGTACCCATCACCATGCCTTGCTATTAAATTTTTTTTTTTTTTGTAGAAATAGGGCCTACTTCTTTTGCCCAGGCTGGTGTTGAACTCCTGGGCTTAAGCAATCCTTCCACTTCAGCCTCTCAAGCATATTGGGGTTACAGGCATGAGCTACCACACCTGGCCTAGAAGCTTCCTTGAGGCCCCAATCATTTCTTTGAATTCTCCCCTTCATCAGTCTGTAAATATCCTACTTGAGATCTTTGGGTATGCAGAAAGAAGAGAACAACAACTATCACTCAAGAAAAAATTTGAATTTGGAAATAAGAATTGTGGTTTGTGAGGCAAAAAGCGTGATGAAATAAAGCAGGAATTTGTGAGTGTGGAAGTCACTTTTCCTGTGGCGTTTCTTCTTCCTCAGTGTGCTGGCATGAAGGAAGCAGTGGAAATTAGTAAAGAGCAAAATAGCCGGCTGGGCGCGGTGGCTCAAGCCTGTAATCCCAGCACTTTGGGAGGCCGAGGCAGGTGGATCACGAGGTCAAGAGATCGAGACCATCCTGGTCAACATGGTAAAACCCCGTCTCTACTAAAAATACAAAAAAATTAGCTGGGCATGGTGGCACATGCCTGTAATCCCAGCTACTCAGGAGGCTGAGGCAGGAGAATTGCCTGAACCCAGGAGGCAGAGGTTGCGGTGAGCTGAGATCGCGCCATTGCACTCCAGCCTGGTTAACAAGAGTGAAACTCCGTCTCAAAAAAAAAAAAGCAAAATAATCTGGGACTTGGAGTCAGATATGGTATGTGAGCAGGGGAAACCAGAAGTGTTTCATATTAAAGTAAGGTAAAATAGCAAAGAAGATCCAGCAAGCCCTAAGCAGGAAGGGAGCAAACAAAGGCAGAGACAATGTTAAGGCCACACAGTATCACTGACTAACTAACTTCTTTAGGAAAAAAAATTATTAATATGTGTACATTTTGAAAAGAAACCATTTTCATAAAACACATAATCTCACTACTTAGAATCAGCCCTGTAATTTTCTAATGATAGTCAAATAATTATCAAGTTCCTTGTCAAGTACATTATATACATACATACAAACATGGGAGGCTATTATTATATTTTTAATTTGTTTATTTTTCAAGATGGAGTTTTGCTCTTATCTCCCAGGCTGGAGTGCAGTGGCACGATCTCGGCTCACTGAAACTTCCGCCTCCCAGGTTCAAGAGATTCTCCTGCCTCAGCCTCCCGAGTAGCTGGGATTACAGGTGCCCACCACCACACCCAGCTGATTTTTTATTTTTTAAATTTTTTAAAATTTTGAGTAGAGACGGGGTTTTGCCATGCAGGGCAGGCTGGTCTCAAATTCCTGACCTCAGGTGATCTGCCCACCTCAGCCTCCCAAAGTCCTGGGATTACAGGTGTGATCCACCGTGCCTGACCAGGGCTGTTATTTTTCGGAGGAAAAGGCCACAGTGAAAACTGAGTGGACAGCTTGATAAATCTAAGATAGGAAAATTTTGTTGAACCAAAGGATCTTTCGGAATGTTCTATTTTTTCTCACACACCCAAGACCTCTGCAAAAAACAGCTACCACAACCACAGAAAATGTACATTTTAATCTACTGTTTCTTCCAGCAGATACAGATTTGGATTTTCAGCGAGGAGGAGTCTCACGTTCTTGGTCCAAATTTTAAAACTGCTAAGTCACTGTGTAAGAAACAGATGACTAGATTTTGCTTTCCGTTGCCTTGGATCAGCTAAAACAATTGCGCCCTCTAGCCTATGAAGTCTGTACTGCAAAGGCCATTTCAACAGTGTTTGCTTCAGGTTATCCTTAACTTTGGTTCTTGAAGCCAAAAGTCATAAAAAATGTGGTAGAGATTCACAAAGACCTCTCCAATTTTCTCTTTCAGTTATAAATAACAGAATAACTAAAATGAAAACAGCTTAAACAGCGAAGACTTTTAAAATCCCACATAACAAGAATTGTGTAATAATGTAACGGCATAAATAAAGCAATTAATCTCATTTGGGTGCATAAACTGGCTACTGTGAGGTTCATTTACTTCCTTAGCTCTACCAGAAAAACAAATTAGCTACACTTTTGTCCTCGTATTTGAAAAACCTTACATATTATAGGAAAAATATTTCCTAAAATATTGCTAAGAAGTTATTAGTTCATTCCCTAATAAAGGCACATGACTAAACTCATAATGATAAAGTCCGAAATTTGCCTGCTTGACCTTTATGAATCACCTGACATTTAGGATAATGATTTTTTAAAAGCTACATTTCAGTAAGTTAAAACTACCTCAGCATCTTTAAAGAATGCTTAGATTTGATCTATGTCTACTTTCACTTTGAAGAAATCAAGCTGGGAGTTCTGAGAGCACATTCTGTTTGTTTATTTGTTCCTTTCATCCCTTTCTGTCCTCTCTGCTTGCTAGAGCACACCTCACCTTGAAAAGAACTCATCAGCAGCTCTCACAATGGGAGTTGCAATGCCTTCATCTAGAGACACATTTAACACAGTTTCATTTTTTTTTTCTGCTTTGATTTTGAATAGTGCATATGTTTGAACACACTAACCACATTTTGGCCAAGCTTTCTTCATAGAGTTGGAATTCAGATTGGTTGTCAGGTTATTTAAAATAACTTTCTATCTGGATTGGATCCCTGATAATTGCTCTGATCAACTATAGTACATGGTTAAGGTAAAAAAATATATATATTGAGAAGAGACCTTAGTTAATCGATCTTATTTCATAGACAAAGACAAATGGCCAGTTTATTTTAGTTAAGGAGACCAGGAAGGAAGAGGAGACATCATTAAAGAGTAAATGTTTCCAGCAATTAGTTTCCAGGTTGTTAAGCTCAAATGATTGATCTCATTTGGTTATTTTAAAGGCTACTTGGAAATAAAATGGAAACAGTTGGGAATACTTCCTTTGTATATAGAGAATTTGGTTCATGGCAACAGCTATGTGTGCCTGAACATTTTGGGAACAAATAAAAACCATCTTAGAGCTTTCAAACACTCAAGCCATCTGGGGGTTTTGAAAGATCTTGTCATTTCAGGAGTGAAGAAATGGGGATGCTCTCAAGAGCAAGGGCAGCTTAATGGATTCCCCCAAAGCCCCAGAAGCAACTTCTCATGACTTAATTACTCTAAAATTTTCTATTTTTTTCCATTGCCTAAAATTCTTATCAACAAGAAATTCATTTGATTTATTAATATCAAAACCTCATATGAACATAGTAAACACCTTTGGGATGGTTAAGGTAATCTCTGCCATTCACAAATATATGCATATAATCAGGTGAGATTGGTTTAATAAATCTTTGGGACAGTAAAGGGTATTTTTCTTAATTAAAAATTACTATGGAAAATTCAGTATCAGTCATGTTTAGTAGTTCTTCCTCTTCTGTAGTGTTATATGAGTCCCAAGCAGCTTGTGCTATCCAAAAACCTCAGAGAGGAGAGCCTGGTATGAGCTCATCATAGTTGCACTGAGATCCTCATTATTTGTGTTTATTACATGGCACTCTGCTGATTGTGGCACCTGCCCCTCTGCACCGAAGTCAGCCACTGGGCTCTCTGAGGAAGCTCTGAAGGCTGAGGCTCTCTGTGCTCAGCAAACAGGCACCAGTCCCATCAGACATCCTTCTGAGTTTCTGTGTAGGGGAGAGCATGAGTGTCAACTACAAGAACTTACCACCCCTTTACTTCTTCTAGGCTCTGGAAGGCATCCATACTTAGAGGTGGGTTCTCCCCTCTCTTTCAATCAACAGAATCCTTCCTATCCACACAATCCTGCTGTTACAGCGAGAGAGAGAGAGAGAGAGAGAGAGAGAGAGAGAGAAAGAGAGAGAGAGAGAGAGAGACAAGAAACAGAGAGACAAAGACAGAGACAGAGAGAGGGAGAGACCTTTTTTATTTTTGAGACGGAGTCTTGCTCTGTAGCCCAGGCTGGAGTACAGTGGTGCCATCTCAGCTCACTGCAACCTCCACTTCCCAGGTCCTGGTTCAAGCAATTCTTCTGCCTCAGCCTCCTAAGTAGCTGGGATTACAGGTGTGCAGCACCATGCCCAGCTAATTTTTGTATTTTTAGTAGAGACAGGTTTCACCATGTTGGCCAGGCTGGTCTTGAACTCCTGACCTTGTGATCTACCCGCCTCCGTCTCTCAAAGTGCTAGGATTACAGGCATGAGCCACTGCGCCCCGCCAGGCTGGAGGGACCCTTTTGAAAACAAAGACTTAACCTTCTCCTGAGCAAAGACAGCTTTAGACCTCCAGGATAATTGCCCTTTTCAGAAAGGAAAGTTAAAAGACCCTATTATGGAGAGCTCTTCTGTTCAAGTTATCTATTGCTATGCAGTGAAAGGTGGCTGGGCCTGGGGTCATCTTGAAGGCCCTTCCACTCATTTATAGCTGGTACCTGTACTGGGGATACTGCAACAGCTGAGGCTGGAACAGCTGAGTTCCTTGGGCATCTCTCCCTCTATATTGGTCTCAAGGAAGCGTCAGGGCAGCTGGACTTCTGAGTGGCCAAAAGCTCCCAGAGTGAGTAGAGTGAATATCCCAGGGGCACCAGCAGAGGCTGCCTGGTCTTTTCTAACCTAGCTGCGAAGTGACTCAGTGTTATACTTCCAGTGTACTCTATTCATTGAGGCAGTCACGAAGATCCACTCAGCTTCAAAAGGCAAGGCCATGCACTTCACTCTTCTTGGTGGGAGAAGTGTGAAAGAATTTGTGAACATGTTTTGAAACCATCACAAGAGCATATAAGAAAGAAGCAGGAGGAGGAGGAAGAAGATGAGGAAGAGGAAGAGGACGACAAGGATGAAGAGGAGGAGGAGAACAAATCACTTGTTTCTCAGATTCTCTTTCTCCCCTGTGTGCACCCATGACCATCAGGCAGCTGCGAACTATCTCCCTTGCTTGGAAATCCTGTGGAAAGCTCTCCTGCTTTCACTTTTGGTCTCACTGTCCCAAAACCTGATCATCCCTCTCCACCATGCCCCTTTAGACTAAAGCCAGGTTGGGTTCTATTTCTGATTATTCTGCAGTTCTGTGCACTGAAAGCTATGGGCAAGTAATACTATTTCAGTCCTGGCCAGACCATGGGGGGAACCAGGTCTCAGCTAGAGCAAGAAACAGCTCCAGTTTTCTGGGAGGAAGACTAGGAGGTGTTAGAGGCACTGAGGTTTGAAAAAGAAAGCTTGGCATATGCAAGTGGCATTCTTTAAATCAGCAGTTCACTGGGCTTTCTGCTCTGTGGCTAAGAGTTGGAAAAATGTCTCTGAGTTTCATGTCTTTTCTCTTAGAATCCCATGGTTTCCCTCCGAGGACGCAGAGCACAGACTGACTCTGCTGGTGCTGACGGTAGCTCCATATGGATTGCCTGTGAGCCTCAACTCTCACTTATAAAATGGGCAGCCTTGCAGGATTAGGCATCTAAAACTCCTACTGTGATATGGGTCTGGCCCATATCGATTCTGTAGCAGTATCTTTTCCTTAACAAGATCTATCCTAAGCTCTGACCTACCCACTTACCAAAGAAATGGAACCATAAACCCACTGTATATTGGATTTTACTTATAATAAGTGAAGGTCTCACCACATTAACAGTGATTCAGAATCACCTTGCAGAACACATTTTTTCTGTCTCTTCTATTAAACTTTTTTTTTTTAACAATTCACAAAATTTGTGCAGATTTGATTCATTTTGGATTTTAAAAATATTATTTCTATAAAATTCCTCCTCAAAGAAGTGCTTATTCGTTATGCATACTTCAGTGAGCTATTTCTTTCAGCCTCTATAGGAAAAAATCGGGAAAGCAATTCCATTTCTTTTTCTGCATATAATGAATCTTTTCCCATTTCTTGTAGTTAATGTCTTAAAAAATAAAAATGAATGACAGCCTGAAACATGCTTCTCATATTCATCTGTGATGTTGTGTGGTTAATAGTCCAGTCTCACATTTGCATGGGACCAGCTGTCAAAGATGGCACTGCAGGGAATCCACTATAATTTTAAAACATGTTGCAGAGTCACATATGTCCATAAATCTAAATTCACTAGAATGCTTATGGGGACATATTATCATCAGATTTGAAAATAAGTCCTTTATTGCTTTCATTTTGAACTTCACCCTTTACTTGACTCAAATTATCTTTATCAGATAATGAATGAGGGCCTTCATCATGAGTTCACAAGTTTCCATGAGCAATTTCATTTGTAAAACTTCTTAAAATTTTTATCAGAGTCCATTTGGACATAGGGCAATTTTCTCTGTTCCTTTCAAGAAAAGTCTCTTTTACCTAGTTAATATCTATGGTATGTTACAGTTAATATGTAATGGGAACAATAGTTAAAACCATAAATTCGTTTAATAAGTGCAGATTAAGAAATTTGAAATCCGCATATTGGCAACCATAAAAATATAGTGTCCTCAATTCCACGCATAGTGAAGATTGGCACACCCTACAAAGCTGTCTCTATCTGCTTGATAAAAACCATTTTTTGGCTGGGCGCGGTGGCTCAAGCCTGTAATCCCAGCACTTTGGGAGGCCGAGGCGGGTGGATCACGAGGTCAAGAGATCGAGACCATCCTGGTCAACATGGTGAAACCCCGTCTCTACTAAAAATACAAAAAATTAGCTGGGCGTGGTGGCGCATGCCTGTAATCCCAGCTACTCAGGAGGCTGAGGCAGGAGAATTGCCTGAACCCAGGAGGCGGAGGTTGCGGTGAGCCGAGATTGCGCCATTGCACTCCAGCTTGGGTAACGAGAGCAAAAAATCTCCGTCTCAAAAAAAAAAAAAAACAACCATTTTTTACTTATATATAACATAGCCCTGAAGTTTGTTAAAAGGGAAGACATGGAATTTAAGTCAAATATTTTCTCATTAGTTCCTAAAATGTCAATGCAGTTACTAATTAATTTATTTAGTGATTTAAGATTAGAACAATATAAGTCATAGCTTTTATTCTTGCATATTCCTAAGAATAGGTATAAAAATCTTAAATAAGTATTCATTCTCAAAAATAATTATAAAATAATATTTAGATGAGATTTAAGCCTTCCTGCAGCACCTCATCCCAATTCCAAACCTTGGAAGAGTTTACCAATACGCAAAAAAATGAGGTGACTAAAATTTTCAAACCTCTCTCCAAAATGATTGCACTAAATTCAATAGGTGTGTGTTGGGGACAACATGTTATTTTATATTTCTCCACAAATATACCCAATACTAAAATGAAAGCTAACTCCCAGCAAGGCATGCAATTGTCTATATCAGACACAGCCAAGTGTAACATCCCATTAAAATAAAGAGACCTTTTTATTCTGAAGTTAGTTGTGGCTCCTTATGGTAAACTTTCATCGCATATCTGTGGAATTAAATATATAAATTCATATATAATTATAAATAATTTCTTCACATGCTAAGATCACTTAACTTAAAAAGTGAAAATAAGTTTCTTTTGTAGTTGAAAAAAGCTAAGCTCAGGGAACTTGAGTATATTCCTTAAACCTCTCTGAGCCTCCATTAACTTCATCTGTGAAGTGGGCAGAAAAATACTTTCCTGTGGAAGAATTAGACAAGAAGCAGGAGTAAGTGGTCGGTTTATTATTTCTTTAACTGGGATAGGTGGGTCTCTTTCTGCAGTCCCGAACTTGGTAAATCGCTGTGTAATGATTACCAAGCACCCTCTTCTCACTCGCTATTGTTCCACCCCAGATCCCCTTCAGAGCCTGCCATTCCCCTGCCCTGTACCTCAGTCTTGTCTAACCTGTCCAGTTCTGCCAAGGGGCCCCTAAGGGACGTTAAAGAAAACTCCATGTCTGGAATTGCAGATGGTGGGTCCAGCCTCAGAGGAGCCCCACCTCAGCCTACAGATGGCTTAGGGTGCTACTGAGTTCACTCACCATCAGGGACGATTTCACTCACCCTGCTTTAGTTTTCTACTATCCTTGTTCCCCATCTTTTTCTCAGCAGATCATCTTGCCTCCTGTGACACTAGGAAAATGGAGACCTAAAGGCAGGTGCTCAGCTTCCCACCTCCTCCTTGGCTCCCATTCTAGCTCTGTTCCTCATTTATTTGATTTTATTTTGTCTCTAATCAGTGTTTGATCTTTCCTTCTTCATTGATTTCTCCTCAGCTTATAACTGTAACCAAACCCAGTCAATCCAAAAACAGTTCCTATCAACCCTGCTTTTTTCTCCAGCCACCTTCAACCCTCAATCATTTTCTTCTTTCATGGCTAGTATTCCTGAGTGTCCTGAACAATCTCCATTTCTATCCAGTATGGGTTCCATTCCTACTATGTTATTGGTGCTGCTGTGATTAACAATGAGTGCACTGATGAAATCAATTTCTAGGAATGGGAACTAGGCACCGTGGATCCAGTGGTAAGGCAGACATGATTCTGTGGGATGCCATGCTGTATCTTTATGGAACATAAAATATAGTGGGGTGTCAGTTCTGATCCTTTGAGAAACAGTTGCCAAGGCAGAATTAGAAGTGTAAGAGATTTATTGAGGAAAATGCCTGTGAAGAATAAAGGAACTGGAGTAGGCAAGGAGAGCCCTTGGATCAGTGCAGGTGGGATATCTGTGCAAAGAGAGAAAGAAAGAAGGGTTGGATGGGAAGGGCCACAGACCACAGTTCAGCTCTCAGAAAGTCTCAGCTGTGCTGATAGGGCATCCTGGAGCCAAAAAAAACCAGGCATTCCTGATTTCCTGTTAGAGGAATCCTGTTGCTATAGAATGAATGTTTGTCTGCCCCAAGTGCATATGTTGAACTCCTAACCCCCAAGGTGATGGTAGAAGATGGGGACTTTGGTAGGTGCGTAGGCCATGAGGATAGAACCCTAATCAATAGGCTTAATGCCCTTAAAAGGAGACTCTGGAGAATTCTCTTGCCTCTCTGCCACATGGAGACACACTGAAAAGAGAGCCATCTATGTGCCAAAAAGTGGGCCTTGCCAGACACCAAATTTGCTGAGACTTGATCTTGAACTCCCCGCTGTCAGAACTGTGAGAAATAACTTTCTGTTGTTGAGAAGCCACTCAGCCTAAGGTATGTTGTTATAGAAGCCCAAACAGACTAAGGGAGAAAACTGGTACTGAGAAGTAAGGGTGCTGTTGTAACAAATACCTGAAAATGTGGAAGTGGCTTTGGAATTAGATACTGGGTAGAGGCTGGGAGAGTTTTGAAAGGTGTGCTAGACAAAGCCTACAATTGCAATGAACAGATATTTAAAGGCAATTCCGATGGTGGCTCAGAAAGAGACGGGAGCCTCAGAGAAGGTCTCAATCTTCTCAGAGAAGATTAACCTAAGTGGTCATGAACAGAATGCTGTTAGAAATATGGACAGTAAAGCCCATTTGATGAAGTCTCAGATGGAGCAAAGGAACATGTTATTGAACAATGGAGGAAAGGCCATCTTTGTTATAAAGCAGAAAATAACATAGAGTCGTGTTCATGTCCTAGTGTTTTGTGTTTTGTAGAAGGTACAGCTGGTCGTAAGGGGCTGCACATATAGGCACAGATGGGTGCTGAGAAATGCTGAGTGTATGATAAATTATGCTGTTGGCTAAGAATAGCAGCAAGGAAAACCGAGCCAGCCCTGCAAAGCAGAAAACTGCTCAGGATAGTCTAAAGTAGCAAAACAGTACATGTATATCGTACACCAGTTAAAAACAATTCTCTACACATGAGATATGTGACCCCGCCCCTGTGGCTCCCTTGTGGAGAATACTTTCTGGTTCGTTCTTCATCAGTGCTAAGAAGGCACCAGCTGCCTACCTAGTTTATCTTGGTTCTAGGAGAAAACACAGAACACCTGCTGTTAATAATAATCACCTGTTCAGAGAGAAAAACTATGTGGGTCAGAGTCTCCTTGAGGCCCTCAGCCGAGAATGCTGTCAACCCCCTGAGGCTCACAGGTCAGAAGGCTGCTGGCCCCTGGATAGTCCCACTTTGCTGTTCTATCTGGGTCTCTGCTTCTTAATTCCTTCAGCACCATTTGGGTGGGGATCTCGTTGGCCAAGCTGGTCTCAGTAGATGAGATCTGGAAGAGGGATCCCAGAGCACCTGTGATGAAGATTTAAACCACCTGCCTGTGCAGTTTACTTGTGCTCTCTGGTCTTGCTTCTGGCTGCAGATTTTTAGCAGCACTGGCCAATTTTGCCCCAATGGATACCATGCTCTATTAATTTTCTCTGCAACTCCCTAGAGTCAAGCATCCTTGACTGCCCCTTTGTCCTTATTGATCAATACAATAATTGTGGGCTTCTAGTTTTAGTGGCTAAGTACCACTTCTTGGCTGTATTAGTTCACTTCTTCATGATGAGTCCAGTTCTATGAACACCTCTTTTACCATTGTCCCTGGCCTGCAAAGGAGGCCGCCACTGAATATTCGAGCATTGCTGCTGCCCCTCTCTCCAGTACATTCCTGATGGCCATAGCAAATGGTATATTTTCTGGGTCCTTCCATGGAATATCATCCTGTGGCAGGTCTTCTGGTTTCATACTTCCATGGAATATCATCCTGTGGCAGGTCTTCTGGTTTCATACTTCCATGGAATATCATCCTGTGGCAGGTCTTCTGGTTTCATATACTATACCCATCCAGCATCTCACTTTCTACGATTTTTTTATTTCCTCTTCCACCATGTGCAGGGCAACTCAGGCATTTCCATTTTGCCTAGCATAGAACATTATTTTTGCCAGGCTTCTAATGGTTACCCTAGTTAGAAGTTTGTCCTATTCATTTGAGTCCTTGCCAAGGTGGTGAATCTCATGTCCGGAGGAAGTGCTACAAGTTACTGAATTTCTACTTATCCAGTTTCGTGTTCTATAATAACTCCCTTTATCGAGCACTCTCAAAATTCACTCCCGAGGGTATTTTCCCACCTCTTTTATATACATGTTGGTTAATTTTTGCAACTCCTTCAACAGAAATCTCCGTCTTTGGTTTCCAGGTTCAGCATGTCCCCAGCTGGATTATGTTATCTTGTCAGCCAGGAGTGTAGGCACAATTAACCCCTAAAGAGGGTACCTATTACTTTGTGGAAAGACCTTTGAGGTATCTTTCCTCTGAGGCTGCTAGCCCTTCCTCTGGAGAGGCAGGCTCCCTCTCTAATTTCTAAGATTTCAGGGGATTCTGCAGAGGTAAAAATCACAGAAAGATTGTTTAGATGTCCTTATTTTGTTTCAGAAGCCAGGTTTTCCCAACCTCAGCCCTTACCTTAACAAACAGACCTGCTTTGTCTGTACATTTAAATATCTCTGGAGTAAGGCTACCTCAACTATCAGACCTTAACTTTGTTCCTCAGCTGTGATATAGTTCCACCACTGCAGGAGATAAGCGTTCCTTTGTAAACCACTTAAACTCATTCTTAGCCCTTAACTGTTTGTTAACTCTCACTTCTCATTATCCCCCTGTGGGGCTTCAGTACAACTTACTAATAACCAGTCATTAACCAAAGTAGGCTTTCTTGCTCCATTTTTCAACTGCTTAAATCATCTCACTGACAAGGGCATTTTCCTTCACTGGATGTTTCCTATGTCATCACCTTCCCAAAGTCATCCCAAACCACTTTTCCAACCTCCTCTCCTGACACCTGCCTTCTCTCATAAGCACTTTAGGCTGACTGTTCTGTAAGCATTTTTGAGGCTGCATCCAGCCTACATGGCTGTGGGGTTGTCTTGGCCTACAGTTTTCATTGTTCTTCTCATCTTATAATCCATCATTGTTCAATGGTCAGCCCAGGCATTGTCTACTGGAAGAGTCACAGAGAGAACATGCATTTGCTTTAGGGTTAAGCAGTCCTGGGTTATAGTCCCAGCTCTACCGCTTACTGCTGCAAGAATCCAGCAGCTTTCTCAGGATGGAAACCCCTTTGTGAATGCGCAAGCTGCAGGCACTGTTGAGTTTCCAGGTAAGCCCTAGAGTGCAGATCCAGGCTATGGTAAGGGTTTATTCAGGTGCCCAGTGGGTGCAAATGGAAGCTGGATTGGGGTTGGGGCTTTTAAACATGCATTCGAGGACTTTTAAAAGCCAAACTACCTCTGTAGGCCTTGGGAAGGCTCAACCAGTCAGAAGAGGTGAGATAGTGACTGCTGGAGTGGTGAGATGTGAAGCAGATGAACCAGTGGCACAAAGCAGGTCTGTTAAGGTAAGGGCTGAGGTTGGGAAAAAAATTTTTTTTTTTTTTTTTTTTGAGACGAAGTTTTGCTCTTGTTGCCCAGGCTCGAGTACAATGGCGTGATCTCAGCTCACTGCAACCTCTACTACCCGGGTTCAAGTGATTCTCTTGCCTCAGCCTCCCGAGTAGCTGGGATTACAGGCATGTGCCACCACACCTGGCTAATTTTGTATTTTTGGTTGAGAGGGCATTTCTCCATGTTGGTTCAGGCTGGTCTTGAGCTCCCAACCTCAGGTGATCTGCCCACCTTGACCTCCTAAAGTGCTGGAATTATAGCCGTGAGCCACCATGCCCAGCCCAAAATCTGGTTTCTAAAATGAAATGCAGACATCTGGGAAATGCTTCTGTAAGTTTTCCCTCTGCAGAGGTAAAGTCTTAACGGTGGTTAAGAGCCAGAATGGATCTAGATTCAAATCTTGACTCTGCTACTCAGCTGAATGACTGTGGGCAGTTTAGTTAAGCTCTCTGAACTTCAATTTCTTCATGGGAGACCTGGAAGCTAAGCCTAGTGACACACAGTAGTGAGGGCTGACTGACAGAGTGCACAGAAAGTATCTGGCACTCTGCTCACAACATTCTGGATAAAATGAAGAAATAACACTGACCAGTCCATGTTGCTGTGCTAGATGAGGGGCTCTGCCATAGGTGGCGAAGGGGCACTCCTGAGTGGATTCTAGGCCTGATGAGGCCCCCAGCTGGCCTCCTTTGTCCCTAAAGCTCCTTTCTTTTTCTTTCTTCCTGACTCTTGATCTCCCTCTGGGTGCTCTGTTTCTGCCCAGGTTGCTGAGCACGGTTTTCCCCAGCTTGTCCCCATTGCACTATCTCATTTATTCCCTTACTTCATCAACAGTTACCTGCTCTGCCTCCCCTTGATTAGGGCCTTGCTGGGGATCCACCCAATTAATCTGGTGAAACAATTCAGGGCAGAGCATTAATGATTGATAATGCTGCCTTCCTTCTAGTGAATCTGCTGTACTTTGATAAAAATCTCCTTAACTTGGTGCAAAGGAGTGACAAATGGGTTAATTTCAGGACCCTTTCAAGGTCAACACTGGGACAACTACCTATGTACCGTCCAACTGAATGATCAAATAGGAGGGTTAGCAGCAGAAGTGTGGCTGAGAACAGGGCTCTACTGTCCCTTAAATCTGGTTTATGTTGCAGAGGCAACAGGGCTACTTCAAGGAGCATACCAAGCTGAACTGTGCAGGGGAGTAGCTCCAGACAGGTGCAGTTTTGAGCCACTGCTTCGATCCAGGACTCAGCCTGTCTCGCCTGGCCTAGCACAGAAGGCTCTTCTCTGGTCTTTCTGCCTCCTTGACAGGTCTCTCTCTCTAGTCTCTCTTTCATACCATTGCTGGGGAACCTTTAGAAGATCCATTCTGGAGATGTCATCCTCTTGCTTAAAATCTTTTGTTGGGTGTCCGTTACCATTACCTTCATGATACAGCATGAACGCCTCAGCCTGACACACAAGCCCCTCCTGTCCAGCTCCCTTCTGCAGGCTCATCTCCTGCCACCTACGGCACACACACACACACACACACACACACACACACACACACTCCAGACTGATCAAATGACTTACTGTTCCTGAAAGTCCTAAAGACCTAGCATTTGCAGTTCCCAGTACCTAGACTATCTTCCTCCTCACCCTGTATCCTGACACCCCTTGGCACCCTGCCTGTCATCTCCCCATTCTCCCTCCCTTTGATTGTCCTATGGACTCCTGTCCATTTTCCAAGATTCATCTCTTATCACATGCTGGTGACAGTGCCACTCTCCTTGCACACTCACTGCACTCTGGCAAAATGAGCTGTTTTCTCTTTTGCCCATCAAGCATGGCTCTGCTATAATAGTTTCACTTTAAAAAAACATGCTTGGCCAGGTGTGGTGGCTCACGCCTGTATTCCCAGCACTTTGGGAGGCCAAGGCAGGTGGATCACGAGGTCAAGAGATCGAGAACATCCTGGCCAACATGGTGAAACCTTGTCTCTACTAAAAAATAGAAAAATTAGCTGTGCATGGTGGCCCATGCCTGTAGTCCCAGCTACTTGGGAGGCTAAGGCAGGAGAATCACTTGAACCCAGGAGGCAGAAGTTGCAGTGAGCTGAGATTGCACCACTGCACTCTAGCCTGTTGACAGATCGAGACTCCGTCTCAAAACAAAAAACAAAAAAACATGTTTTACCCATATTAGGTAAAAGTTCTGTGAGCATTTGGAGCCTGCCCTGGTTGTTCGAATTGTCAGCTTCAGAGATTCAAGACAATCAATCAATGTGTTCTAAGCAAAATAAATATGGCCATGAATAACCAGAATTTAATTTTCATTTTATATCCATCACACATTATTTAATCTCTCATTCCTCCATTTCCTACTTTGGCAAAAGAAAATCCAATGCCTACCTCTGAGGATGGAAGTGAGATTTTATGTATGTGAAGTGTCCTGTCTCAGGCTGGGCACAGAATTGGCTGTCACATTGGGCTGCTGCCGACTTAACCCACCTCAGTGTAGATATGGGTTGAGTTGCAGTACCTTTGAAGATACACCTCAAGAGTCAAAGGAGAAATCAAGAAACTCGGGGAAAATCAGGATTCGCCAGTGTCTTCTATGTGCCTACCCTTATGCCTTAGCAGTTTACACACTGTTCCCAAGGCCCTTTCTGGGTGTCCTATTTGCTCTTTCCTCATTGCTTAGAGTTGGAGAATAATAGTGGTTGCTCAATAAATATTTTCATTTATATGAATGGAGTAGAATCTTTCCTATACTGATTAGTAGTTTACAGAGCACCCTTTTCTTCCGCTATACCTTCTCAGTAATTAAGTTACGGATTTTTCTTGAACAACAACTACAATGCTGACAGATTTATATGCTGTTACTGTTGATTGCTTGAAAGAAACTAGTCCTTCAGACTGGGATAAATGAGTTTGGCTCCCAGTTTTTGTCAGCTTTGTGACTAAACAGTTCAAAGAAATAAATCTCTACTGTGGTTGACATTTTCTCTATTAACAAGTAGAGGGAGTGAAAGAGACAGAGGGAAAGATTCCCATATGTGTACAGATACATATGGAGATAAATATCCCTCTCATCTGATAGCTATTCAAAGCACACTACTAGCCTGGTGCCCTGGAATAGTCTATTTGTTAAATGCTAGAAGAATCTAGTAACTCTACAAGTTTCAAATTGCTACTGAATGTCAATCTTTGAAATATATTGTCCGTTCAAATAAACTGACAAGCAAATTTTTCAGAAGGCAGGAGAAGACCTTCTGGATGTAAAAGGAAAAAAAAATCTAACAAAGAGCTCTTGGTTATGAAACACTTTTAAAACAAAGGGAGGTGACAATAAAATATCATTTATTTGGCATTGTACAAATTCAGTCTGTCAGTACCTGTGCAAGACTATTTCAGTCCTGCACTACCAGATCTGAATTATAATATATGCTGTTACTTATTGCTTACAGAATGTTGTCTCTTAAGAAATGTTTCTGTGAAAGTGTACTTATATAATGGCATTTTCCTGATGTCTAATTTGCATACATTTACTTATGATTAAACAATTATATATGGCATGCCTCATACAGGCCAGGTGTGTTTTAGATTCTGGGGATGTTGCCAACAACAAGACAGTGTTTACTCTCATGAAGTTTACATTCTGAAGACTGGGGCTGGGGAGATGGAGAAAACATGGCTGTTAAACTGATGAACAAGAAAAATATTGGAGAGTAAAAATATTACGCACTGGGAACATAAAAGCCTCTACAGTGAGAACAGGCTTGGTGTGCTGAAGGATCAGCAGTCGGGTCAACGTTGTTGGAGTGAAGTGACAAATGTAGCAGTAGGAGATAAGGTGGAGCATTAGATGTGGCAAGTCTAGATATTCAGTTTGGATTTTACGGACAGTGCAAATGGGAAGTTGTGGTAGGGATTTTTAACCTCAGTAGTGAAAAAATCTGAGGAACATTTAGAAATGTGGGTAGAGAACAGATTCCAGTGAGTGAAGGAGTGGAAACAAGATTTACAGTTAGAAGGTATAGTTCTCGGTCAGGAAAGGAATGATGGTGGCATAGACTAGGGAGATGCTAGTGAAAATGAAACCAATAGGAAGATCCTACATATGTCACATATGGCTTCTGTTAACTGATTGCTCATGACACCTTTCTAAACAAAATTTTAAGCATGGGAACAAATGCCCCTGTGAAACAATTCCAAACCTGCCAAAGAGGTAGCAAAAAATAAAATATGTTCACTTTTTGGATATTCAAATGCTAAATCTAAGCCAAGAACCACGATTTACACTTTATTTGTTTAATCATCATTACAACCTTATGAAGGAGATGTTATGATTATTCCTATTATGCTAAAGATAATTGATGAGGAAACTGAGACTTAGAGGACTGAGGTCACACAGCTAATAAAGGGTATAGTGAGGACTTGTAATCCAGGCCAATTTCTACCCAAACCAGTGAATTTAACTACCAACCTAAGCCACTCTCCACGAATGAAATATAAAGTGATTCACTGTAAACACCTCTCTTCCGTCATAGTTTTACTAAGGACTCTAGCTAGGTTCTACTGTTGACTAGCATTGGGGGAGGAGCACATATCTTGAGTCTGTGGGTGTGACTTTGGAATGGAGTATAACAAAGAGGACCAAAGAGTTACCAGATGGATTGTACATTTCAAGCTCCATCCTGTGTGCAAGCATCTGACCAAGCATTTATAGGACAGTTTTGATCAGTAAAAAGGGGCTTAACAAACGACGTTTGTGTTATAATTTGAAAATCTTGTTGACTCTCTTTCAGTGCCTCGTACCCTTACAGTTCTTTATCCACAGCCTCTTTTCATACCCTAGTCTAGGCCCTTATCATCTGGTGCCTAAGGAAAGTAATATCAGTAGTGCCTTACAGTTTAAAAAATTCCCTTTCATGCTCATGAATGGGTAGAATCAATATTGTGAAAATGACCATACTGCCAAAAAGCAATCTATGAATTCAACACAATCCCCATCAAAATACCACTGTCATTCTTCACATAATTAGAAAAATATTCTAAAATTCATATGGAACCAAAAAAGAGCCCACATAGCCAAAGCAAGACTAAGTAAAATGAACAAATCTAGGGGCATCACACTACCTGATTTCAAACTATACTATAAGGCCATACTCACCAAAACGGCATAGTACTGGTATAAACGTAGGCACATAGACCAATGGAACAGAATAGAGAACAGAGAAATAAACCCAAATACTTACAGCCAACTGATCTTTGACAAAGCAAACAAAAACATAAAGTAGGGAAAGGACACCCTTTTCAACAAATGGTGCTGGGATAATTGGCTAGCCATATGTAGGAAAATGAAACTGGATTCTCATCTTCATCTTATACAAAAATCAACTCAAGATGGATTAAGGACTTAAAATTCGACTTGAAACTATAAAAATTCTAGAAGATAACATTGGAAAAACCCTTCTAGGCACTGGCTTAGGCAAGGATTTCATGACCAAGAACCCAAAAGCAAATGCAATAAAAATAATGAAAATAGTTGGAACTTAATTAAACTAAAGAGCTTTTGCACAGCAAAAGGAATAGTCAGCAGAGTAGACAGACAACACAGAATGGGAGAAAATCTTCATAATTGATATATCTGATGAGGGACTAATATGAAGAATCTACAAAGAACTTAAATCATTAAGAAAAAACCAAATAGGCCGGGTGCGGTGGCTCATGCCTGTAATCCCAGCACTTTAGGAGGCCGAGGTGGGCAGATCACCTGAGGTCAGGAGTTTGAGACCACCCTGGCCAACATGGTGAAACTCCGTCTCTACTAAAATACAAAAGTTAGCCAGGCGTGGTGGTGGATGCTTGTAATCCCAGCTACTCAAGAGGCTGAGGCAGGAGAATTGCTTGAACCCAGGAGGAAGAGGTTGCAGTGAGCTGAGATGGTGCCACTGAACTCCAGCCTGGGCAACAGGGCAGACTCTCTCTCAAAAACAAACAATTCCATCAAAAAGTGGACTAAGGACATGAAGAGACAATTCTGGAAAGACGATATACAAATGGCTAACAAACATGAAAAATGCTCAACATCACTAATAATCTGGAAACTGCAAATCAAAACCACAATGTGATGCCACCTCACTCCTGCAAGAATGGCCATAACAAAAAATTTAAAAAAAAAAAAAACAGTAGATGTTGGCATGGATGTGGTGATCAGGGAACACTTCTGCACTGCTGGTGGGAATGTAAACTAGTACAGCTAGTATGGAAAACCGTATGGAGATTCCCTAAAGAACTAAAAGTAGAACTACCATGTGATTCAGCAATCCCACTACTGGGTATCCACCCAGAGGAAAATAAGTCATTATACAAAAAAGATACTTGCACATACATCTTTATAGCAGTGCAATTTGCAATTGCAAAATCATGGAACCAACCAAATACCCACCAACCAATGAGTGTATAAAGAAACAGTGGTATATATATATATATATATATATATGATGGAATACTACTCAGCCATAAAAAGGAATGAATTAACAGCATTCACAGCAACCTGGATGAGATTGGAGACTATTATTCTAAGTGAAGTAACTCAGGAATAGAAAACCAAATATCTTATGTTCTCACTGATATGTGGGAGCTAAGCTATGAGGACACAGAGGTATAAGAATGATACAATAGACTTTGGGGACTTGGGGGTGCCAAGGGATGAAAGACTCCAAATAGGGTGCAGATTTGTTGATGGGTGTACCAAAATCTCACAAATCACAGCTAAAGAACTTACTCATGTCACATCCACCTGTACCCCAATAACCTATGAGAAAAATATTGCCCTGCAAAAACAAACAAAAAAACCTAAGAAATCACGCCCTTTCACATATATCATATTAACTCTCACAACATTGTGAAATAGATATCACTGCATTTTGTTGGTTTGTTGATACATATATCTTTTTTCATACTTTAACATATTTAAAATCAGAATTGAGTTATACTCAATGGCAACTTATTAAATTGCCATTGGCTTGAAGGCAGTTGTATTTGTCATTGCCTCTATGATCTCATTATTATTAAATTGCTGTTGGCTTGAAGGCGGTTGTAAGCTCATTCTTATGTATTTTTCCTGGTAGTATGAATGGAACAGTGTTCTCAACTTCTAGATTTCAAGAGACTGTTCTGGTTATTGCCTAAAAGCTTTTCATGAACACCTTTGAATATTTTCCAACAACAAAACTTCCTAAATGAATGAAGCTTGAAAAAACATATTGCAAGGACAATAGTGGACTACTGTTAAGAAAACAGTGCACTGCTGGGCTTGGTGGCTCACACCTGTAATCCCAGCACTTTGGGAGGCTGAGATGGGTGGATCACAAGGGCAAGAGATCGAGCCCATCCTGGCCAACATGTGCCTGTAGTCCCAGCTACTCAGGAGGCCGAGGCAGGAGAACTGCTTGAATCCAGAAGGCAGAGGTTGCAGTGAGCCGAGATTGCACCACTGCACTCCAGCCTGGTGCCTAGAGACAGAGCAATACTCTGTCTCAAAAAACAAAACAAAACAAAAAAACCCACAAAACAAAACAGTGCATTGCCAATGCATCTATGGCACAAGGCATAACACTGTACACCTCAAACATGGATGTAGATACTTTGAATCAAAGAGTGATCCAGAATTGTAGTATGGATGTCAAGAAATTTTAGGCATACTTTTAACCCAGAGATTCTCAAACTTTCTTGGTTGACGGTACTTCTAGTTTCTTGGTACCTTTTTCACAGTACCTCTAGACTAAAAGAAATATCTAACATTTCCATTTATTAAATAGTTAGGTCCAACAACTTAGTAGCCATTTGAAAAAATGTTTTCATTTTATCCTTAAGTAACTAGAATTACCTACTTATGGGATGGGTGTGCACTGCACAACATTCCAAATCTTGGGATCAAATTGGACATCACTTCTTCATTTCCTATTCCTTTGTTTTTGCAGTACTCACATTTAAAAAAAAATCACAGCAATTGCCAACAAACCAAGCTTCACAAAATATGTCATCCAAAGGAATGTAGCCTGATCTAATGTTGAAACTGTCACTAACGTTGAGCTAGAAGCTTATGCCATATCTGAACAAATGTCAAGAATCACTGTGTTAAAAATATTATATCCCACAGCATCCCAGTAAGTGCCCAGTAGCTCTGTGAGGTGCTGTGGTGCACGGTTTGGGAACCATGGCCATGAGCAATCCATTTTGCTCATAGTTTACTTTTATGAATGTATGAGGGAAATATATGATAAAAAGCAATGTCCAAGTATAAAAGATCAATTCAATAAGCATGAAATAAAAATTCCAATGTGATAAGGAATCATTTTGCCACAGTTTTATTAAAATTTTTCTTTCTTTGTATCTGTCTAACTGCTTCTAATAACTGATGGCGCCTTAGTTAGATTCTATTTTACAGATCAAGCTAATAAGGCATTGGGTTCTTAATTGATCTCTCTGACTCTAGGCATTTATGCTGTATGTTGTTACCAGATCAGCTGTCCTAACTTGTATTTTCACTATGTCACTTCCTCTTATCAAATTATTCAATAATTTGCTATGGCCTATAAGATAAAATTCAGATTTCTCAATGTGACAAGTAATGCTTTCTGCAATCTAAGATACCTACCCTGTAGCCTTACCCTGTCTCTACCTTTCAGAGACAGGAGACTTTCAGCCTACATATTCTATTAATGAGTACATCACTTCTCCACTCTAGGCCTCAGTTTCCCTATTTATAAAATGAGAAGTTGGATTCAATCACTGGTTCCTAGCTTCTTTGAAAAAAAAAAATTAGAGACTGACTTAGCGTTACCAGGTTTTAGCCTATAATTAAATCTAATACGTATATAGGTACAGTTGGCTCTCTATATTCATAGGCTTCACATCAAAAGTTTTTGAAAAAAATGGATGGTTGAGTATGCACTGAACGTGCACAGACACTTTTCTTGTCATTATTTCCTAAACAATAACTTATAGCAACCATTTCCATAGCATTTATTTAGTATTAGGTATTAGAAGTAATCTAGAGATGATTTAACATATACCAGAGGATGTGCACAAGTGATATGCAACTACTACACATTTTATATAAGACACTTGAGCATTCATGGATTTTGATATCTGCAGGGGTCCTGGAACCAATCCCCCACAGATACTGAGGGATGACTGTCATCTGTTTTAATCGTCTTGCGTTGAAAATAAAGTGAATTATATCTCAATATAAATAATAAAAAACTGAATAAATTACCCGTAAAAATAACCCCTCAATCTATTGTATTATTTTTTTCATTTAACTATAGACTTCTTTATAGACTGTTAAGCACTGGTTCTCAGAACCACATTTGAGACCAAAGGGCGAGGCCTTTACTACTCAAATTGTAGCCTTAGATCAGGAATATCACATCACCTGCAAGCTTGTCAGAAATGCTTCTCCTGTCCTGGACCAGCTGAATCAGACTATGCATTTTAACAAGATCCCTAGTGACTTGTATCCATATTAAAGTCAGAAGCCTTGAGCAAGATGCCATAGTGTACACACATTCTCTATTATTTGTGATTATCTTGTACAAACAACATAGCTACCTAACGATGACTTGCACTATGACTTGTATTCAACTAATCTTGTATTTTTCCTCCGAGCTTTCTATTGCTTGCCCTCCTCCATGACTTCCTCTTATCTATTCTTCAACAGTTGGCTCAGGTTTCATCTTTGCTTCTCTATCTTCCAGCATTGAGTGACTTTAGAAAACTTGATTTTTCAGTCTAAGTCAGTTTCTTCAACCATAAAATGGGAATCATAATATCTATTTCATAACGTTTTTGAAAAGATTAAAGGAGCTAGTAAATGTAAACTTTGTACCACAGTGCTTGGTGTAATAGGTCCTCAATCAGGGGTAGCTGCTATTGTTATTGTCCTTGTTCCTATAATAACAGTAATAATACAGCAGTGTACCAAACAGACAAAATATACTGCCCTGTGAAGATTACTTTCTGGTGTATACTGCTAAATAAATGCTTGTTAGGAACTGTAGTCATGCGTTAATTTGCCACGCAATCACTTGTAGGCACAGTGGGTCTTAGAGATTGTTGGAAAGCTAGCTGTGAGATTCTGTATGCCTTGCTTATAATATTTATCATATTATGTTTTGTATTATGGCTATTTAGGAGAGCATTTTCTCCCATTGCACTTGACACACAGTATGTATGCTTAGTGGATGAAAGCCTTGAGGGAGCCTTTGTCCTTTCACCATGAGATAGCTGTGGCAAAGGCTGTCTGAATAGCCATTTCAGATGAAGGTGTTCTTGGTTTCAATTAGATGCTGTTCTCTCTGAATTACTCTGCTTGCCCTAGTTGTTTAATGTGGACATCAGTATGACCTCACTATCTTTTTTTCTTTCTTTCTTTTAGAGACAGAGTGTCACTCTGTTGCCCAGGCTGTAGTACAATGGTGCTATCACGGCTCACTGCAGCAGCAAACTCCTGGGCTTAAGTGGTCCTCCCCTCTCAGCCTCCCAAGTAGCTGGGACTACACGCATGCACCACCATGCATGAAATTTGTTTATTTTTGTAAAGATGGAGGCCTCCCTATGTTGGCCAGGCTGGTCTCAAACTACTAGCCTCAAGCAATCCTCCTACGTCAGCCTCCCAAAGGGCTAGGATTAGAGATTGAGCCACCTTGCCAGGCCCTCAGTATCTTTAAGTTGTCTTGTCACAGATGCTAATGGCTTTAGGGAAAACTTCTAGCTAGAAAAAACAATGCCAACTACAGGATGGTAAAGAGTGCACAGACTTTTGATCTATTATAGCATGCAATGCGTCCATTCTCTCTGATTTTCCAATGTGGCCCTTCTTGTAGTGTTAGATGACTATTATAAAAAAAGATCTTGGAAACTTTAGTATAAATATAAATATTACCTCTAAACAAATTTCAAGGAAATAAGGAACTGCCAAACGGTTCCTTTTGGCCTTGTCTGCTCCATGATGTAACTGATATCATTCCTTTTCCATTAATCACTCAACTTGTTTTGGTAAATCTAAGGTAAATGCACCTTGTCCTCTCCCTATCAACCCTTTGGTAAGGTCAAGGCTGTGTTTTTGTGTGAATCCATTTCCTGAAACTAGCTCAATACGAGCACAGAAGGCTTGGAAACCAAGGTTGTCTGGTTCACAAAAACAGCTTAAAAATCACCCTCCAAGGCCAGGCGCGGTGGCTTAAGCCTGTAATCCCAGCACTTTGGGAGGCCGAGGCGGGTGGATCATGAGGTCAAGAGATCGAGACCATCCTGGTCAACACAGTGAAACCCCGTCTTTACTAAAAATACAAAAAATTAGCTGGGCATGGTGGCACGTGCCTGTAATCCCAGCTATTCAGGAGGCTGAGGCAGGAGAATTGCCTGAACCCAGGAGGCAGAGGTTGTGGGGAGCCGAGATTGCGCCATTGCACTCCAGCCTGGGTAACAAGAGCGAAACTCCGTCTCAAAAAAAAAAAAAATCACCCTCCAGCTGGGGTCACCTGCCTTACTTGAGTCTCATCGGCAATTTGCTGATTAGTTTCTCTTTCTATAAGAAGCTCCGATAAAACTACATCTCTCATTGGAAACACTCATGTCCCCTTCATCCTCAAATCTACTATCTAAATCCAGGATGCTTGGGGACATCATTAATTCAGACATTTGACTGAACAGAGCCCTTTATCCCTTTTTTCCCCCAAGTAGCAAGTTATGCTAAATGCAGGGTAGGAAAACTCAATAACTCATAGAAAAGGCATTCATTTTACTTTCAAATTTCAATCACCAGGGTGAAGGGTCAGGAAAGGCCATGACAGAAATTCTTGCAGAAAATCCCCCTGTTGCCCTGCAGCCAGTCATCTTCCTGCTGCATAAATCATTGCATTCTGTGGAATGTCAGTGCCAGCTGTAATCAGACTGCCAAAGAGAAGGGCTTTCTTCAGGGCTTCTGACTGAGGCAGTTGTATTTATTTGGGCTTGGACTGATAGCTGAATTGCCCTTTCAAAATAGCAAGATTTGAACGAGTTGTTCCTATACATGCACTTGGTGCTGGCCTGGTCCCCCTGTGGCAATATGGAATCCGCATTGCTGTGCATGGTCTTTGCCTGTAGCACACTCACACCTCTCGCTTCCCTCTAAGGTCACCTGAGGTGGCTGTTAGTGTCTTCCTGCTTCATTCCTTTTGGTAGAATACCACATTTAAAAGACAGAGAGGATGCAGACTCTTGACTCTAACATGTAGCAAATGAACAAAGTAGGAAGTCCATAAAAATCGGATTTTTCTAAACCAGATATTCCTGGACTTCCTTAACCTTTTCATTCTTGTCTGCTCTCCGCAGAATCAGGAATGCGATTTATAGGCAGCCTGGAGGCTGGCCTCAGACATGTAGGGAAGGATATACATTTGGCTTTGGCCATCTTGTCCCACTTTTTGCCTCTTTCCCAGAGAGCATCACTTCTTTCTTATAACCTGTTTTCTCAGCTCACTCACATGTGCTCATATTCCCCTCCCCTAGTGCTCGAAGACTTGACTTCTGCACCCGTCCTCTCCCGTTATGGGCCAGGCTGTCTCCCACCTTGGTTGGAAAAATGCAAAAATAGTGTTTTGCTTTATTCAGGAAGGCTTGGGGGAGGAGAGTGCAGCTCATGGGTTTGAGAGCTCCTGCTAACCTCTGCTTTCTGCACACCCAGACAGCAGTGAAGGTTGTCAACCTGTTGGGATAAATTCAGCCTATAGGAATCTCAAACTGAGCTTTTCCACGTAATTCTTGCAGGATGGCAAAATGTGTGCCAACATTTCTTCAAAGAAAGTTAAAGGAACTCATTTGGCCAAAGATTCTCGAATACTATGTGCATTGGACCCCCTGGGGTTCCCACAAGTGAGTCAGAAGGAAGAAACCTCACTCCCATGGTACCTCTACTTATGTGGGGAGTGAGGTTTCTTCTACCTGCTTTTCAACCATGTTTCACATTTCCATGAAGCATCTGGCTTTTGGCACCAGCAGGCATCTGTTTCTTGTTTATGTCGTAGGATCTGAATGCTGCAAGGCAAGGACTTTCCTCTCGCTCAAAGCAATCACCCACACATCCCTGAGAGAGCCATTTTTTTTTTCAGGTCAATAATTCTCAAATTTAAGCATGTACCAGACTCGGAGGCCTTGTTCAAACAGATTACAGATTACCAACCTCTGGAGGTACTAATTCAGTAGGTCTAAGGTAGAGCCCAAGAGTATGCATTTCTCATAAATTCCCCAGTGGTGCGGATGCTGCTTTTGCTGGGACTGCACTTTGAGAACCACAGTTTTATCTGAGATGTGTAGCAGAAGTTAGTGATTAACTATCAGTGAGGTCCCAGGAAAGGGTAGCCTGGAACAGGTGAAAAAGTCAGATATTGGCCTTGGGTGTGACACTGTCTTTCTCTGACCTCATCATCAGCCTGGACATTTTTTCGGCTCCTGATAAAAGACAGTGAAACACATGGAGCCAACTTATTTGTCCCTGGATCCCTCCCTCTTCCCATTCTTCCTTTCTTTTCCTTTTTTCTCTCCTTTTCTCTTTTCCTTTTGAAGGTCACTTTCTCTGAGATACCCTGTATCAGAAGTATTGCAAAAAAGTAAACCAAAATCCCATTTTAGCAACAGATTTCAACTAAATTTGAAAAGGAGAGCCCTATGGTAAGGAGGAGAGTCCTATAAGGAGTGAAGCAAAAAATTCAAGAAGGACAGAAAGATTAAATTCTTCTCCAGCTTCAAACTCCTCTCTTGCAAATTGTTTTTTTCACTAAGAGACACAATCAGGCAAATGAAACACAAAAATATTGCTTTTGCACCATACATATTTTACTTAATCTTTACAGTCATATGAAATAGTATGGTTACTAGCCTTTTTTTAGATGAGGAAATTGAGATTTTGAAAAGCTAGTAACATGAGCACACTCATACAGTGAATCTGCTCCAGAGGATAGATCTTAGTCCTAGGTCTGGGATGACTTCCTTCACAAAAGCACCACAATGAATGTGGCAATAATGGTGTGGGTGGGGGGTCGTGGGGATGATAATTCACAGAGGAGCTATTTTGACAAATAACCAGAAACTGGACAATGGAAAGACTTGTGCAGACTGGCTAACAAACTCAGAAGATTAGAATATTCATGAGGAATAAAAAGTAAGAAAATGGAAGGAGGAAATGAAATCTTTCAATTGCTATGGGAGAGGTCAAGAAAAAATCAGTCAATTATGCAAAGAACTGGCTCAGTATTGTTTCCTTATCTCTGTTACCATCCACAGTGGTCACCTGGGCAAAGCCCCCAGGTCCTCGATTGCTCATTAGTACCTGTAGGGACCCCACAGAAAATTGCTGGCTGTGAATGTAGAAACCCTCCAGACTAGTTACTCTATACTCCAATGGCCCTTGCCCTCATCCAAGCTTTCTGCCTCCTGGGACTACCTTGGTGTTTGAAGCTATTATCCTTTTGCACCTGGCTCTGCTTCTGTATTTTATTCCAACTTTACTTCCTAGCTGACTGATGAAAATCTCTACTGGGAGCACCACCTATCCTCAAACTCAGCACTTCCAAGCTAAACAGCTTCACCCCCAAACCACTTCTCCTCCTGACTCCCATTTCTCCTGTTAACCAGACTTGAAAACAACAATCATATTTGGTGCCTCATTTTCTCTTCCACAGAATTTAGCCAATAACAAAGTTGATACAAACTTCTACAGTGTCTCTTTAATCTATTGTTTTTCAAATACCAAGACCTCAATTCTAGTTTAGGCCCTAATTTTCTTTTTCTTTCTTTCTTTCTTTTTTTTTTTTTCCTGAGGCAGAGTCTCATTCTGTCACCTAGGCTAGAGTGCAGTGGTGTGATCATGGCTCACTGCAGCCTCAACGTCCTGGGCTCCAGTGATCCTCCCACCTCAGTCTCCTAAGTAGCTGGGACTACAAACTCAGGCTAACATGACTAGTTAATTTTTATACTTTTGGTAGCGATGGGGTTTTGCCATGTTGCCTAGGTTGGTCTTGAAATCTTGAGCTCAAGCAATCCACCTGCCTCAGCCTGCCAAAGTGCTAGAATTACAGGTATGAGCCACCACACCAGGCAGAGATCCTCATTTTCTTTATAAAACATTAGTACTGAATCATTTTTTCTCTTGCAGGCAGTTTCAGACTCTCTAAACACTTACCTGTTCTCTACCTTAGGACCAGATCATTCTGAAACTGCTCTAATCATGCTGCTTCTTTGCCTAAAAATTTTCAGTGGCTCAAGTGCATTTTCTTCAGATTGGTTTCAGAGGCTGGTGGGGACACCTGCTGTTTTTTCTATCCAACAGGCAGTTATTTATTTGGTAGGGCTTTAAGTTTCTTTACAGGCACCCATTCCTTCATTCCAGTTTGGCTGGCAGTGATCCTTCTTGGCTCTAGGAGTGAACACATGATGAATCCTCCTAGACCCAATAATTGGATCAGGGTTAGGTATATATTAGTTAAGTCAGACAGACGAATCTCTATTCTGAGACTTTTGTCTGAGCAGTTGAGAAAGAGCAGCTCATTTTCTGTTGAGACTGCTAGAAGTCACTATGATAAAAGACAAAAGTTGCCAGGAATTACCAACTACAATATGAAACCAACAGAAAAGAAGGAGGTGTAGTCTACTGAGCAAAGTGACAATCCCTGAATCCAGCTCTGAGTGAAGCCAGAGCACATCCTTGGCTTTGTGGTTTTTTTGTTTTTGTTTATTTTTTTTAGAGACAGGGTCCTCACTATGTTGCCCAGGCTAGTCTTGAACTCCTGAGCTCAAAGAATCCTCCGGTCTCAGCCTAAGTAGCTGAGATTACGGTTGCGTGCCACCACACCTAGCATTCTTGACTTTCCAGTTAAATAGGCCAATACATGTCTTTCGGAGCTTAGTTCAATTTTAGTTATATTACAGTCACCTTCTGCCTACTAAAGAATCCTGACCAATATAGCTTTCTTCTCTTTTTAAACATCTCTTTCAACCCCTCTGTTATTTCCTAAACCATTCACTCTTGTCTCAAAGCATAATAATTTTATATATCTATGCTTTTGCTTGTGCTGTTCTTTCTATCTGGGATGCAGCTTGCAGGCATCTCCATGACACAATCTTCCAAGATCTATTTCAGATGTTACCCTCACATATGATATCTTTTCTCCCCTTTAGCCACATAAAGCCTTATCTCCATTTAAATTCCCCCATTCCCTGCTGAGTCTCCTTTGCTATTACATTTTGACATATTTCACCAGTGGTCCACATTAGATGCTCAATAAACTGGTGCGAATTGAATCAGAGAAAAGGAAAATGAAGCTAATGCTTGTTGGATTGAGTTGACTTAAGGTCCTGAGGAAAATAACAGGAAATCGCTTATTATCCTTTCTATATCATACCTAGTTTTTGTTTCTTCAAGCAGACAGGTAGACATTTTCACTGCTACTTCTTTAATCACACACGACACTGTAAACTATAATTTTGCAGGATAAAAGCACTTTTATTTGAACTCGTGGGACATAGCAGTAAGTCTGCTTTTAGGAAGATATTTTATTTATTTTAATATTGGTTGCTTCTCTTTGTACCTAAACTTTGTTGTTTTTGTTGATCTTATTGTTAATTTGATGTTTGTTTTTTTCAAAGTCAATTTTGTTGATTTGTTTTACTAGCAATTTCAGTATTTTTGAGGCTTCTATATATTGCTTTCTTTGGAATACTGCAAAATTCTTTGAGTCTTGTTCAAGTTTTAATATGACATTATTTGAAAGGAATGTTCAGTTGTATTCAGTGTTTATACACCTGCCAGTTTATCCTCTGAGTAATTTACAACTCCTCTAGGGAACAAGAAAGTAACCAACAAGGTAATCTGGCAGAAGAGGGGTTCTTTCTGTAAATGCCAACCTGAGTGGTTAAATATGAAAATTTCAATCAAACACCTTGAGCACTTGTCTATGTGATGCCAAAGACACACTTTTCGACCCTAAGTTAAAATAGTTACTTTGATGTCACATAAACATAATTCATGGAATCAACATTGAATTTAAAAGGAGTCATGAGACTGAAATCCAGACCTTTCCCCCCTTATTGCCATAGGCTGCATAAACTTGAAGGGCTGCTTTATAGCACAGCAGAACAAAAATCTATGAGGTTATGTTTGTCTTAGAAAGTGGCTAGGAAAGGAACTCTAGATAGTTTATGCTTTTTCCCATATCAGCTCATACACCATTGAGAATTCTTTTTTTTATTAGAACTGAAGGATGGGGGAACTTGTATGTTTAGATTTTATATGTATGTGAGTTTCTGAATCAAGGTATTTCTGTTTCCACATGCTTTTTTAGCTGGGTTTATAAGTAATATTTGTACTCTTTCTACCTGATTTTTCAAGTAATACATATATACTTACAGAAAACAAGACTACAGGCAGGGCACGTTGGCTCACGCCTGTAATCCCAGTACTTTCGAAGGCTGAGGCAGGAGGATTGCTTGAAGCCAGGAGTTTGAGACCAGCCTGGGTAACAAAGGAAGACTCCACCCCCGACACATCTCTACAAATAATAATAATAATAATAATAATAATTAATTAAAAATATTCACGTTGTAACATGTATCAGTACTTTATTCCTTTAAAAAAGACTACAATATTATTTTATAGCCACTTTACTGATAAAATTAAGAGATTTGGCATTCCAAGTATTGGAGAGGATATAGATTAACAGCATCTTTTATATGTCGAGTTTAATTGGTCCAGCTACACTGAAAAATAATTTGGCATTATCTTGAAGAGTTGAAAATTCATATACCCTGTGGCACAATTGTACTCATTAGAATATGCCCAAAGGAACATGTACCAGGAGTTAATGTACAAGAATGTTTACAGCAACCCTGTAACAGTAATAAATAAACCAACCAACCAACAAAAACCAGAAACAACAGAAATGTCCAGAGACTAGGAAATATATAAATTAACCATTGAATAATTAATCAACAGTGAAAATGAATGAATTATAACTACATGCAGCAGGCTGTTAAAATCTAAGTAACATACATATATATATATAATATAACTACATACAACATGATATCCTTTAGTAAAATTCAAAAGCAATGAATACTAAACAAGATTTTGTTTAAGCATACATATGTAAGAGAATGATAAACCCCAATTTAGGAAAATGATTATTTATGGCAAAAATGCAAAAGCATGCAATAGGGAAGAGTAGATGGGAGAGTTAAATCATTGTTACTTTTCTAATTCTTGTATCGTGTGGTAATTTGTGGGTATTTGTTGGGTTATCAAGAAATAAAATGAGACAATGCTATGAATGGGCCAATGATGGTAGCGTGCCATTAACCAAGAATTAAGATGAATCCAGTTCTTTGTACCTGAAGTCCAGAGTTTAAAAATAAAGGACAACAAATGCATACAAGAATAATAAAAATCCATGTTATCTGAAAGTACTTTTTTCAGTTTCAGGTAAACAAGAACCAGCTTCCTTATCTCTTCTTGGACTGGCATTCTTAGTAGGACCTTCATTCTCAGGAAGGCTAAAGCCAAAGGAGCATGCTGACCAAGGCTAACCTCTCTTAAAAGGATCCCCAAAGTCCCGTTTAGCTTCTACAAGCCTTTTAAAAATTTCTGCCTTTTTTTAAATTGTTTTTTTAAATTTCTTTTTTTTTGAGTTGGGATCTCGCTCTGTCTCCCAGGCTGGAGGGCAGTGGCACAATCTTGGCTCACTGCAACCTCTACCTCCAGGTTCAAGTGATTCTCCCACCTCAGCCTCCTGAGTAGCTGGGACTACAGCCACATGCCATCACACCCAGGTAATGTTTTGTATTTTTAGTAGAGATGAGATTTTGCCATGTTAGCCAGGATGGTCTTGATTTCCTGACCTCATGATCTGCCTGAGTCAGCCTCTCAAAGTGCTGGGATTACAGGTGTGAGCCACCACGCCCTGCCAAGTTTCTGCCTTTATTAATTCTGCTGGTTCGCACCAACTTCTCTTTACCTCCCTTCTCTCTTTCACATTGCTTCTGTTTATTATCTCTTATTGCTTCTGATTATTCATGACCTCAGTGTCTTACCTTCTCTGTTTGCTATTTGGTGCTTTGTTCCCAAAACAAATGATTCATTCCAATGCCTTAAATTTAGAACTCCTTGGGAGAGATCTATTTGGGCAAAGCTCACATATCAATCACCTAAAATGTGTCTAACCGGTAAGTTTATTAATTGCCTGCCCTGATTCATTCACTTGGGACCACAGGTAACTTTTGGGAAAATCTCTTTTGAGAAGGGCTGTGGGCACAGCGGACATTCCAAAGTGTGGCTCATCCAGTTCAGGCCAGCTCATAATGCACAGCAACATAGGCAGGAAGAGCATAAGGTATTTAGGAAGAGGGAGGATTTCTATCTCCTATGGTTTCAGAGAACATTAGCAACTCATTTTAGACTAATGTGTAAAGAATTCTTGGATGAGGTTTTTTGTGTTTTCTTTTTTAAAAGAAAAGAAGGAATTTCATATTGACTTGAGAAAGGCTTAAGCAAAGAATTGAGGAGAAAGGAATGAGCCTGCAATGAACAGAAGTAGGCTGAAATATTAGGATATCTGAGATGGTAAGAGAAGAGAGTCTGGTGTAACTGGTAGAGAGAAATTGGCGATAATATTAATCAATCCATTCATTCAACAAGCGTTTATTTTTTAATAGATACATGTACATGAATTAAAATAAGTACTTAGAATAGTGCCAGGTTTTGTTCCAGGTCTTGGTATATACCAGTAAATAAAATCACAAAAGTCTCTGCCAAGTGGAACTTATATTCTATTACTATTTAAGTTAGGTGCTTAAGTAACTTGACTCACTTTATCTTCATGAGAGTACTCTGAAGTAGAGTCACCTATATAAGCTTGAGTGATCTACTTTGTGCCAGGCTCTACTCCAAAAGTTTTACACACTTTAATTCAGATCCTCCTTACAACAATCTTATGAGTCAAGGTAATGTTATTAACCCCATTTTACAGGTGGGAAAACTGAAGCATGTGGATAGGTTACGTCACACAAGCAATAGGTGGTAGAGCTGGGAATTAACTAGTGGATCTAGTTTCAGATTCTGTGATTCTTGTTATTTTGTGATGATGCTTTTCTGCTGTGCTGTAATATTATTCAAGACACAAAGATAGGTATTAAAACTCATGTCTGACTCCATACAGTAGATATTCTGGCTACATTTATATGCCCTACAATTTAGACCTTGAACTTGATCTATAGAACCATAAGAGGTTGTTAAGGAGCTTCGTGAAGAAGGTACAGTGGTCCAAACAGGGACAAGTAGAAAAAGAGAAAGAACGAAGATAGTAAATTCAAGTAGGAAGTTGCAGACATCGAGGTGAGGGTGAAGCATGTACAGATCAAGGACTAACATGGGAATAAAGTGGCCAGAATGAATTGAGTCAATATTAGTTGCCAATCTGCAGGTATCATCAACATTTGGGAAATGAAATTTCAGGTATTCTATCTAAAAGAAGCAGAATGAGATAAGCACAAGCTTTAACAATATCACAAAAAATATTGTATTATGAACTTCATGTACATGGCAACACACTTAAAAGAGGAAACTATATGAAATAAAAAGTAAATTTATCTTTTCTCTTTTTCCCCCAATAATAGTTTTTAAAAAATACAACTGATGATTATGATCATAATTCTAAATAATTTCTGTATGCGTCAATTTAACAGTATCTGTTGATGCCTAATAATACAAAATGAGCAAACTAATGCTCCCACAGTATTTCTGCATTTCTGCTATCATCCCAAATTGTTAGTCTTATCATGGCTTTTACGCTGTTGTTGACATTTACATTCCACTTTATAACTGCAGTTATCTTTCACGCTTTATATAATGGACATTTTTTTTTCATAAATTAGAAACCAATACACAAAATGATAAATATTATGATAATGTTAATTTTATTCTCTGTATAATTGACTAATGTGACTGGAACCACAGAAAAAGAAATGTAGTTTATGTATAACTTGTGCCATTCAAAAAATAAATTTTCACAAACAAGGCATAAGTGGATTTTCTTTTCTCACTCTCTACCAATTATTCAGAATCATAGTATCTCTAAGTTTGCTTCACATTCATACTGTGATTTTTCTGGTATAGTTTTCTGTTTTCCTGACATTTTTAGTTGCCTTTCATTATTTTGAGTCAATGAAGAAATACGACTTTTTCTATTACACCATTAAGATTTCTGGCTTCTTTGTTATTCCTCTTAGAATAGAAGTCTGCTCATATCCAGGTCTGATTTTGTATGATTGCCTTCTATGATTGCTGGTCAGCTATCTTTCTGATATTACTTTCTTCTTGCATTCTTAGCTTAGTCTGTTCTATTGAATTCCATGTTGCCCTCTTCAGTGAATTCTTACATTTTTTTCCCATAGTATATCCTCAAATATTTTTGGGAAAGTAAATGAAGTAAATTTTTTGAGTCTCCCAGTGCCTAGAAAAATTGTTATTTTGCTTATATGTTCTTCTTTTAATAAATATTCTAAATTAGTCTAAGTTAAAAATAATTCTCCTTCAGAACTTAAGGGTATTGTTCATTGTTTTTTGGTAACCAGCATTGCTGTTAAGGAGTCTAATGCCAATCAAATTTGAATTCCTTTGTAAAGGACCATTTTTTTCTCTCTCTAAACTTTCAGAATGTTTTTGAAAAATCATGAGGATGTGACTAAATATGTTTTTCTTTATTAGTCATACTTACAGGTTGTTATGAGAGTGAATGAGACAATCCATGGAAGGCACTTAGTGGATGGTGTCAAGAATGTTATTCATGCTAGTTGTAGTCATCCTGCTCAGTGGTGAATAAGCCTTTCAATTTGAAGAGTGTCTTTCATTAATGAAAATGTTATTCAGCTATTTCGTCAATAATTTCCCCCATGCCATGTTTTTCTCATTACGCATGACTTATTAGACAGATTTTAGAACGCTTAGCTGTATTCTTTGTATCTCTGAACTTTTAAAAATTTTTCATATTTTCCATCCTTTTCTATCTTTGGCTTACTTCTGCAAGATTTCCTTTACTTTATCTTTGCTACTTTATTATGTATTTTATTTTGGTAATCATGTTTTTGGATTTTTTCTTTTATTATCCCTTTTTATAGCAGCTGTTCTTGTTTTATAGAAGCTGTATCTCATTGGATTTACACTAATTAGAATTCTCAAAAAATTCCTTCTTCCTCTACCCACCCACCCCTGCTTTTCCCTTCAGTTGTTTATGTCCTCAGCTATTTATTCCTCTGGGTAACTTTTTATTCTATTTGTTTCTCTCATGCCATGGATGAGTTTTGGTTTTCTACTCAGATTTGCGAATTAAGGATGAGGCTGGTTAATAATGATCGCTGATACAGGTTTCTCTGCTGCTGTATGGGCCTTTCCTTTACTCCAGGATTGCACTGTGATTTCTATGTGTGTGTCTCGCATCGCCCTCCAGATATGGGGACAGGGCGCAGGTAGGATTACCTCCAGTCACACTCTTTTTGGTGCCAAAATTTTCAGGGTTTTACTCTGGAGCCATCTTTTCTTTAGAGACCAACCCTATGGTTTGTCCCAAGGACAAAAATAATGGCAACCACTTCCAGTTTAAGTAAGGAGCAAAACGGAGAGACAGAGCTGTTCTGAAGATACTTCTTCAGGTTCCATCCTGATTGCTACTCCTGTTCTTGCTTGTCTCTCCTTCTGACTTTTAGTTGTGAGCCTCTCCACTCCAGGAAGAGAGGCTCCCACCTGTGCTTCATCCCTCTTGCACACATTCTTGGCTATAGTTCTTTCAGCTTTAACTTATCCATCAGTATAATCTACAAGTCCATCTTCTAAAAGTCTGTCAAAAATCTCTGGCCTGATGATAGCTGCTCTTTCCTGCTTTCAGTATTATTATGAATTTATCCTTCTTCAGATATCTTTACTGTCACTTCTGTGAAACTTGGGGGAAGATAAATACAGGTTTTCAATCAATTTCCTGAACCAGAACCTAGCTACTACATTTCGATGGGCTTAAGTTCATTTTTGCTTGCATCCTTGAAAACTATATATTTTCACAAGATAAACCTCATGTTCTGGTATTATAGCAGTATCACAGTGAGCTACAAATTTTAGAAAATGTGAATTTTGGGAAAGGCAAAGTTTAGGCACTTCAGCAGGAAGCTGGGCCAGTGAGCTCATCTGTGGTCTCACTATCTAGGGAAGGACTCACCCCCTGGAAATTTAGCTAAATGACTGATCATCAGTGGGTAGTTTCTGATATACTTTGTGCTTGGGAAAGAAGTAAAGAAGACTAATTCCTAGAGGGCTGAATAATCTTTTTAGGATCAGTTAAAGTTAGTAAGAAAAATCTAGAAGCTCAGCTCAGACAGGCCTGCAAGTGGCATTCATTGACTATTTTATTGTTGTATTTTCTTGACTCAGCAGGTAGTATTTATGTCATCATAAAACAGCCATGGAACAAGAAACAGAGAGCCTGTTATACAATGTACTTAGTATGCAGTAAAATATTTGATTTTCTGGTGAGGATCGTAAGCCCAGTGCTTGGTTCTCAACACTGGCAGCACATTAAGAATCATCTGGTGGACTTTAAAGTCCTAGCACCCAGCTCAGTAACATCAGACTTTCTGGGGACAGAAGAAAGCCATCAGTATCTTTGGAAACTCTCTGGTGTTGAGAACCATATCCCTAGAGAAATTCACAGCAAGGGAAAGGAAATAATGTCTGTTATGCAAAGAAGGGAATAGGATATTTTTGGTACAAAAGAAGGGGGCAGAAATACCTGAGACTGGGTAATTTATAAAGAAGAGAAGTTTAATTGGCTCATGGTTACACAGGCTTTACAAGGAAGCACAGCAGCCTCTGCTTCTGGGGAGGCCTCAGGTAGCTTTTAATCACGGTGGGAGGCAAAGTGGGAGCAGGCATCTTACATGACAAGAGCAGGACTGAGAGAGAGGTGGGAGATGCTTCACACTGTTAAACCACCAGATCTTGTGAGAACTCATTCACTATCACAAGAACAGCACCAAAGGGGATGGTATTAAAGGACTCATGATAAATCACTCCCAAGATTCAATCACCTTCCACCAGACCCCACCTCCAACACTGGGGATTACAATGTGACATGAGATTTGGGTGGGGGACATATAAGGATGTTCATTGCAGCTTTGTTCATTTCTGCCAAAATTTGGAAGCAACCGAGATCCCCTTCATTAGGTGAATAAATAAACTGTGGTATAGCTATACATGGCTTAAGATTCAGTAATAAAAATAGAAAAACTATCAAGTTAGAAAATAAACATGGAGGAACCAAATGCATGTTACTAAGTCAAAAAAGCCAATTGAAAAGGCTACATACTGTATGATTCCAACTATACCACATTGTGGGAAAGGCAAAACTATGGAGACAGTAAAGAGATCAGTGGTTGTGGGAGGAAGAAGAATAGAAAACTATGGAGACAGTAAAAACATCAGTGGTTGTGGGAGGAAGAAGAATAGATAGAGCACAGATGATTTTTAGGCAATGAAACTATTCTGTATGATAATCATGAACACGTCATTAAACATTTGTCAAAACTCACAGAATGTACATCAAGAACAAACTCTATGCAAACTATGGATTTTGGATGATAATGATGTGTAAATGTATGTTCATTGATTGCAATAAATATACCAGTCTAGTACAGGATGATGACAGTGAGGGAGGCTGTGTGTGTGGGAGGGGAGGGGGTATATAGTCACTCTTTATAGTTTCTGTTCAATTTTGCTGTGATTCTAGAACTATCCTAAAAAGTAAAGTCTATTTAAAAATTTTTTTTAAAAGCAAGTCAGGATAAGGAGTTGAAAGTTTAGACTGGAGCTAGTAGATTGCTCTTATCATTTCTTGGACAGGGAATTACATGCTTAAGAGGAATGTTTGAAGAATGACACCTTCCACAATGTATAGAGTGGATCACAGCATCAGAAGGCTATGGCAACAACACAGATGCAAGGTGATGAGAGAAAATGAAGGTTTGGTGATGACTTGAGATTTGGCAATTATGAAGAAAGACTTGATGATTGACAACTCAATGCAAGCCCTATTGTATTCTTTTAATTATTCTGATAAATGAAAGTAGTAAAGGCAAAAGCATGAATTAAGAGTTGAAATGTGCATTAGGTTCTAAAAAATCTGTTCTTCAGAATAAGGCTGGAAGGCTGCACATGGGAGGCACTTGAGTACATTAAAAAGGAACTATGTGAATTATTTTAAAAATCTAATTTGCAAAGGCCACTGGCGTTGCTTGGGTGCATTTGTAAATCAGGCACTCGCTTAAGTCATCTTCAGTGGCTAAAGCTATAATTTCCATGCATAGGCTCAAAATATTAAAACATTAATTGAAAAACAGTACTTTAAAAATCCTGTTTGCAGAGTTCATTCAGCTGGGCAGGATAGGGTCAGAGCAGTTTTTCATCTGCAGAATAGGCTAAGCCTTTTTGCATGATTGCTCTGGAAAACAAATCCTTCACATGGCAAATGAATGACTCCTTGGTCTGTTTGCTTTATTAAAGGCTATCATGGTCCTTTTTATTTATATGCTCTCAGTTTCTGCTAAACTCACAAACTTGAATATAAAATGTCCTGCCTTATTTAATCTGCTAGCTATTGTTTATTCCCTCTCTTATGAAGCCAGGGCTGGCAGACTCAGCTTTTATTACAATGGCTGTAAAGTATCTGTGGTATCTGTGACAAGGGCAGGGGTCTGCTGCTCTGTACTCTTCTGCTGCAGGCTGGCAATTTGGGGTAGTGGGCACAGATGCTCCCCAAGCTGTCCCTCCTAACCCCCAACTGCTCCTGCCAAGCCTAGATCACCTTTACAGAACAGAGGGTAACTCAATGTCAGCATCTCACACAAGCTAATCTTTCCTCTGAGGCAGCTGACAAAAGCTGCTGAGAACAGGGGAGTGATTCTGGGTTCCCTCTCTGAAGGTCTTTGCTGATTTCAAGGTCAGGTAGGTAGTGCACATGGTATCTTAATTAGAGCAGATGCCACAGAATCTGGAATGAAATAGAAAACAGGGAAAAAGATAATTTGCATGCCTCATCTGGTCCTGATGCTTTCCCTATGTTACCACATTTTAGCCCTCTCCCATCTTAAGAGATAAGAAACATTATTTTTCCACTCCTTATAGGTGAAAAAAATGAAAGCATAGGGAAATTAAAAAACCTGCAGGCAGGCATTCTGATAAGCAGTGATTAGTAAGTGCAGAACTTGGGGAGCTAAGCCAGGCCTGCCTAGCTTCAGAGCCCAGGCTTCTCCCTCCACTGATTCTTGCCTTGGAGAATGGTCCCCATGCCTTGGCCCATGTCCCCATGGGCGCCCAGCATTCTGTGCCTCCCCTACCTGTGTCTCCATTACTACATTACTTCCAAGTCCTTGCTTGAATGACAGAACCCAAGGGCTCACCTATAAAGTTATTTCTCTGTCCCTCCCACAGAATGCAGGTCAGTTGGGAAATTTTCATTCTTATCACACACATCAATTTTTGTCAGTGGTAGGATTAATTTAGCCCATTAAGTAGTTTTCCATTAGGCTTGAGGCTTAACTGAGGTGTCAAATTTTGATGTCTAATATTTTATGAATTACACTGATACGCTACTTCTTTGATTCCTTTCCATAGTCTCTGTTATTACCATCTGGACACCTCCTTCTCTTGGAGTTTTTGGGATGGTGGCCAAAGCAAATACAGAATACTGAACAGATCAATATAGTTAAGCACATTACCATAATCCACAGACATTAAAACGTCAAT
This sequence comes from Saimiri boliviensis, assembly GCF_048565385.1. NCBI lineage: Eukaryota > Metazoa > Chordata > Mammalia > Primates > Cebidae > Saimiri > Saimiri boliviensis. The sequence continues at coordinate 201,586,691 of NC_133449.1, forward strand.
ACCTCATTCCCCTGACAAAGCTTATATCAAACAGAAGTCTCCATGGCACAATAGGCAGATTCGTTAGGCTTTCACCTCTAGGAATGGGTTTCAACAAACTTAGGTCACTTACAAAGATGAGTTTCATGGTCTTAACTTTGCCAAACTTTGTTTATTAGTATTTGGGCTCCAATTGTGATCCAATCCAATCAGGCCAACAGCCTTTCCTTATGAAAGGAACATTCTCCACATGTGTCCCATCAGATGCATAATGTCAACATAAGAATTTATTTGAGCTCTGGGTGACCAGTATCCTGTTCTACTAAAAATACTTGCAAACGTTTAGACTGAGAAGCTTTGCGTATAACTACATCAGTATGTTAATCCAAGACATGAAGAATCATAATTATTTTAATTTTTTCAGAGACAAGGTCTTGTTCTGTTGCTCAGACTGGAGTCCAGTGGCACATCATAGCTCACCACAGCCTCAAACACCTGGGCTCAAGCAGTCCTCCTGGTTCAGCCTCCCAGGTAGCTGACACTACAGACACAATACACCATACCTAGCTAATTTTTAAGAATTTTTTTTAGAGATAGAGTCTCACTATGTTGCCCTGATTTTGAACTCCTGGCCTCAAGACATCCTCCTGCCTCAGTCTCCCAAAACACTTGTATTACAGCCATCACACCTGGCTTCTTGAGAAATTTTAAAACTTGGCAAATATTTCTTGGGCACCTACTGTGTGCCTGGCACTATTCAGGACATGAGAGACATAGTAGTATGCACAACAGACTAGGAGTTTATCTTGTAGTTGAGGAGACAGATAAGAAAACATGTACATAAAGTCATCTCACGTAATTATAGATGTTGGGAAGAAAACAGACATGATAATGTGATGTGGGGGCACACGAGGTAGGGTGGTGAGAGAACTTTCTGAGGAGTTGGATCCACTATGTAAAGAAAGTGGCCCTGCAGAAAGGTGCCTTAGACAGAAAGAATACCAAGTGTGACTGCCTTGAGGTGACAATGAGCTTTATTTATATGAGGAATAAAAATCAGACCATGGTGGCCTTAAAGTCAGAGAGGTTGGCAGGAACTAGATCATGCAGAGCCTTCCTGGCCATGGTGAGAGCCTTGGGAGTCACTGGAGGATTTAAATGAGATAAGTGACATTACTATTATTGTTATTTTATTTGATTTTACTACTTATCATTAATTATGATTCATTTTTTTTAAAGTAAACTTGTTTATGCTATGTTAGCGATTCTTAACAGGGAGTGATTTTGCCTCCTGGGAACCTTCGTTCCTGTTGGGAGACATCTTCGTTGTCACACTGGGGAGTGCTACTGACATCTAGTGGGCAAAGGCCAGAGATGCTGCTAAACATCCTACCATGTCTGGACTACTCCCTACAACAAAGAAATAAGAAGCCTAAAATGTCAATCCTGACATGGCTGACAAAATGTGAGTTACGGCAGGGAGAATGGATAACTGGAGAAGGAGATAGAGTGGAAGCAGGAGGCTGGAGCAAAATCTGAGGAGAAATGTTGGTTATTTGGACTTGGAAGGGTAGCAGCAGACCTGTAGAGAGTGACTCAGGATATATTTTGGAGATAAAGCTGATAGGACCTGTCAGTCAATTAGCTATGGAAAGTAAAGGAAAAGGAGCCAAGGGTTACTCTCTTATTTTCAGTGGGAGCAACTGGGTAGACAGTGAGGTCATTAACCAAGATGGGACACAATACATGAGGAATAGGTTGAGAGAGGTAAGATCAAGAATATTGTTTTGGACACATTAAATATGAGCTCTGTTAAACTTCCCTGTGGAGATAACAAATGAGAGCTGAATATATGAGTCTGAAACTAAGGGTGGGGCCAGTTATCAGCATGTAGATTAGGGGACAAAGTAAGGAAGAAGATCTAGTGGTGGGGGCCAGGAGAGAGAGGTTAGGAAAGCAGGAAACTACAGTGCCCTGGAAACCACAGGGAAAGGATTAGAAACTGATGCTATCTGTGTTGAATGTTTCTGAGGAGCCAGTGAGATAAGGGCATAAAATAACGCCAGAATTTGGGTGGCCTGGCTGGCTTTGACCAAGGCAGTCGTGACACAGACTATCACAGCTTTTTGGAGTGGACAGGATTGAGTTCTGATTGAAGTGGGCTTCAGAGAGCAAGGAGGTGTAGGAAATGTAATCAGATTATTACTTCTTTCAGTAAATATTGATGAAAAGAGAAGCAGAGAAATAGGGCAGTAACATAATTCCAATTATAGAACAATACAAAAAGTGTTATTTTAAAAAAAAGAGTTCTTTTTAAGTCTCGATTTGTGTCATTTACTTATGAAACTAACCAATAGAATTTAAATGAATATTTTCGTGGTATTGCAGGTGTTGGTAAATAACCCATGCATTTCATTCAAATTAGAATTCCATTTTATAAATGAAATTCAAATAAAATATTCTAGAACACTAAAACTTTATAATGGTAATTTTTGGAAGAATGTATTTGGAATACCACTATACAAAATTAGTTTTAACAGCAAAATTTCATGCATCAATCATTTAGGAGGGCAATAAGCTTTTACTCACAATAAGGCCTTTCTCTTGACCCTGAAATTATAGCAAGATTTTAATCCTGTTGCTGTCACTTTTTAGCTCTTTGGCCTTGAGCAAATTACTTAACCTCTTGACATGTAAGATTCACCATTTGTAAACCAGTCAAGGTGAGTGTGAAGAATAAATGAAATAATATATGCAAATGTGTGTGTCCGGCATGGGGCCCTCCTTCTCCCTTCTTTTTGGCACCTCCACTTTAGAACTCTCTGACCAAAATTAGCCTTGCAATGACTTTGTGTGGAACATTACATACAGCAATGCTGGTCATCATGGCAGGCTCTCGCTCTGGTTTTGTCCTCAGCTCACCTGTTATGTCGTTGCACCTCATCAAGCAAACATCTAGACCCAGAATGCAATGGACTTTGCAAACACTGGCTGTCTATTACCTTGAATTTGTAAATGATGTAAAACTAAGGAAAGATTTGCTTTTGTGGTTTCTGGATTTTGGTGTATGAAATATTATAGAAAATTAAATACATATAAGCTGTGACAACTTCAATGAGAGCATGCCACCAAATTTTTAGATTAGGGTTTGGATACAACCAGGACCATAAAATAGTTACTTTTCCCCAATCTTCCAACCACAAATAGAAGGTTTTTTAAAGCAAGGAAGATAAAACAAACAAACAAACAAACAAAAAAACAAAAAAACAAAAAAAAAAAAACAAGGCCTGGCGTGGTGGCTCACGCCTGTAATCCCACCACTTTGGGAGGCTGAGACGGGTGGATCACGAGGTTAAGAGATCGAGACCATCCTGGTCAACATGGTGAAACCCCGTCTCTACTAAAAATACAAAAATTAGCTGGGCATGGTGGCACACGCCTGAAGTCTCAGCTACTTGGGAGGCTGAGGCAGGAGAATTGCTTGAACCCAGGAGATGGAGGTTGTGGTGGGCCGAGATCGCGCCATTGCACTCCAGCTTGGGTAACAAGAGTGAAACTCCGCCCCCCCCCAAAAAAGAAAAACAATAATAATAATAATAACTCTTGAATTATTTATACCAGTAGAAGTGAAAAAAAGTACTTTCAAATTAAAAAAAATTGCCTAATATTGAGATTGTTGAAGAGAAAAGAATTTATTTGTTGATTTGTATTCTCCTTTCAGTAATGGGGATTGCTTAAAGGAATCCATACAGGAGACAAGGAGATTGTAGTAATGAAATCTTTGTATAATTTAAGCTAAGCAATCATCTCCAGTACACCAAACCACAGGCTTCCCGTACTCATCAGTCCAGATGAATGACACATTCACAAATGTATCAATTAAGTGAGCAAAAGGTTTCTTGTTTTGTTTTTTATTTTTAGACATTGTTAGGTAATATTTATTTCTGTGCAGTTCCTAAACTCTGTCAAGTCTTCAACTGATTTGAATGAACAAAAGACATCACTAAGTCATAGGTTAGAGTTGGAAGGAAGCTTAAAAAAGCCAAAGGCCCATCTACTCCTCAGCAATGTTCATAACCATTGGTCATCCAGGTCTCCAATTCAGCTCTCTAGAGATTTGTAAATGACTGTCCAAATAGGCAGCCCATGCCAATTCCAATCTACTCAGATGTCTATAACTTCCATCCTTTAAGGCCACATAGAAACAGGCTAATGCCTCTTTCTAGGCAGGCATTGCCTGCAACACAACTCAACTCCTAGTAGAGAGTGATGGCCATGGGAGTGAGGGGATGATTAGGTTGCTATAGGTGGGTCACCAGGCACTTCAGGGCTCTTGCTTCTTGTGAGAGGAGGGAGTACTGGTGAGTGAGAGTGGATAATGCTGTCTGTTGACACTGACCATGTTTCAAGAGACAGTTTGAACCTTATGGATATGCTGAAGGATGTATGCGATTTCAGTCCCAATTACAGCTGACACCAAGTGAGTTTCACATATTTTTCCCTTGCAGTCCCAATTTCCCCACTACCACTCTGCATGTCTTAGGCTGGAAAATGAACAATCCAGAAGTCATCTATGTGAATATTCTGGGAGGGCAGGGAGAATGATAGGGAGAGAATACCCCCAGATTAGAGTTGAGGACTGTCTTTGAGATTTTATGTCCAGCACCCTTCCTGGGTAGCTTTCACGAGGAATGAATTCTGTCTTCAAACATGGAGTGCACTTGGGCTTTCAAAAATATGAACGTCTCTTACTATCACATGGAGTCAATGCCAAAAAGAATTAATTAGGATCTGCCGATCATTTCTGCCATGCCCACCTTTATGTAAACAGAGACAGCTTCTAAATTTCTTCAGACTCAAAATGGGGTGCAAAAATTCCATAGTCCTCCCATGTACCAGCGTCCTTAGTATAAGACTTCTGATACAGAAAATCTTCAAAGGTTACATTTTCAGGGGATGTTTTTTCATTTTGATCATGCTTTCCTTTCTCTTAGAGTCATTTTTATCTGTCTTGGATTCATTTTACTTTCTTAAAAAACATTTTGTTTTGAAGATGAGGTATCACACTGTCGCCCAGGCTGAAGTCCAGTACCACAATCATAGCTCACTGTAGCCTTAAACTCCTGAGTTCAAACAATCCTCCCCTCTCAGCCTCCCGAGTAGCAAGGACAACAGGTGTGTGCCACCATCCCCAGTTAATTTCTTTTATTTTTTTGTAGAGATAGGGGTCTCACTATGTTGCTCAGACTGGTCTCAAAGTTCTGGCCTCAAACAATGCTCCCACCTTAGCCTTCTAAAGTGCTGAGATTACAGATGTGAGTCCTTGCTCCTGGTGAATTTTTTTTTTTTTAAATTTTAGGTTATGTGGGTTACTTTATAGCCCTGAGACAAAGTCAATTAATAACAATTAAGCAGTGTCTAGTTCAATGATTTTCAGAATGTTAATACTTAAAACCCTTTAAACATTAAAAATATGTCCTGCTTCCCATATTATAGTAGTAGAACATCTAGTAGCCATTGATTGAGAAATTTTATGATGAATAAAGTGGAAGCTTTTGAACACGTCCCAGTAGCAACTGAACAAGTCCACAAGTTTGAAAAACATAATAGGAGTGAATCACATTAATCCTTTAAAGGTAGTGCTTGGTATGGACACCAATGCACTAATTCCTTAACTCAGTCTCCACTTAGAAGTTTGCACCCATCCTTTCCCCATATTCCCTCCTTCCCTGCTACAGACTTCCATGAAGAACCAACATCTTTCTTTAGCAGCTTCTTGATTCATAACACTTACTAGTTTTGCCCAGAATGCAAGGTAAAGCTTCTAGCTTGACTTAATTGGATTTTATCTTAAAACCATAGAAATTTGGATCTGGAAAGGATAATAGAGGTCATCTAGTTTTACCTTTTTAATACCCAAATAAGAAACCTAAGACCCCAAAGCTTAGAAGTGGCTGCCCCAGAGCACAAAGAGCAGGACAGAACTAGGTCCTCCTGGCAGCATTCTGGTCCCAGTCTCTGCCTGAGTCTGCACAGAGCTACTAGGTCTGCATCTGGAGCACTGGCCACTCCAAATGGCTGGAAGATTCACTGGTATCAGGCGGTGTCCTGCTACTAGCATACTATTCATGTAACTCCTCTTGCCCAAAATCTATTTCTCCCCAGAATTACTTGGAAACAATTTAGTTCATATTGCAGATTCAACTAGAGTAGACCCCTTCCATGAAGCATCTTTAGACCCTCAAATAAGACACCCTACCTCTTTTGTGCTTCTACTGTAGAAATATTAAGTGTAATGTCTAACATTCACTGAGCACTTACTAAATGCCAGTAACATTACATGTTACATCTCACTTAATGCTCATAACATACTATGCCATAGGAACTATTATTTGCCTCCAGTTAAAAAATAAGGAAATGAAAATTTAGGGATATTGAGTAATTTGTATAAGTATCAGAAGTGAGATCCTCCCTCCCACAGTGTGAGTCAAGCATAACACACTTAACGACTCTGTTATGTTGCTGTGTATTACACAATAGTTGTAGCAAAGCATCCATAACTTCTGAGTGCACTTATGTTTTAATGTATGTCTTTTTTTCCCATTAGACCATAAGCTCCTCAGAGGAAGGAATAATATTTTATCTGTCTTTTTTTTACCCCATAACTAGCAGTTTCTGTAAGAGAGTATGTTCTCAGTATGTATTTGCTAAATGAATGAATGCATGAATGAAATAATCACTGCAAAGGTGGTTTTTAAAGTGCAGTTCCAAAACCAGTTCATGCATAATGATCATTTATAAGTGAGAGGGCAGAACTAATGATTTATCTGCATGAATCGTGACTTCCCAAAATAGATACAAATTGTGGCAAAAGTGTCAGATAACAGAAGTCTTTATATATTAGCAGAATCAAATATTGCTATAGGCCAATATGGAAACTTCAGATTTCTGTTTCTCCCTGAATCCCTTTCTCTCTCCACAGACCCCTCCTTGTTAAGGAAGAGCACAGAGAAAGCAGAGAACTTGGAAGTAGCATTAGAATGGAATCAGGAGAGCTGGACCCAAACCACTTAGCTTCCAGTGAGACTCTGGCATGTGAGACAACCTGGAAAAACAGCTCTTTTCATTTCTTCTAAGCAGGGATATGCTCTCTAAGGCCTTGTAGATGCAAACATTCTGGAATTCTAAAATTCACCAGGTGGTCTGTAGGCTGATCCAAAATGAAAGTCATTTGAAAAAAGTCTGTTATTTTGGACTTCCCAAAGCATATATTTTCTATATTGCAGAGTTGAAGCTGCATTTTGAAAGGCAGAAAATAAAGATTTTAAGAACTGAAACTAAACCTGCGCTTCTTTTGTAGGGACAACGCCCCCAAAGATTTTGTGTTTGTGGTGGTGAAAAGAATTAGAGCAGGCTGGGCACAGTGGCTCATGCCTGTAATCCCAGCACTTTGGGAAACCAAAACAAGTCACTTGAGTACAGCAGTTGCCTGAGCCACACAGCAAGATCCTGTCTCTACAAATAAATAAAAAATTACCTGGGCATAGTGGCATGTGGCTGTAGTTCCAGCAGAGGTGGGTGGATCATTCGTTTGAGCCAGGGAGGTTGAGGCTGCAGTGAGCCATGATTTTACCACCGTTCTCAGCCTGGGTTACAGAGTGAGACCCTGTCTCAAAAAAAAAAAAAAAAAAATTAGAGGAGCTCTCATATATAGGAGGGTTTTAGCCAGGAAAAGCAGGAGGAAAGATGCTTATGACCCTGAGCTAATCCCCTAGCCCATCTTGGTCTACCTGTCTGTCAAATGGAAGGGTGGGAGCTCATAAAAGATCTCTTCTAGAGCAAACATTCCATGCTTTCATGTGCTCCTGAAATCAACTCAGGATCTCTCTTCACACCACCAGTGGGGGTAAGTCCCCATTTGGAAGCCCCTGTCCACTATGTTGCCACTTCTTCCACTGCCTTTCTACTGATACTACAGCTTTAGCCATGTCCATCATCTCTGTGTGACCATTATAAGGTCAAATTCAATTGCTTCTTTTTGCTGTTGTTTTTACTTTGATCCCTGTCTATATTTTTGGGAGGAATGCTTGTGAATTATCTAAGGAAAGGCAAATGCTCATGTATGTCATATTCTAGCTGTAAGTCAGGGGGTCTGCACCTATCTCTTACAATAAGAAAAATACAATATGTATGTATTTAACATGGGACTTTAGCTAGGCATGGTGGTACACATCTGCACTACCAGGTACTTGTGAGGCTGAGGTAGGAGGATCATTTGAGCCCAGGAGTTCAAGACCAGCCTGGGCAACATAGCAATACCTTATTTCTAAATAAATAAATAAAAAGGAAAAAATAAATAAACTGGGATTTCCCTTGGAATGAGTTTTTTTTTTTTTTTTTTTTGGAAGGAAGGAAAGAAAGGAAGGAAGAAAAAGAAAGAAAGAAAGAAAGAGAAAGAGGAAGAGAAAGGAGAGAGATCGGGAGTCTTGCTGGATTGCCCAAGCTGGAGTGCAGTCTAAAAACGGGTATTAAAAATCTCTTATGCCAATAATTGTGCTTGACAGTGGAGACAGGAAGGAATAAGGGAGGAAGATAACAAACAAGCAATCAACCAATATTTCACGTAAACCTGTGAAATGCTATGCGTTTGCTGAGGAGTGATTTACTTCCAATTATGTGGTCACTTAAAGAGTAGGTGTGATGTGGTGTTGAGAAGAATGTATATTCTGTGGATTTGGGGTGGAGAGTTCTGTAAATGTCTATTAAGTTTGCTTATTTCAGGTCGGAATTCGAGTCCTGGATATCCTTGTTAATTTTCTGTCTTGTTGATCTGTCTAATATTGACAATAGGATGTTAAAGTCTCCCACTATTATTGTGTGGGAGTCTAAGTCTCTTTGTAAGTCATCAAGAACTTGTCTTATGTAGCTGGGTGCTCCTGTATTGGGTGCGTATATATTTAGGATCTTTAGCTCTTCGTGTTGCATTAATCCTTTTACCATTATGTAATGTCCTTCTTTGTCTCTTTTGATCTTTATTGCTTTAAAGTCTATTTTGTCAGATACGAGTATTACAACTCCTGCTTTTTTTTATTTTAAATCTCCATTTGGTTGGTAAATCTTCCTCCATCCCTTTATTTTGAACCTTTGTGTATCCTTGCATGTGAGATGGGTTTCCTGGATACAGCACATCGATTGGTTTTGGCTTTTTATCCAGCTTGTCTGTTGTGTCTTTTGATTGGGGCATTTAGTCCATTTACATTTAGGGTTAATATTGATATGTGTGAATTTGATACTGCCATTTAAAGCTAGTTGGCTGTTTTGCCCATTAGTTGATGCAGATTCTTCCTTATGTTGATGCTCTTTACCTTTTGGTATGTTTTTGGAGTGGCTGATACTGGTTGTTCCTTTCTATATGTAGTGCTTCTTTCAGGAGCTCCTGTAAAGCAGGCCTGGTGGTGATGAAATCTCTGAGTACTTGCTTGTTCGCAAAGGATTTTATTTTTCCTTCACTTATGTAACTTAGTTTGGCTGGATATGAAATTCTGCATTGAAAGTACTTTTCTTTAAGGATGTTGAATATTGGTCCCCAATCTCTTCTGGCTTGTAGGGTTTCTGCTGAGAGATCTGCTGTGAGTCTGATGGGCTTCCCTTTGTGGGTAACCTGACTTTTCTCTCTGGCTGCCCTTAGCATTTTCTCCTTCATTTCAACCCTGGTGAATCTGACGATTATGTGCCTTGGGGTTGATCTTCTTGAGGAATATCTTTGTGGTATTCTCTGTATTACCTGGACTTGAATATTGGCCTGCCTTGCTAGGTTGGGGAAGTTTTCCTGGATAATATCCTGAAGAGTATTTTCCAGCTTGGATTCATTCTCTTTGTCACATTCAGGTACACCTTTCAAATGTAGATTAGGTCTTTTCACATGGTTCCATATATCTTGGAGAGTTTGTTCATTCCTTTTTACCCTTTTTTCTCTAATCTTGCCTTCTCATTTTGTTTCATTGAGTTGATTTTTGACCTCTGATATCCTTTCTTCTGCTTGGTCAATTCGACTGTTAAAACTTGTGCATGCTTCACGAAGTTCTTGTGTTGTGTTTTTCAGCTCCATCTATTCACTTATATTCCTCTGTAAATTGTCTATTCTGGTTAGTATTTCATCAAATCTTTTTTCAAGGTTCTTAGTTTCTTTGCATTGGGTTAGAACATGTTCTTTTAGCTCACAGAAGTTTCTTATTATCCACCTTCTGAAGCCTGATTCTGCCAATTCATCGCACTCATTCTCCATCCAGCCTTGTTCTCTTGCTGGTGAGGAGTTGTGATCCCTTGTAGGAGGAGAGGCATTCTGGTTTTGGGTGTTTTGATCCTTTTCGCACTGGTTTCTTCCCATCTTTGTGGATTTATCCACCTGTTGTCTTTGTAGTTGCTGACTTTCAGATTGGGTCTCTGAGCGGACATCTAGTTTGTTGATGACAAAGTTATTTCTGTTTCTTAGTTTTCCTTCTAACAGTCTGGCCCCTCTGCTGTAGGACTGCTGAGGTCCACTCCAGGCCCTGCTTGCCTGGGGATCACCTGCAGCAGCTGCAGAACTGTAAGGATTGCTACCAGTTTCTTCTGCTATCTTTGTCCCAGAAGGATACCCGCCAAATATCAGTCTGAGCTCTGCTTTATGAGGTTATTCTTTGGGTATACGGGGGTCAGGGAGCTCCTTCAGGAGATGGTCTGTCCTTTATAGGTGCTCAAGTGCTGAGCTGTGAGCTCCGTTGTTCATTCAGAGCTGCTGGGCAGGTACGTTTAAGTCTGCTGCAGCACAACTCATTACCCCCCCTTTTTTTTCCCCAGGTGCTCAGTCCTGGGAAGTTAGGGCTTTATTCAAGAGTTTCCCTTGTGTTGCTTCCTTTTTTTTTTCAGGGTTGCCCTGCCCAACAAGGAGGCAGCCTACCTCTGTAGTGGTGGAGTGCCTCAGTAAAGGCGGACGCCCCTCCCCCACAGAGCTGAATCTTCCCAGGTTCAGCTGTGCTTGCTGTGAAATTCTCAACCCACAGCATTTCCAATTGCTATTTTTTTGTTGCGGATGGGACCAGCCGAGCCTGGTCACCTGGCTCCCTGTCTCAAAGCCTTTTTTTTTTTTTCTTAGTTGAATGGTCGACTCTCTCCCAGATGTTCCAGTCGCCTGTTGAAAAGGTGCTGGGATCTGTGTGATTTCCCATGTGGGAACCCACTGCACCGGCTGAAACAGTGGCATTGAGATTCGTGGTGCTTTTTTGCCCAGGAATCTCCTGGTTTGGCTTCCTGTTACAGTACCCTTTTTAATCAGCTGAATGGGCGACTCTGCCTTCCTGGAGCTCCAATCGCCAGCCAAAAGGGCACCCAGTCCCATGTATTTTGTGCTGAGAACCGCCGTGCTGGGGCCCCGGCAAAACAGCTGTGCCGGCCAAAAGAGTTGAGCTGGCGACCTGTGGGGCTCCTCCGCCTGGGTATCTCCTGGTCCATGGGCAACAAAAGTCCATCTGGAAATGCAGCGTCCACTCACCCTCTGCACTTTCACTGGGAGCTGCAATCCTGAGCTGCTCCTAATCGGCCATCTTGGATCTCTCTCTAGTATTCTTAATTTTATAAATAAATGATTTGGTTTGACACTTGAAATCATCTTCATTTTTAATTTTCATAATTCTTCTCATGAAATATATTTTGCTTTAAAGAATAAGTAATAATAATTTAGTGTTTGAAATTAGCTGTGAATGTTCATGATTTAATTATTATAACATGCTATGACATTTTTAGCGACAACTATGATAATCACAGCACACAAGTTTCCCATAGATATTTTTGGACAAATTATGTCAGCTGTTCTTATAAAGCTTCCTTTTATCCTTTACCATTTTCCCTTTTAAACTTGCTATATATACTTAGAGAACAGCAAAATTTCCCACAAGATGTTTTAATTTGCATTTCTCTCAATGACTAATCTGACATGCCAGATAGGAGATTCTTGTTTTTTCTGCCTTAGTAAATGCTAACCAAGTATTTAGTTTTTGTGCATTGAGAAATCTAGCAATAATAGACACGAAATAAAGAGTCCAATGTTTGCGTGTTTTCATTCTCAAGATGGCCATATTTTTGAGATTATCCTTTTTTGCAAAATGGCAGTCCACATTTCCATTTCAGTAACTTTGCTGTAATGGAAAGTCATACAATTGTTGCCAGAATCAATAGTTTAGATTCTTGTGTCTGTCTCTGACGGAAGGATTGCTGTACATACCATGTGTTTCCATTTGATATTACCTAAGTTTCTTATTTGTAGTTATCTTTTAGGATAGTGTGATTCTGAATCTTCTTTACTCCCAAAGTGATACATGATTTTATTGTTTTTTTTTTTTTTTTTAAAAAACACATTTTATCATTTGTAAAACATTGAGTAATTATTCCATTTCTCTGTATTTGTACCAAGAAGGAAACATTTATCCCTTTCTGTCGTATCTGTACCATTAGTTGGCAAACTAATGCTCTGTAAGCTTCCACTGGATGTTTTTCTACCAGCTATTTATAGCCAACTAATGGTCACTTTTCAGGAATTTTTGTCCGTGTTCCACATGTTTGATTGTAACAAGGCAGTTAACAGCCAAGAAGTTTCAATGAGAAGGCCCCTCAAAAACTGGCTTCAGCAGTTAGAATGGTGATCATTAAAAAATCTGGAGACAGCAGATGCTGGAGAGGATGTGGAGAAATAGGAACACTTTTACTGTTGGTGGGAGTGTAAATTAGTTCAATCATTGTGGAAGACAGTGTGGCAATTCCTCAAGAATCTAGAAATAGAAATTCCATTTGACCCAGCAATCCTATTACTGGGTATATATCCAAAAGACAGTGAATCATTCTATTATAAAGACACATGCACACATATGTTCATTGCTGCACTGTTTACAATAGCAAAGACCAGGAACCAACCCAAATGCCCATCGATGATAGACTGGACAAGGAAAATGTGGCGCATATACACCATGGAATACTATGCAGCTATAAAAAACGATGAGTTCATATCCTTTGTAGGGACATGGATGAATCTGGTAACCATCATTCTCAGCAAACTGACACAAGAACAGAAAAACAAACCCTGCATGTTCTCACTCATAGGTGGATTTTGAGCAATTAGAACATATGTTCATAGGGAGGGGAGCATCCTACACTGGGGTCCGTTGTCGGGGGGAATAGGGGAAGGACAGAGGGGGCTAGGGAGGTTGGGGAGGGATAACAGGGGGAGAAATGCCAGATATAGGTCGTGGGGGGATGGAGGCAGCAAATCACATTGCGATGTATGTACTTATGCAACAATCCTATATGTTTTGCACATGTACTCCAGAACCTAAAGTGCAATAAAATATATATTTTTAAAAACCTGGCTTCTGGATTTTCTGCACCTATTGCTGGTTAGAAATAGGACTTGGGAAGTATTCATCTGCACTTGTCACGAAAAACAAACTGAAGATCTATGATAAATGGAGGCATCCACATATGCATGGTAGTCTAGGTTCGTAAATGCAGACCATGTGTGTAATTGCATGGTTTCTGCTGGTGTTTACAGACCTTAAGTAAATCTTGCATCTGGCCAGTGGGTTACATCTTCTAGGAAAGCCCTCATGACTATGAGAATGGAAACCACTAAGTTCAAAGGGTAGCCAGGAGCTGAGGCTAAAGAATGGCAAAGATTAAAAAAGAGAAAATATTTCAATTTGTGAAAGAAATGAGACAAATAAATTGCCTGACTTATTGGTAGTTTTACTTTTGAAACAATCATAAAGATTTTTTGGGAAGGTGGATAGATGGACCAGAGACAGAGAATGGGGGCAAGGCAGAGGTTAAATAGACATGTCCAGACTGAGAGTTACAAGCAAAAACCATTTCCAAAGCTGGAGAGCACAGGACGAAGCTGTCCATTCAGTAGCATTTATTGAGTATCTATTGTATGTGAGTCACTGATTATATTGCTATGCATTTCCAGCTCACTACTAAACAGATTGCTACTTTGCTGGCATTGCTGCCTTGAGTGGACAGGCATTGCTGTGTCTGTCCAGAACAGTACCCCTTCTTCTCTGGGGAATCGTTCTTCACTCATTCCAACCATGTAGCTGTGCTGATGGAGGCCAATCTTCCTCCCTCTATAAGGAGTGGGTACCTAGCACAGACGGGTCAAGCTTTATACCCATTTTTGCTTGCCACAGTGACTGTACTGGGTTGTATGACCTAGGTCAAGCCAATCAGAGTCCTTTCTCAGAATTTTTCTAACTGCAGTTGGTAGGGCAGATCCCTCTTTCATCTCTTGTTGTGAAATTGTCAGGATGTAAGCCTAAATCTAGCTATCATTAGACAAGCTATCAAAGATAGCTGGCCTAGGGGATCAAAGCTGACATTCAGAAAGAAGAGAAGAAAATGGAATAGAAACACAGAGAAACATTGACCTGTTGGCTTTTGAGTTCTGTAACCAATCACCTATGAGGTCAGATCCCAGGTATTCCATGGCATTATGTAGGCTTATTCACTTCTTCAGAGAGTTAGAACTGTGTCTCTGCAACTTGCAACTGAGAATCTTGAGTATCAGTTGAAATTTGTTATTTTGTTAAGATGGCTGTCATGATAATACTAGAAGATTTTGTAAAAAAGGGTTGAAGCGGAAAGGCACATACTAGGAAGATGGAGGCAGAGGTAGTGTGGAGAACTGCATTCTCAAGTCTCGGCCCCAGGAGAAATTGCCAAGCCCTCAGTCAAGAGCAGAGAAGGCAAGGGACAAGCCACAAGCCAGTGATTATAATCTGACATAAAGAAGAGACTGCTGGTTAACCATTCAGTTGCCAGATGTGTTTTGAACTAGTGTAAATAATATCTTATCATGGTTAGGCTATTAGTGTAATACCAAAGCACAGATGCTCAGGTTTATTTTCTGAATCCTGATTTGAGATCATGTAGTTTAAGAAGTCACTCTACACAAATAGTGTCAACATTTAGCTCATCCATCTTCTTTTCAGATTAAGCAGAAATCAGACACCAAAAAGAAAAATAGTAAACTCTGAATATCCTGGAAGAGGCAGGAACAATAGAATGGAATAAATGTTAAGCAACAATGACACATTTTAGGCCTTGTATTGATTTAAAGAAAGTAACTAAAAGTAAGTAAATATTCATTGGAAGATTAGTAACTGTAAATAACTGAAAACCCAACTCAAACTGTTTTAAGCATTCCAGAGAAATTATAGTTTACATCATTTATGTGGGGCCTTCCAGTGAAGTTGATTGGGGTCATATCCCTTTCCCTGTAATTCTCTAGGCATTTCTAATACTGTGACTCCAGGTTTTCAGTAAGGGCTTCTCTTAGGAAATACATGCCCCACCTTTCTTTGTTTTTGTACAAGCTCTGTTAAGACTAAGCTTGCCTTTTTATTTCATGATCCTTCTGAAGACCACAAGGCATTCTAACCCACTGAGTTTTCTTTACAGGTTTTCTAGTGCTATAGCCTCAGTTGGCATGTGATCACAATCCCCATGTTTAACCAGCTGATTTGCTATCACATGACAATGATGGCCAATTTCCCAGACTAGAATAAAGGTTCACTATCTTCTACTTAATTTTCACTCAGCAACTCTGGCAATTTACAGTCTGTTACTTTCAACTCCTTATTCCTGGGAACAAATTCTGGGTCCATTAAGATGTATTTGGTTGGAAGTAACAGAATATGCAGAGTAACAGAACATTCAGTTTAAGCCCTGAAAGTGCTTTATTGGCTCATATAATGCACAGTTTGGCTCACATTGATAATACCAGCACTTTGGGATGCTGAGCTATGAGGATCCCTTGAGGCTAGGAGTGTGAGAACAGCCTGGGCAACACAGTGAGACTCCATCTCTCCAAAAATAAAGTTTGGTGTTCATATAGCTTTAAGCCTGGTTTGATAAGGGCTCTGGCTCCATTTCTCCAGCACGCTTGGCTGTGACTCTCCCTGTGTTGGTTTGGGTTTCAGGCTGGTTTCCTTCATGGGAGGGGCATGGCTGCCAATGGCTAACAAGGCTACGAGTTTCTTGTTTACAAATAATTTATTTCTAAATTTTACAGCTTTTCTGTCATATTAGTGGAGAGACAGGAGTTCTGGCCAACAATTAAGTTGTAGGTAATAGTTCCCCATCCCTACCTATTAACCTAACAAAATGTAAACCCTTCGCAAAATTAGGAGACAGGAAATCTCACCCATTAATTATTTTTATAAGCATTTTTTTAGGGCACCTGACACTAAGCAGGTTTTTCTCTTATTAAACACTGCGATACATTTTTTTCTTCTTCTTTCCCTCAAATAGAACAATTTTCTTGTTTCCAGATTGACATCTGACAGCAAGGAGGATAGATGGTTGTTGGTAATAATAGGAAGACCTTGGGAAAGGGGCCATGTCATAAAGAACATGCCATCATCCTACTTCTTCTCATGTGGCCTATTATGGGCTAAATTACGCCACTCACTCTCACATTCGTATCTTGAGGGCCTATTTCTCAGTACCTCAGAATGTAACTATTTGGATACAGGATTTTAAAAGAGGTAATTAAGTTAAAATGGATTTGTTAGGGTGGGGCTTAGTCCAATATGACTGGCATCTTCATAAGAAGCGATTAGGACAGAGATAACATCGACAGAGAAAAGAAGATGGCCATCTAAAAGACACAGAGAGAGGCCTCAGAGTGAAACCAACCCTGCCGACACCTTGATCTTGGACTTCTAGCTTCCAGAACTTGAGGAAATACATTTCTGTTGTTTAAGCTTCCTAGTCTGTGGTATTTGTGATGGCAGCTGTAGCAAACTAACACTCGGCCTTCTTCCTTCTCTCTTCTCATCTTTCTCTTACAATTATCAGTAGAAAAAGGAACAAGTCCTTTTTCAGAGGAGAAACAGGTAGTGGGACAATGTTACCACCCACCATCCGCACACACCCTGGGTTATAGAGACCTGATCGTATGAGGATATCTGCTCCTTCATGCCAGTTCTGCAGAGGGTCCCTGGACACCACTTTGCATCCAGGATAGTCATATTATAGACTCATAATATACTCTATTCTTTTTCGGTAAGGCATAAACACATCACAGTTTTCAAGTTGAATTCCTTAAGAATGAATCTACGGATTGGAATGGTTTACGTATAAACTTGTATTTATTTAGAATGTCCAACTACATGTTCAATTAGAAAGGAAATAACAGGTTATGAGAAGGATGTAGTCAGAGGAGTACCTATAAATATCCTAAGGCAGGGGCCTAGCCCTTTCCTAGCCCTCCCTTCTGTGAAATGTGCAGAAATGTCCAGGAGAAGGCCTGGGGGAGTCTGGGGAACATACTCCCTCCTTCCTTAAATAAATTCTGGGAAATTCCCAAAGAAAAATAACAGGAGGAAAATTTGGAAAAGACAACATAAATAACTCAGAAGTCACGGCAAACAATATTAGATTTGATGGTTCAAGCTTATAATTCTCTCCCCAAAGTGCCATTCTTTGAGAGCTTACATGGAACTATGCTTAAAACACCGCCTTTTTTTTTTTTTTTTTTTTTTTTTTTTATCACTATGCCCTTCGTGATTTAAATGTCACAAATAAACAGAGTACAACCTGACACCACCTCAGTCTTGACAAGAGATCAAGGACCACAGCATCTGCTGTTGGATTGGGTACAGCTGTGAGTTCAGTTAGTGGAAAACCAGTCTAAATTGCTCCTGGCTGCTGGTCTCAGAACAGCTCCCACTTCTCACCTAGGCAGCCATCCTGTCTCCCAAGCAGCTCAAAAGCCCAGCAATTTGATCATGTGATAAATACAAATAAAGCTTTTGGTTTCACCCATCCTTCTTTATTATGAACACTGGGTGAAGCCAACTTAAGGGAGTGAGTGTTCAAGGAAAGAAATAGTTACTGTGTTACGAATGTACAAAAAGCAGGTGGGTGCAAATTCCTTACTTAATTGTTTTGTTTGGTTTGCTTCATTTCCTTTCACCCAGACCTTCTCCCTCTCTACATAACCTGTTTTGTATTCGTCTGGTAGATCTAGCCCCTCCTCCCCAAAGAAAGAAAGCTAAATTGTTTTTAGATAAAAGTGTCATCTGCTTCCCTCAAAATGGGAAATTCAGTCATACAAATGACTGTACAAATGACTGTGGATGTTGGTTTTCCATTTCCAACGTGGTGTCACTTAGAATGAGATGTTCCTCAGCAGCTGTTGTACATTATTATGGAGGCTGAAAGCCCATCCTGCCAATCACAGCAGAGGACACCCAAAGCTGCTGCGACTCCCTCCACAAACA
Organism: Saimiri boliviensis; assembly: GCF_048565385.1. Lineage (NCBI taxonomy): Eukaryota > Metazoa > Chordata > Mammalia > Primates > Cebidae > Saimiri > Saimiri boliviensis. The sequence goes on from NC_133449.1 coordinate 201,604,984, forward strand.
AATTACTTCAGGCTGTAAAATCTTAATTGCCAATAGCAACCAAGAGGGCAGACTACATTTGGGAAGTCCAATGTACCATGCTTGGAGTACAAGCCAGACACAGAAAATGGGAGCAGTGACTTGCTGTGTGGTCAGGGGAACAATGAGTGACTCTTCACACTGTCAACTCCTCTGTGAGGTGAAGGTATAGGGGATCTGAGAACCACCAGAGGGGAGGGGCCACAAAGCTTGGTTGCATGTCAGCTGGCCTCAGCCAGACCTCTACCCTCTCATTCCAAAAAAATATTTTCCTGGGCCTGCTGCCCTTCTTTGTTGGATACTGTTCTTTAGGTAAATTTAGAACATGTTTTTAAGGTTAGTAGATACAGTTTAAGGACAACTTTAATTTATGAAATACACATATCATACAGTCTCATGATTGAAGAAAAAAGGACTAATGATTTGAGATACCTAGAAGATAATAATTCAGTGGAGATGTACAACTAAGTCATTCTCATGTGCTCAGATAACTATTATCCCCACAAGATGGGGGACAATAAATTAAAGTGCATTAGCTTTTTCATTTGGCATCCACAAAGACAGTAAAGGGAAAGGGAATAAATATTTGCTGCCTGTCTCTCTGGGGCCAGGCCTCAGTGTAAAAGATTTTTATACACATTATCTCATAGAGTCCTAGAAAACGTCATTAGGAATTGTTATTTCCATTATTACTGGTGAGGATATTGAGGCTGACACTATTTAAATTGCCCAGATTTCTACACAGAGAGTGAGTGAACTATTATCTGACCTAGCTGACTCTGTGTTCTTTTCATTACATATTTCAATTTTGGTTATATGACTTTAAGAAAGTAGATACCAGTAAATCTTTCCTACCTTGGGTATCCTTGATTTTAGAGTATGTGCTATATGAAAACAGTATGTCTTTGGAAGCAAATTTCTCAAAACTCAGATAACATAAGTTTCTCCTCAGTATTTTCACTTCCACAATCTTCTCTTCCCTTTTCCTATTTGCATGAGCAAGGAATTTATAATAATAGAGTAAAATAGTAATGCTAGGAAATACGTGATCATAATCCTCTAAAAAATACTAAAGTGCAAGTCCAGAGGAACACATACAATTCTTCCCTTCGTTGAAAATCATGAAGATACCATGGGTCATGACAGCAAATGAAAGCCATGAAGTGAAATACCAAAAAAAGACCCCAAAAAACCCAACAGGCACACACACAAACAGACACACACACACAGACATACACACAGACACACACACACACCCCCTCAGGAAAAATTCTCTGTATGTCTCCTAGGCTTACTGGTGAGCTCCTTATAGAAAAAAAAAAGGGAACAGAAGATCTCATATAGGAAATAAATGATGGTTCGGTTGGCTTGGCCACTGCCCCAATTGCTGGTGTGAGTCTAAAGGTTTGACTGAGGGAGCCCAGGATTTACACAGCCAAGGGACAAACCAAACCAGTTTATACTCTGCAGAAAAAATGTGGAAAAGTCAATGCCAAAGGTTTAGAGGTAGGACAGAAGTTGAAGGTGCAGAGTATAAAGCCAAGAGGTGAGAGTCTGGTAGAAGTGGAGATCAAGGCAAGGGGAGGGCAAAAACAACACTGAAGGCAATGACCACGAACAGCCTTGAAGCATCAGTAAAGCTTTCCCATGTTGGGACTGCTCAATCTTTAAAGCACAGTGTATGTAACATGGGTCGTATGTGGTAGAGTGGACAATTACCTAGGATGGAGAGCCACAAAATTATCCATGCATTCTATATGGAATTATTCTTGTTGTTTTTATATTTATTTTAGGGTGGCTCTTCCCAGTTCCAGTAACCAACACCTCCATTCTTCTTTGCAGAGAGAGCACTTTATCCTTTTCCTTTCTGAGGTTACTCCTACTGGACCTCTTCCTGACACACACATGCTGTTGCATTTCTCTGTTACACATTTTATTACCATGTGTAAGAAAATATTTCTTCCATGTTTTCTCTTATTTACATTATTCCAAGTGCAATGTACATATCTTACTGAGTATTATAGTCATTCATCTGTCTCCTTTTTATAAAATTCCCTGAGAAAAAGTTTAAAGCTGTGGAAACAAAGTATTATTGCCTGTTAAGATGGAGAAACTTAGAACATCAGCATTCAGATAGCCCTGTAGCCATGGAGCTCAATGGAAACCTGCCCTCTTATACAAATATTCTCCTTTAATATTACACAAAGAATCTGGGGTATTAAGAGTCCCCCTGGAAAACAAAGTAAGCACTACTATGAACTTGCTTTGCAATACCTAGGCAAGGGACATTGGGACTCCACCTTGAATTATAAAACATTGAAGCACAAAACATTGTTGGGCCTGTGGTTGTACTTAAAATAAGATAAATGCAATTCTTAAGCTAAAAATCTGAAAGCTGTAAGTCAAAAGTGGGCCTGGGTTGTGGTGGGAAACCCCTGACTCTTCACTTGTCCTCCCTCTTCACCCCTTGTAGGGAGGAGCCACACTTGGGGCCATGTGTTCTTGGCCAACGTACTTGCATTCTGCCTAGAGCAAAACACATGCTCTTTAAGTAAGTGTACCCTAAAGGAAATATCATGGAGGCAGAGGAATACTCTGTCAAAACTCCTATTCCCTCCATGCAAACTTCTTCATGGAATCAGAGAGGTGTTGAGATCCAGGGGTCTTCAATCAAGTTGGTTTCAGCAAATCTCTCAATCAACTCTAAATTCCATTTGGGGTAGAAAACCAGGGAATGGTATTTTCTTCTCCCTACAGCTCTGAAGTTTGCTTTGATTGAATATCTTGATTCATTATAGGCAGATCAGACTCCAAGGTTCTTTAGAGTTAAAATGTGCCTGCAAACAAGTCGCCAGCATACTGAGCCTAATTTTTCTTCTTTTAAATTCAGAACACCTCCTGAGGTTTCTTCACTATGTCCTCACACAGTCCCCTTAGTGGACTCATGGTTGGTCTGGTTAAAAGCAAGTCTGAACACTATCTTCCCTAATGTATCTGCTGTCGGCTGACAGATTCTAACTTTGTTGTGTTTCCAGATCTTTGTCTCTTATGATTTGGAAATGGGAATATACAGCTGCAATGTGGCAGTAGTCAAAGTGGGGGAGGTGATCATTTACATTCTAACACACAGAGACTTCCTAGTCAAGGTTACTTATAAATCAAATACATGCCATTTCATAAACACCCCAAACAACTGTATTTCATTATGAAAATGTGAAGCAGGGCAGTTAATGGGTATCTAAGGACTAAAATCAATTTAACTTACAGGCATTCAGCTGCTATAACAGTTGTGAACATGTCTGAATGTTAATAAACACTGATTAGTATTAATATCATACAAGATTTTAAATGCGACTGGCATGAAATTCTCAATCTAATGGATAGGGAAGCCTGTTGACAAAGATTTATTTTCTTTATTCTCTTGTCAACAGAAATTTTCATAGGCTTGACAGTATTACCATCAGTTTCACAAGTGTACTATGGCACTTCTTGATTTTTAGAGACTATAACAATCTCATGAAAAGAAAGAGGATTGAACACTCATTTGTCACTCAGACACAACACTGAAACGACACAGAGTAAACCAAGGAGCAGCAAGTGAAATGTGAAAATGAAGAGAAAAGAGAAAGTGACGATGCACAGGCCATGATCATACAGAACAGTTGTGCGAATGAGGGGCTATTCCTCAGAGAAGTTGACAGTTGCCATGACCTCCAAAACAAGTGATAATGCAGAGACACAGCTTACTTTTGTTACCTTTCAATACAATGTAAAGGAGCAAAATGAAGAAGAAAAATATATTGATTGGAATTGCAGAGATGTCTGATTTTAGCAAGTTTCATGTGAATTCTGATTCTATTTTCTCACCATTATTTGCCTTGACTATTCTGTATATGAAATGTCTCCCACTCAGAGTGGAGAGTAAAGGTCAGGATTACTATGAATAAGTGAGTTTTACTTGAATAATGTCAATTTTCTAGAAACTGAACACAGTTAAACACAAATATTTGCAAACCACTTGAACTTCCACCAGTCTCCATCATAGGAAAAAGTATACAAAGAGGCTCAACAGTTGTTTCACCTAAAAAAACAGGTGAAAAGAAAGAGAACACCACCTTTAAAAATGCAATCAAATTTAAATGACAGTCCATGCAAAATTTTTGTTTTGGAAATTGGCAATCAAATTCTAAAACTTAGATGGGAAGGCAAAGAGCTAAGGGTAGCTAAGGCAATCTTCAAGAAAAGCAAATCTGGTGGACTTGTAATATGAGATACCAAGAGCGGTAATAATTAAGACAGTATGGTAGTGGCACAAGGATTGGCAAATACAACAAAGAAAGAGAAAAGGAAGTCCAGAAATGTGGTTACCTGATTTATGAAAAAGGTGACACTACAGTGTAGTAGGGAATGAATAATCTTCTCAATAATTGATGTTGGATCAGATACCCAGATGGGGAAAAATAAATTTGTACCCCACCTCTCACCATACAAGAAAATAAATTCTAAATGGGTTGCAGATCCAAATATGAAAGGTAAAACGATAAAATTTCTAGGAGAAAATGTAGGAGAATTTCTTCATGACTGTGACATGGGCAAAATTTCTTAACCATACAAAGAAAAACATTGATAAATTTAACTTTAAGCACTGAGTATTAAAGGATCCCATTAAGTGAGTAAATCTACAACCCATGGTGTAGGTAAGATATTTGTAATACAGAAAACCAAACAAGGACATAAAACCGGATTATGTAAATAATAATGCAAATTGGGAAAAACTCTAACACGTTACTGTGTTTTTCTCTGCTCTCACACCACAATAATCATCAACACAGAAGATTTCTGGGACCAAATGTGTGTGTGAGGGGATTCTCCCCACCACCAAGTGGACATTCAGTTAATTCTCCAGTGGACACCAACTGGGTGTCCTCCTGTTAAGCTCCAACAGTATTTACCTGGAGATTACATCGGATCTCACAGGTTGAGGGCTCAGTCCCCAAGACTACCCACCTTTAGATACCAGTCACAAGTCCTGGCCTCTGGAACTTCTGACCAACAAGCTTCAAGCTGAGGGTCCCATGACCCCACCTTTAGGTTTGATTATTTTGCTGGAGTGGCTCACAGAACTCAAGGAAACACTTACATTTACTGGTTTATTATAAAGGATATTACAAAGAATATAGATGAAGAGATGCATAAGGAGAGGAGGAGAAGGCGTGTGGAGCTTCCATGCCCTCCCTGGGATTACCACCTTCTAGGAACCTCCATGTATTCAACTATCCAGAAACTCACCAAACCCTGTCCTTTTGGGTTTTTATGGAGGCTTCATTATGTAGGCATCATTGACAATTTTGTAGACATGTGACTGAACAAAACGAGTATGACCTCGTACTAGTAAATTGAGTGGGGAAAACCAGCAAGACTCGTCGGTTCAGATTCTTCTTGACCTCACTGTGCAGCATTCCTTCCTCCAGAGTAAGGGGTGGGACTCTCTCTGGAATAAGGGTCTTTTGACCCACAGGTTAGAGTCCTGTTTTGGGCAGGTAAAAGGATGCCAGGTCAAAATTAGAGAGATTCCGTTTCCTGGGGCCTGCTCCTGAAGCCTAAAACACTCCAAAATTATAACAAAAGACTGTAACAAAGGCCATGGGATTTATGAGACTGTAACAAAGGCTAAAGGAGTTATGATCCAGGAACTGTGGACAAAAGCCAACATATATATATTTGATATTTGTTATTCCTAACACAAATGAATAAGAAAAACATCTATATTTTTAACATATATATATAAATACATATATATGGTAAAGGATATTACAAAGGATACGATGAAGAGATATATAAGGAGAGGCGGGGAAGGTGATATATATATATGTTAAAAATATATAGATTTTTTTCTTATTACTTTGTGTGACAGGAATGAATATACATATATATGTATATATGAAAAACACAAATAAGGTAATACAAAAATAAGGTTTTACTTGCACAGAGAATATCCAAGTGGCCAATGAACATATGAAAATGAGCTCAACTTCACTGATCATAAGAAAATGCCATACAGAAGAAAATAAAATATACTTGTCAAAAGTAAAAGTTGAGTATTACCACCTTCTGGTACACTTAGTAATTGCAAGATCTTTCTTGTAGGTCTTTCTGTCAGTACACGTGGCCGGGTGACCTACTCTAATGGGCAGTATGTACACAGGTAAGGAAAGCTGCACTTACGTCCTTCTTGGCTCATGTGTGTAACCATTTCTCCTAAGACAGGAATAATACAGGACGATCACAGGAAAACAAAATTCCAGGCAGCAGTTTCACATGACTAGCAAAAGGAAACTATAGGAATAACTGCAGAATCTAGAGGCTGATAAGATTCTGAAAAACCAAGGGGTAGGCCAAGCTGGCTAGGACTGACTGGACCCATACCATGGCACTGGATTTGACTGAGGATTCACCTAGGACCTCATTATATACTCATTAGCATACCAAACCCACACCCGTCAGTACCATGACAGTTCTGTGAGTACTCATATTTGTTGTAAAAATGAGTGGCACCTCAGTTGCCAGAAATCTCCATCTTTTTCCAGGAAACTTCATGAACATTCTACTCTTTGGTTAAAGAAACTCATAAAGATAGCAGCCCCGAACGCCCTTGTGTGTGACACTCTCTAGAGTATGCCAACACTCCCCTTTCTTGAGTGTGTCCTTTTGGCTTTGCAATAAATCTCCATACTTGCCCTGTTTTCTGACTCATGCTTGAATTTATTCTCAAGAAGGTATCAAGAGCCTGGAAACTGGTTGGGGTTGAGGTCCCACTCGCATTTTGGGACCTCCCCCAGACAACTGGTATCACTCCTACCCAATCTATTGATGCAAAGCAACAGGATTTACTGAGTACATGTATCTTTGTTTTATAAGTGGGCTTCTGGGGTCCTGGTAATGTACTTTCTCTTTTATCTGGATATTGATTATACAGGTGTGCTTAGTTTGTAAAAATCATCTAACTGTGTACCCATAATTTATACATAACTTCTCTGTATAAATGTTATACACATATTATAGCTGTTATACTTCAATAAAAAGGTTTAAAAATCAAATAACCACCTGAACTTAAAATCTTAATGCATCCTTATTGTCTGCTACAACCTACAGGAATATTGAAAGATTTACTAAGACAATGAACGCACACACTCTATACCCATATTCACCAATTAGTAAAATTTTCAACAATTAGTAAAATTTTGCCACTATACTTTACTTCTAAATTCTTCAGTGTATCCCCTAAAAACAAGAACATGACCATACAAATACTTGTAAAGGAAAAAACAAACTACTTTTTTCCTCTCTACTTTCACATGCAACACAGCACAGAATACTTCTTTTTATTTGTTTTAGTAGACAGTTTAAAAACTGTATATATTTATTGTGTATAGCATGATGTTTTGAAATATGTATACATTGTGTAATGGTTAAATCAAGCCAGTTAACATATATATTACCTCACATACTTGTCATTTTTTTGTGGCAAGAATGCTAAAAATCCACTCTCTTCGTGATCTTCAAGAATTTGTTATTAACTATAGTCACTGTGTTGTACAATAGATCTCTTAATCTGATTCCTTCTAACTGTAAGTTTTTATCCTTTGACCAGAATCTCCCAAACCACCCTGCTCCCCCAGCTCCTGGTAACCACCACTCTACTCTCTGCTTCTATTGTGTTCAATTTTTTTAGATTCCACATGTAAGTGAGATAATGTTATCTTTATCTTTCTGTGCCTGGCTTATTTCATGTAATGTCTTTCAGGTTCATCCATTTTGTTGCAAATGACAGGAATTTCCTCTCCTTTTAAGTGTATAGATGCCACATTTTCTTTATCCATTCACCCAGTTGTTACAGTAGCGTAGCTAGTCAGATAAGAGCAGGGCAGAAAAGCAAACCCCCCAACCAGGAATGTCAGGTGACTATCAGGTGATGGTTAGGCAGTTGTTAACTGTTGTTAACTGTCTCTCAAAAATAGCAGTTGTTGACAGCCAGGACCATGGAAAGGTAGTCTCCCGAATAAATAGGAAAAACCTGAAGCTGGTGATCAGCAGCTTCCCCAGAAGATCTCAGGAGTTAGGGAAGTGGGCTTACACATGTGCGATAAGAGACAAAATGGAGACGCTTTACTGGTTATAATCTTCCTGGATATCACCCAAGTGTCATTATCCCCTTATAAGGTCATACTCTGGACCCCTTCCCTGCTTAAGTTTTGATTTTCCAATAATGAAACTTTATGGGCTGACCTCTCCTCTACATTCCGTTCACTTATCGTGACTTTCTAGGTGCATGAGCCATTCGGTTTGTTATGTCCACAGGCTAGCTGTTTGCCAGTGCTTGGATTTATCATGTCTTGCAAATAGACCATTAAAATGCATTCTCACAGTATGTCAAGAGACATCTGCACTCCCATCTTCATTGCAGTATCATTCACAATAGCTATGGAATGGAATTAACGTAAGTGTCCATCCCTGTGTTAGCGGTGGTGAATCTGTGGCCTGTGCTTCTGATTGACCAGCTAGAAATTGAGGTTCCTATGCCCCAATTCTTGGGTTTGATAATTTGCTAGAATCACTCATAGAATCCAGGGAAACATTTTATGTACATTTATTGGTTTATTAAAAAGGATATTATAAAGGATACAGATGAATAGCTACACAAAGAAATGCATAGGGCAAGGTATGGAGGAAGGCATGTGGAGGAGCTTCTAGGCTCTCTTCAGGTGTGCCACCTAGCACCTCCAAGGGTTCAAGAGTTTTTATACAGTTCAGTCTCCAACCTCCTCACCCTCTCCCACCCTTTTCTGGAGGTTGGGTGGTGTAACTGAAAGTTCCAGCTCTAATCCTCTAATCCTTAGGTCTTCATGGCGACCAGCCCCTTCATCGGCTATCCTGGAACACCACCCTAAGTCACCTCATTAGCAAAAACTTAGGTGTTAGGCAAAGGGTGTTATGAATAGCAAAGACATTCCTATTACTCAGGAAATTCCAAGAATTTTAAGAGCTTTATGACAGGAATCAATGACAAAGACTAAATATATTTTATATGATACCACAGCACTACATAACCACAAGACCATGATTATCCTGAAAATATGTAACAGTTCTTATGTAAATTCCATGTTCAAATTTCTCCAATTGTCCCAATAATATCCTTTATAGATTTTTGTTTTCCTAAAGATCCGGGCCTCAAACAATTTGTTGTCAAGTCTCTTCAGTAGCAGTTGCTCTCCTTCTCCAGGCTGCCTGGTGAGGGAGGCATTCTACATTCTCCACCTTGCCCCAGTCTTCCTTCCAGTGCCCACTGGGGTCTGTGCAGAGTAGCCTGAAAGTGCTTATAAATGTCCCTTGTACCTGGGTCTTCCAGTGGCTCTGTTATTTTCATACTTGCCCATACTCAACTTTTAGCAATTCATTAAAAATTTTACCTTGAATCTCACTCTTCTAATGACCTTATCTTTCTCTGTGTGCTGCCAGAGGCAACCCACGGCTCATGCACTGTCTCTTCCTAGAAGCATCCAATTTTAACTTAGATTTTATATTAGTTGGAAACACTGGAAAACTTAGGTCTTAGATGGGTTCAAGAAAATGATGCCTTTATGCAATGTGTAACATTTGCTTGATCTTGGGGGTTGGAATGACACTTTCCAACTTTCTACATCTTAAGAAGCTAGAACTCAACTTGATTTTAAACATTTAATGTATTCTCTTTCACATTAGAATCCTGAATGTGAGACAATTTGAGCATCAAAATGATGCCTTCAAGTTGCCTCTTGTGACTTTTTGACAAGTTGTCATTCGTTCTTGAGCACTTCCTTTCTAGTATAAGATCTTCCATGCTCACACTGTACTTTTTCTGCTTCAGATCTGGAATTGCTCTTGTCTTTACAGATCTTTGGTTCCTTTTAACAGGAAGTAGCAAAGGGAGACCTGAATGCTAAATGTGTTCATTGCCACTTGGTTGTCATTATTTCTAGAAAATTTTAGTGATAAAGCTAACAAATATATACTTAAAAAAAAAGTTAGTTTGTACAGATATTGTCTATTCCATTTCCACATCACACTCCCCCTTTCCTTCTTCATTTCTTTATTGTATTTTCCCTTCCATGGTAAGAACTCTGGTTCAAACATTGATAAATTAAATTTAATCACTTTCTCTATTTTATAAGAAAAATATATTTCAGGATAAGTATATTTATACTAGTATCAAGAACAAACCAACTAAGTAAAATCCAAAATTTCTTGCAGTTCTGAGGGTGTATACCATATACATATAGTGTACTGTGTTTAGAAGTTGCTTGAGTTGATTCATTTTTGGTGCTTACGTTAAAATTTGACATTCAAAATTTTAGCTTCATTTGTTTTTGTTTATATTCAATTTAAGGCTTTTTCATCCTTGTAGATATAATTGTATTTCTTAAAATATATAAAACATTACTTCAAAAGTAAAATGTTTATTACAAGATATACTCGGGTGGTCTCACTCCCTTCCCTATTCCTTCTATTCTGTTCTCATCCATCACTTGCTGGTAAACAGTTCCATTAATTTCTGATTTATACACGCATTATACACGTACACATTTACTTAAAGACCAGCAAAATATGCAAGTGGATTTGCTAGCAGTTATCTTGGGTTTATGAGTGCAAATTTATTTATAAGAGAGGATAATTTTCTTTTTTTCTCTTAAAGATGACACCTGACTTGAGAAATTAAAAGCTTCTTGAAAATTTTTATGCAGAGAATCGTGTTCTCTTGCATCATCTGTCAACTATAATTTTTTGTTGTATTAGAGCATAACAGAAAATATGATTGTTAAAGACTGTGATAAACATTAACACATTTCTTTCACTTTTTTTCGTATATTTCCTTTCCTTCCCCCTTTCTTTTCTTCCTTTGTTACATGGATACTTATTTTTTATCCTTCTAAGTATGAGGTACAGAGAATAACAATACAGGTGAAATTCCTTCCTTTAAGACAGTAATATTCTATTTGGGGAGATAGTGAATGAATAAAGCAGTATAGAAAGATGAGCTACCATTTCCCCGTATTACTACAGGCTGGTGACAGCAGGTAAGGTGAGGGATACCTATGGATAGTCTGAGTTGTGTTAACATCTCAGTATCCACCTACTTGCCTTCTTCTTTCCAGGTTGAACAAACAGAAGTTAGGAAGAGGTTATTAATGGTATGAAATTCTTTTCCTTCCCTTTGTTTAACCAGCCAAATTTGCTTTGACATATCTTGGAGATGGGAGTACTGGGAATAAAGACTGTAAAACAGAAACTCCTTTGCAAACTAACTTTGAATTTAGGAGTTTGGAGAGATACAAACAAAACTATGTTTGTGCAAGAGGATCACCTCAGCCCCATCTCAGCAGAGTATCACTGCCAAAGGACAATGCCAACAGTTATGTAGTTAAATTAGTCATAGGCATAGTGCTGGTTTTTTGCCCCATGGCAATTTGTAACATTTGTCCTTCATTTCCAGATTTATTACTAGATCATATAAAATCCTATAAATTCAAAAGCATTGAATGTGCTTAAAAAAAAGAAGAACATGTTATGATAGAAACCAAAGTGATATTAGTTAGCTCTATACAGATGTTTACAGATGGTTCATATACCCGTTACATTGTCCTTATAAATAAATGGACTTAGGATCAGACTTTAAAATCTAACCTGCGTATAACTATAGGAGCTTCTGAACTTAATTATATAAGAATTGATTCTGTGTCTTTAAGATATACATCTTCCAGCAACATAGGGTCCTAAAGTCATTTAGTCAGGAATCCCCTGTAGTCAAAATGACCTTTGAAAATTCCTACATGGATTTGTATATGTAACTGCATAATATTCCTAAAGTTTGAAGACTATTGAGTTAGTCTTTTAAAAATGAATAAAAATAAGCTCTCAATGCATTCAAATCTCTGCATTCAAGTCATTTATCCTTTAAGATAATAATCAAATCTCTGGCTGGCATGGGGATAGATGAGAATTCTAAGCTGTCTTTGCTTATCTTTAGGATGACTTCATATTTTAATAGCAGGAAGCACATTTATTTTTAACACTGTGGAATTAATAAGGTATGTATGTGAAAGCATCTAGTCCAGGGCCCAGCACATAGCTGGTCCTCAATAAATTATAGGGGCTGATTTTGAGTCTAAGCTTTGTTTGATCAGGGCCACATGCATACTGATTTTAAAAAGTAATAGAGAAGGACTCAGCCACCTGCAGCTTGTCATTTCAAATATGCATTTCTGTGACTCTGCTGAACTGCTGTCACACTCATGCCTTTGGGAACTGATGTTAAGCTCCCTTAAGTGGAGTCACACTCAGCCAAGGGATAGGCTCCCAAATCAGTATGAAAAATAAATGCATTTGGACAGCATGACTAAAGTATAGATGTCTTCTTATCTGTAGTTCAGTGCACAATTCATTTCTCCATCATTCCCAAATCTCTGTGTTTCCTTTTTCTTCCTTTCTCATCTTTATCAGAGCCCGTGAAACCTTGCAGGATGCCCCTTGCTGAGTTTTTTAGATTTTTTTTGTCTCAATAGGAATGTGCAGACTCTAGGAGAACCTCCTTGGCAATTATTTAACTTCCCAGTAATGACATAGAAACAATTAAAGCAACCTTTCTTAATTTTACTCACTTGAGTATTAATTAATTTGGAAAGTAGTGTGGATTTTTTCTGTATTTATGTCTAGAGCTTAATTAAATTAACCCCGAAGAGGAAATACAGCCTGTTTAAAGAAGTGCTCTTCTTTAAATATTTTCATTATCAATTTTTATAACTAAATTGCAAACATATTCCCTGTATTAAAACACACACACAGCTGGGCACAGTGGCTCATGCCTATAATCCCAGCACTTTGGGAGGCCAAGGTGAGATGCATCACTTGAGGTCAAGTGTTCAAGACCAGCCTGACCAATATGGTGAAATTCTGTCTCTACCAAAAATACAAAAATTAGCTGGGTATGGTGGCCGGCGCTTGGAATTCAAGCTACTCAGGAGGCTGAGGCAGGAGAATCACTTGAACCTGGGAGGCAGAGTTTGCAGTGAGCAGAGATCATGTCGCTGCACTATAACCCAGGTGAAGAGCGAGCTGTCTCAAAAAAAAACAAAACAAAGCAAAACAACAAACACACACACACAGACAACAGAGAAGAATATAACATGAAAGATCATAATCCTTATTATGCTGTATTAGTCCATTTTCATGTTTATAAAGACATACCTGAGACTGGGCAATTTGCATAAGAAAGAAGATTGATTGGACTTACAGTTCCATATGGCTGGGGAAGCCTCAAAATCATAATGAGAGGCAAGGAGGAGCAGGTCCTTTCTTACACGGATGGCAGCAGGCAAAGAGAGAATGAGGAAGATGCAAAAGCGGAAACCCCTGATAAAACCATCAGCTCTTGTGAGACTTATTCACTACCATGAGAACAATATGGGGAAAACCACCCCCATGATTCAATTATCTCCCACGGGTCCCTCCCACAACACGTGGAAACTATGGGAATATAATTCAAGATGAGATTTGGGTGGGGACACAGAGCCAAACCATATCACATGACCCCTAAATTCCAATCCACTCTACAGAAACAACCAACTACGTTAACAGCTTTGTATATTTCTCCAGAACTTTAATTTTTATTTGCATATGTATATGCAATTAAAAATATTTAGTATTGTTTTCTTTGCCTTTATATAGCAATACTGTAGTTATATAACAATATGTTATAGTTCAGCTTGCTTTTTTTCACTTAACAAGGTATCTTGGTAAACTTTCCCCAACCACGATCCACCTCACTTTTTAATTTTTATTTATTTATTTTTACTTTAAGTTCCAGGTTACATGTACAGAATGTGCAGGTTTGTTCCATAAGTATATGTGTGCCATGGAGGTTTGCTGCACCTATTGACCCATGCTCCAGGTTCTCCCCTCTTGCCTTGCAATCCCCAACAGGCCCCAGTGTGTGGTTGTTCCCCTCCCTGTGTCCATGTGTTCTTGTTGTTCAATTCCCACTTATGAATAAGAACTCACCTCACTTTCAAAAGTAAACTTGTGTCATACCATTTTTCTGTAGTAATGCATGTGCCATAATGTGCCATATAATCTATTTAGTATTCATATATTGATGGATATCTAGTTGTTTGACTATACAAATCACACTTCAAACAACATTAATGTTCTTGTTTCTTTGTGTACATATGTATTTTTTTTAGGACCGCTACTTGGAAGTGAGTGAACCTCCTAGTCATAGACAAAATCAGAAGATTTTACTATATAGTACAAAATTGTCCTCCCACAAAGGCTTTGTCACCATATGCCAAGAATGCAGGACAACACCTACTTCCCTGACATCTGAGCCCTTCAGTAATACTGTCTCCTCAGTTTTTTACAAATAGGATGGAAAATAAATTATATCTATTTATTTTAATATGTGTTTCTCTTTCATAGAGAAAGGGGACCATTTTAAACTATATTTATTAGCTATTCATGTTTATTTCTCCTGTGTAATATTCTTTTTATGCATTTTAAAGTTTGAATGACCATCTATTCTTAATGATTTGTAAGAATTCATTATATTATTTTCATATTTATTTATTTTGGGTTATATATTACTCTTTTAAGATGTCATTTTTGTCTTTCAGAAGTTTTTAATTGTTACATGGTCTTTTCACTGCTTTTTTTTTGTTTCTGGATTTTGGATATTGTTTCAGAGAGACGTCTTTACCTCTATGTTATAAAAATATTCTCCTATGTTTTCTTTTAAAATTTTTGTGTGTTTTAATATTATATACAGAATCCTTTAATCAACAGAAATTTATATTGGTATATGGAGTAAAGTAGGCACGTAACTACTTTTATTTTCCTGAATGAGTAACTAGTTGGTTCAATTATTACTAAATAATTCATGCTTTCTTCATTCATTTGTAGTGTTTCTCTTATCTATTACAATATACCCATATAAAGTTGGATTTGTTACAGATCTCTCAATTCTATTCCATTTATAAATTTGTAAATGGTTCTTGAAATACCATGCCTTTTTAATTGTTATAACTTTATACAATTTTTTGGAATCTGAGGGGCACATTACCACTTGTTTCAGTTCTTGGGTTTGAAAATTCTTTGTAAAACTATTAGAACATACTTGCTAATTTTATTATAAGTACTATATGCCCTTATCTCTTTTTCATCTATTTTTGTCAATGATTGTGAAAGGAGAAAACTGATGTCTTCCATTAAAATTCTGGTTGATTCTTCCTTGTAAAAACTTGTTAGTGATTGCTCAACATATTACAAATCTATTATGTTAAATGCATACACTTTCCTGACTAGTATGACTTCTTAGTGGATGGTAACTTCTTGCTAAAATGAAATATAATTCTTCATTTATTTTAGTGCATTTTATTATTAAAATCTATTGATACATATTTTTATAGCACTTGTCTGAAATAATGTTTTTTCCTTTTATGTTCAGTCCTGCTGTGTCATTTTGTTTTGTTTCTTGTAAATAGCATGTAATTGGAATTTTAAAAAATGATTTTGACATATTTAATATGAAATTTAACCCATTCACCATTTTTGTGTTATATACTCCAAGTTATTCCTCTCATTTTATGTTTCTACTGACTGTGCTATTTTCTTCTTTATTTAAAAAATGTTCCTATCATTTACTAGCTTTATTGAATTTTTATTTTTTCCCTTAATATTGCTGTTAATAATATGGAAGCCAGTCATATTGATTGCAGTCTTCTAAAAGTTGTTTTTGTTTATTTAAAGGACACATTTAAACAACTTTTTCCCTCTCCTTTTCACCTATTCTTTCCTTCTCCTCCCTTCTCTCTTTCTCTTCCCCTCCCTACCTTCTCCTTTTCATGATATGTTCCATGTGTCTTCAGTTTTATGTCCTATCTCTCTCTCTCTTTAATTCCCTCTCTCTCATTCCTCCTTCTTTTTCTTTGTGTTCTAGGATATTTTCTAAACTTGGTCTTCTGTATCTCTATTTTGTTTTCATCTTGATTCATTTTGTTATTAAGTCTTTCTATTTATTATTTCTCAAATTACAACAATCATGTTGTCAATGAAAAGAGTCAAACTCTGTAAAATATTTGAAGAGATTTACTCTGAGCCAGATATGAGTGACCATGGCCCATGGACGCAGCCCTCAGGAGGTCCTGAGAACATGTGCCCAAGGTGTTTGGGGCACAGCTTGGTTATATACATTTTAGGAAGGCATGAGACGTCAATTAAATAAATGTAAAAAGTGCATTGGGTTGGTCCAGAAAGACAGGGCAAGTCAAAGTCTATGGGGGCGAGGGGGTGGTGGTGGTGTGTGGGTGGAGCTGAAGATAAATTTAAACATTTTCTAGTTGACATTTGGTTAAGTTTATCTAAACACTTGGGATCCATGGAAAGGAAATGTTCAGGTTAAGATAAAAGATTGTGGGCCAGGCATGGTGGCTCATGACTGTAATCCTAGCACTTTGGGAGGCCGAGGTGGGTGGATCACCTGAAGTCAGGAGTTCGAGACCAGTCTGGCCAAAATGGTGAAACCCTGTCTCTACTAAAAATACAAAAGTTAACTGGGTGTGGTGGCAGACACCTGTAATCCCAGCTACTTAAGAGGCTGAGGCAGGAAAATTCCTTGAAACCAGGGGTGGAGGTTACAGTGAGCTGAGATTGCACAACTTCACTCCAGCCTGGGTGAAAGAGTGAGACTTTGTCTCAAAAAAAAAAAAAAAAAAAAAGATAAAAGATTGTGGAGACCAAGATTTTTTTGAAGTCTTCCAGTGACTGCCCTTAGAGACAAGAGATGACAAATGTTTCCTATTCCGATCTTTAAAAGATGCTAGACTTTTAGAAAATCTCTTTAGAATTGGGAGGTCCTAGAAGAAAAAGATCTAGCTATGTTAATAGAGATTATATACAGATGCAACTTTTCCCCCACAAGGACAGCTTTGCAGGGCCAATTCAAGATATGGTAAAGAAACATGATTTGGGGTAAAATATTTTGATTTCCTTCCTTGTCTTGTAATGTTATGCTAGAGTCAGGTTGGAAAGTAAGTCATGATATATAGGGTTAAATAAAACCCATCTGATGAGAATTTAGGGTTTGTAGGACATGACTCCTCAAACCCCTTAGGCAGGAATTTGGGAAAGATAAAAATAATCAGAGGTTAGTTCTCAATGTTTTAAATTTAAAATAAACTTTTTCTGGCTTCTTCTTAAAACCAGTCTTTTCTTATTTTATGAATACAAGACCTTCTTTAGTCTTTCTGAGAATATCAATAATTTTTTTTTTTTTTTTTTTTTTTTTTTTTTTGAGACAGAGTCTTACTTTGTCGCCAGGTGCCAGACTGGATTGCAGTGGTAAGATCTCGGTTTACTGCAACCTCCACCTCCCAGGTTCAAGCAATTCTTCTGTGTCAGCCTCCCAAGTAGCTGGGACTACAGGTGCACACCACCACGCCCAGCTAATTTTTGTATTTTTAGTAAAGACGGGGTTTCAACATGTTGGCCAGGATGGTCTTGATCTCTTGACCTCGTGATCCGCCTGCCTCGGCCTCTTAAAGTGCTGGTATTACAGGCAATAATTTTTTAAATAGTTCTTTTCTGCCCTTCAAATTATCTTTCCTTTCTCAGAAGTCATTTGTTTTCTTTGTTCATTTTTTTTTTTTTTTTTTTTGGTTTTTGCATTCAGCATTTGTATTAATTTGTTTGGGCTGCTATAACAGAATACCATAAACTGGGTGGCTTAAACAACAAGAATTTATTGCTCACAGATTGGGAGATTAAGAAGCCCAAGATAAGGTGCTGGCCAATTTGGTTCCCCAGTGAAGGTTCTTCTGGCTTAACAGAAGTTTTAAGCTCTGCTTTCTCTCTCTTTTCTTATAAGGACACTAATCCCATCATGTGAGCCCTAATGATCTCATGTAAACGTAATTATTTCCCAAAGACCCCACCTTCAAATGTTGTCACATTTTGGGTTAGGGCTTGTATTAATTTGGCTGGGGAGGGGGAACACACAATTCAATCCATAGTGGTATCCTAGGTTATCAGTGCATGTTTATGACTGAAAAAACTAGGTCAAATAATAGGTATTGCATTAGTTTTTTATTGCTGCCTAACAAGTTACCACAAATTTATCAGCTGAAAACAACACAAAACGATCTCACAATTTCAGTGGGTCAGCAGTTGGTATGAGTCTGTTGGATCCTCTAGTCTGGTTCCATCTGGAGGTGGAAGCATGCTAACATGCTGGTTTTGCAAGTTATCCAAAATAAGGAACTGTGACACTAGGAATGCAAGTCCTTAGGATATTTTATTCCAGGAAAAGGAACTTTTTAAATAGGATATTCAATAAACACAAATTTTGTTCTGCCTCTCTTAACTTCCTATACCTAACCAGGAACCTTAGATATGTACTTCACTTTCTTTATCATACAGGTCTTGGGTTTTAACCTATGATCAAGCATAGCTGTAGCCTGTTGCTGAGGTGGATTGAGTTAGGAGATCTCACTGGCTCTGCTATTCTGTATCAATCTCTTTGATTAATTTTCCGGACAGCAGCCCCAGGATCCCATCCTGAACTTGCCATTTGCTCAGTCTGAGCTTGAAGTTTTGCTACTTTCTTCATTACCTCTGAAACTGTTGTTGCTGGTAGTGGTGGTGGTGGGGTGAGTAAAGTGTGTGTCGGGGGTGTGGCAGGGGGAGACTATCTTTTTCTCCATTTTGTCACATGTGCTTTCTATTTCCTAGGAATTTTTCACAATTTTGATCTGTTGATAGCACTTTTAAAAACTAATTTCTTTTCTTGTGATTCTAAAGATTTATTCATTGCAAAATATGTTTTCAATTTTTAAAGGGATTTGAGTGGAAAAGGAGGTAGATGTGTGGCTCAGTCCAACATTTTGCTATAATCCCACAAGATTTTTTTTTACAATTTGGGTTAACTGTCTGCTGGTAGATAATTTAGTCAACTCTCAAATTGTTTTCTTGCCCTTTTATTCTCTTAATATTTATTCTTCCTTCCTTAGTTGTCTAAATAAAGAGGATAAAGATAAGGCAAATATAAAAATCGAATATCATTTTCCCTTTTGTGTTCATTACTGTGAAAAAAAAGCTGACTTTGGGTGAAATTGCTGGCTGAAATAAAGCCCATGCATTACTAGTGGGTGTCCTCTCTGCCTGAATCCCTTTTGCATATGTGGGGAGAGAGAAGAATAAATTGGCATAAAACAGATTAACAGGAGAAAAAACATATTTAATTACATATGTATTCATGGGCGTCCCACAGAAATATAAGACATCAAAGAAGGGCCAGATCATTGAAGATTATATAGTATTCTGAGCCAGAGAGGAAAAAGGTCTTGGGGCTTCTGAGAAGTATTGGAGACAAATTATGGGAGGGTGAGGGCAGGAAGTGTGTGGTGAATAAAGGTTGCCTCATTATGGGATAAGAAATCTCTCAGGTAATTAAGTCTCAAGCAGCCCTTTTTCTGGTACAGATACTTTTACTAATGTTGATTTATTTTATAGACATAAATATCTTTTACAAAACTCCAGCTTTTGAAAGCTACTTCTGTGTTTGCAGTTTCTCACACTAACCTGTTTGAAATATGCTACAAAAGTATATTTTGGAGTGGTATATTCTGCTCATCTAAAGTCGTATTTTGTCCTGAGCCCTAAAACGTGGATAACGGAGGCACTTTCATTACTTACAAATGACTAGAACATTTTAATGAAACAGTCTTATTCAATAAGCCCTCAAAAGCAAAATGAAAATGGAATCAACTTAGTAGCCTCTCTTAGGGAACTAATGTAAAAGTACTGAGAGAGCCCAACCTTACAAAAAATAATGAAGTTTCCTAATTGGATAATAAAGTACAAAATGTCTTGTTACAAGATAATATGGCATAATTTAGCTTATGATTTAAGGGAGAGATTAATTTAAAGAATCAGATTTCGAAATTCATATAAACAACACATGCAACTAGTATATGTGCAATTATACAAATACATATACAATTTATTGTCCAACTCCCAGAACAAGGTGGTCAAATTTGAACTACATTGAACTAAATCTATAGTAGACTTGTATGCTAAATGTATATAAGAGATCAGAGCATGAATTCAGATCCTGAGAGAGTAGTAGTAACTGACATATAGGGCAGGGGAGAGCCATTTCACACGTTCTTTCAGCAGAAATATAGTAAAGGGAATTTTAAAAAAATGTTTCAGAGAAAGCCATGGTTTGCAAAATGGGCCAGGTGGAAAGAATATTAATTCTAATATACAAGGCAAGCATTCGAGGGTGAAGGACTAGAGATTGTAATCCATTCTTTTCTATGCCAGATTGAGTGCCATCCATACCATGCCAGGAAAACGTTCTTTTTAGGGCCATGAACCCAGCGAAAAATTGAGTGCCACCTATAAATTCTATTCACTCCCTTTTCCAGATCATTAAAGGCATTAAACTAGACCAGACCCAACATGGACTCTTGCAATGCCCTACTACACATTGCCCTAGAGTTAATTATGCTATCATTAATCATTCGCCCATTGTTTATAATCACCCAAGCATTTTTAATATAACTAGATTCTTATTCAAGCCTGTTTTAAATTAATTTTGCAAATAAGATTTGGAGGTCCAGATACAATGATCCATTGGCACTTACATTAATCAATTATGCAGCACTTTCTCTCTCTCCTCCTTGGGTGTTTTTCTGTTAGAATATGCCCTCTCTGCAGATCTGTGTTTCATGTTAGACATGAAATATGCCCTCTCCTGTGCTCTAGTTGTTTACAACTTTTCTCTTTCAATAAGTGCCCCATAATTTTTTAATCTGTTGACATAAAAACAATCAGATAATATTGACCCAAATCATACTTATTGTTTAAAAAATTAATTATACATCTGCTTTATTTCTTATTCACTTCTCTGCTCATGTCTTTATTTTTAGTAATTCATGCTAGTTCTCCTTTTGAAGTAACTTGTTTAACTTGTTGATGTATTTCTTTAACATTATCTAGTCCTTTTATGCTTGGATGTATGTTATATATATTATCCTTTTGGATGTACCAAATATTTTATTACTTTTTCAGACTAAATTGTAGAGTTATTTTTCTCATTTCTTCCTATATACTTTCTTATTTCTTCCACAGACTTTCAAAAACAACATTTTATCTTCCTTTTAAGTTATGCATCTGCATTTATTACTAGACCTTATTCTTTTCCAGCTCTCTATGTCTTTAACTAATAAAACATAATGCACATAACTAACCATAGTTTAGAATCAAATAATTTTATAAGGTTTGTAAGGAAAAATAATGGTTCCCCATCCCCAGTCCAGCATTTCCGTCTTTGAGAAACAACAAATTTCAGCACATTGCTGAATATTTCGTCATTTACCTCTATGACTTGAATTAAAGGCTTGAATTTCTAGCATATCATTTTTATTTTAGGCATTATCTATTGCCATCCCACTATGGAAGTTGGGATTTTGTCATCTGTGCCATACCAAGCCTCACCTGTTCCTACCACATATGTATTTCCTTTCCTTTACTTCATTCTCTGAATCATAGTTTTTATTAGATTAATATGAGGGTTTATGTTATTATAACTACCTAAATGCTATCTGAAATTGAAATAAATTATAAACTCTGATAAGTTACTTTTACTGCACAACTTTTTGATTTTTCCTGGAATTAATGGTTATCTTCCTCTTTTTGTTTGATTTTTGTTTTACTTATCAATCATTCATTCCCTAACTTATGTATTGATGAACGCTCCCCTCAAGACTGCTAGACTCATTAGATATTATCTTCATTTCATCTTCCTATAGAAGACTCTTCCAGAGCCTCTGATATTGTCCAGTCTGAAATGGTGGCATTCTAGGTCTAATACTCAGCTGTCATCCTGGGATCCCCCTTCACCACTGTCCTGGGATTCATTTAATCTCCTCTTCTGTTGGCTCTCCTGGTCCCTCAGTCTTAGGTTTTCCACTTTCTTGGCTTATTCTCCAAGCTTTCTAAAAATACAGGCACAGGAGGTGATTTTTTGGGGGTAACTTGCATGTCTGAAGATGCTTTATGGCTACGCTTGTCCAACCTGCAGCCCACAGGTTGCCTGTGGCCCAGGATGGCTTTCAATATGGCCCAACACAAATTCGTAAACTTTTAAAAAATATCATGAGTTTTTGTTGTTGTTGTTGTTTTTCTCATCAATCATCATTAGTGTTAGGGTATTTTATATGTTGACAAAGACAATTCTTCTTCCATTATGGTCCAGGGAAGCCAAAAGATTGGACACTCTTGCAAGTTTACACTGTCCTTATACAATAATTGACTAGGAGTAGAGATCTAGATTGGAACCATTTTCTTTCAGATTGTTGAAGGCATTACTCTGGTGCCTTGTATAATAGCTTCCAACATCATTGTTGAGAAGTCTGAAGTCTGATTCCTGCTCTTTTAGTACTTAATGAGTTTTTTCTTTCTTTCTGGAAGCTTCTATTCCTTTTCAATTTTCTCTGTGTTCTGCAATTTTACAGTGATGAACCTTGGTGTAGATCTCTTTTTATCTATTTGTGCTGTAGATTTGGTGGGTCCTTTAAATCTGGAAGCTGGTTAACGCAATTCTAATAATTTTTTACCCCTGATTACTTGTTGATTGCTTCCCTTCTATTTTCTTTCTTTCCTCTTTTGAAACTCCAGTCATTTGAATATTAAACTGAATTAGACTTCTCATTTTATTCTCTTTCATTTTCCATAGTTTTGTTCTTTCTGAGATATTTCCTTAATTTTATCTTTCAACCCTTCTATTAAGTTATTCGTTTTTATCATATTTTCAGTTTCAAATATTTCAGTTCAGTTTCAGATTCTAATAGATCTAATAGAATGTTCTTTTTTTAAATGGCATCCTGTCTGGTTTCATTTTTGCATCATCTTTTGCTACCTAAGCATATTTTCTCCAACTTTTTAATATGAAAAATTTTAAGCATATATAAATGGCAAAAGAGTAGTAGTATGATGAATAACCATATAAATTCTACCTAAATTCAATAATTATTAACATTTTACTTTGTTTATCTATATTATGTATGTATACATAAATTTTTTTTGCCAAACCACTTGAAAATCAATTGTAGACATTGTGTCACTTAACCCCTAAATTCTTCAGTGGGTCTAGGATGATCAACTCATCCTGGGCTGGTTTTTAAATGGAAAGTCTTGTGTCTTGAGAACCCCTCAACTCCCTCCCCATGTCCCAGCAAACCAGGACAGTTGACCATCCTAAGTGGGTGGCTCATAGTGATGACATTCTCTTACAGACCCACAGGACCATTATCACACCTAAGAAAATTAATGCTAATTTCATCTGATTCAATTCTACAAATTTATCAAATTGTCTATTACAGCATATATATGCATATGTGTGTGTATGTGTTTGTATGTACTTTCTCTCTCTCCCTCTCTCTCTGACATTGAGAAACCAGACCAGCTACTTACAGAATAATGTTTCATACTGTATTCTAAATTTTTCTGATTTTTTCTTCTGGATGTTATTTAGCTTTCTGCTCTAATAATGTTTTATACTGCATGCTAGTACTAAGGTTAGGAAGTTGGATAGATTGAGGTTAAATATGTCTGGAAAAGCACTCTGTAGATTATACCATCCACCTCAGAGCACATCACAGTAGGAGGCACAAAGTGTCAAATTTTCCCACTATTAAGTTTGAACTCTCAAGTAAGGTGATGATCAGCAGATCTCTCTACTGTAAATGAATGTTATTTCCTTTGCAGTTAGCAGGTAATCCACAGGTTGGTATTTGGGGGCTCTGAAAATATTCTGTTCCCCACAACATGATTTTGTCATCTATTAATGATTTTTATTTGGAACATTATTACAAATGTGGTTACAAAGTACTGATTTGTCTAATTCACTTATTTCTTCCACATTTTTTAGCTGATAGTCTTCTATAACAAAGAACTTTCCTTAAATTAGAAATAAAATAGAGGTTCTCATAAAGAGGGTCAGTAATTGTTTACTCTTTTCTCTTTCATTGCCAATTTTCAGTCAGGAATGGTGCTACTGCCTCCACCGGTGGCAAATAGGGTCTCTCTCTCTCCCCCCGCCCCATATCTGGAATTATAAATATTTTTGTTAATATAAAAGATTTAAAAATTAGTTTACTAAGATTTTCTTAAAGTTCTGCCACATAGAAAAAGATTGATTTCTCTTGATGATGGTAAAGTGAACAATTTGTTTGATCATTTTCCTATTGCAGTAGCGTTTAATAAAGTGATTCCTGGCAGCTTATTTTCTAAAAACTCAAACAAAACACCAGATATAATTCTGGGTATGTAAATATCTATCTCTCTACATGTAGTTAGTTTTCCCAAAATGGAACTAGAGTGCGACATCTATCATGTCCACCACTCACAAATACCTTTGCATCTGTTTTCACTGTGGGGTCTGTCTCTCTTCCCTGACTTAAAGAGTAAAGCTGATTGGATCTGGCTAATGGGCATCTGTTTCAAATGCTGGTGAGCCTGCCATAGCCTGTGTCTCCTGCCTCAAAAAGAATAACTGGGCCAATTACCTGTCTTTCCCAGGAATTTGGCATTGGAAAACCGAGAAACTAAAGCAGCTAGCAGTAACACTGAAGTAGAGGTAGGACCAGAGAAGCTTTGATAAGCTATGTTAAGCAACAACCACATGAAAGACAAAGGCATGGGGAGGAGAAGCTGTAAGCAAAACAGAGAAAAGCAAATCAGGTGGGTTGTTCATCTCTGGGAATGGCACCATCAGGTATCCAGTAGCCCCCGCCTAATGCAAGACATTGTTCTTGTATATTTATGGTAACAGGCTTAACTGCATACCCTTCAACCATTCTTCATGCAATTCTCCACCAAAAATATAAATCTTATCCTATTATCACTACTCCCACCTCAATCCTTGCCCCTATAAATTTCATAAAAGACTTCCCATTTTTCATAAAAGGGAGATAGAACTTCCACGTGGCTTTTACTGAAGTACCATATAGTCTCCCAGCACATCCACTTCAGTCTTCTTGGTGCCTTGTTCTCTCTTTAAGCCATTGGGACTTTCCACATACTGCCCCTTGTTTCTGGAGCACTACTACCTCTTTCTAAGACAACTCTTACTCCCACTTCAGCATTGGCATCACCTCTTCAGGACATTCATTCCTCTCTTAGAGCCTCTAACAGGTCTGTGAATCCCCTCTTCATAGTATACAGTTGAAATTGTTTATTATATATTTGTGCCTGTTTAACATCTCTCTTCCCCACTATTCTAGAACCCTTGTGGCCACTATATCTGGTTATTGCTCACTATTTTATCTCAGTATCTATCACAGATATTGACACATGGAAGTGATTCAGCAAATATCTGTTAGATGAATAAAAGAGAAGCAAAGAAGCCAGGGAAGAGGGAGAACATGAACTTGCTTATCTTTCATTCTCTCCACTCCACATTTGATTCATTAGTCGGTTGCGGAGAATCTACATGCAAAAATGTGGATTCACACCTGAATCTGAATACTTCTCATTACCATCACTTCTGCTAACCTAGTCCAAGCCACCATTAACTCTCATCTGAATTATTATGTTAACCTTCTTCCTGGTCTTCCTTCTCTAGGTCCCTATGGAGCAGTCAGAGTGGTTTCTTAAAACACCAGTCCCACATGACACCTTCCAATGCCTCCCATAACAAAGAGAGTAAGTCTAAGCATTTTCACACTCATGAGCCTCTGCATGATCCTTGGCTACTCCCTCTACTTCACCTTCTCCATTTCCCTCTTCACACTACCCAGTCATGCTGGCCTTTTTGTTATTCCCTCAACACATGAAAACCATTCTGGTCCTAAGAATTCAAACATTTCTATTTTCTTTGCCTGGAATACATTCCCCTACATTGCCTCCTCCAATCTTTCAGTTGTCTGCTCAAAAGTCTCCTTCCCCAATAGGCCTTTTCTGACCACTCTAACTAAAATAGTCCACCTGCCATTCCTGTCAATCTATGTCATCTTTTTGTTCTTTTTCTTCATAGAAAATTATACTTTCGCAGATTAAATCACACATTATTTTCTTATCTTCCCTAGTGGGATATAATAACCACCAAACACCATATTGCTATTGTATTAGGAAAAATCAGGGTCCAGAACAAAGGCACCTAGAGTTTGCTTGATAAATATCATAGAAAGAATAAATTAGAAAGAAAACTAGCACCAAGACAGTGCCCAGCACATAGCAGTTGCTCAACAAATAATGTTACTGCATTTTTAAAGATATTTAGCCTTTGATATCATAAAAAATTGAGACTGAATTCTCAAATTAAGACAAATATAAATGGCATTTTAAAACAGTATATTTAATGGAAGAAAGAATAATCTTTTCAATAAATTATGCCAGGACAACTGAATATGCACAAGCAAAAGAATGAAGTTAGATCCCTACCATATACCATATAAAAAATTAACTGAAAATGAATCAAGGACCTAAATGTAGAGCTGAAATCATACAATTCTTAGAAGAAAATATGATTATAAATCTTTGTAACCTTGGATTAGGCAATGATGTCTTAGACATGACACCCAAAGCACAAGCCACGAAAGAAAAAAGGTAGATAAATTGGGCCAGGTGTGGTAGCTCATGCCTGTAATCCCAGTGCTTTGGGAGGCTGAGGCAGGCGGATCACCTGAAATCGGGAGTTTGAGACCAGAGACCAGCCTGGCTGGCATAGTGAAACCCTGTCTCTACTAAAACTACAAAACTTAGCTGGGCATGGTGGTGCACGCCTGTGATCTCTGCTGCTTGGGAGGTTGAGGCAGGAAAATTGTTTGAACGCAGGAGGAGGAGGTTGCAGTGAGCCAAGATTGCGCCAGTGTACTCCAGTCTGGGTGATAGAGTGAGACTCCTTTTCAAAAAACGAAAAGAAGAGAAAAGTAGATAAAGTAGATAGATAAAACTTCAGAAACATTTAAAACTTCTTAAATTCAAAGAATATCATCCATAAAAATGAAATGATAATCCACAGAATGGGAGAAAATATTTGTAAATAATATATCTGAAAGGGTTGCTACTCAGAATACATGAAGAACTGTTACAACTCAACAATATGGGCAAAGTATTTTAATTGACATTTCTCCAATGAAGATAAATAACTAAAAAACATGGGAAGATGCTCAACATCATTAGGAATTAGAGAAATGTAAATCAAAACCACAATGGGATACCACTAAACACCTGCTAGGATGGCTAAAGTTTTTTTTTTTTTTTTTTTTTTTTTTTTTTCCAAAAAGGAAAATAGCAACTGTTGGCAAGGAAATGGAACCTGCATAGGTTGCTGATGGGAATATAAAATGGCACAGCCATTTTGAGGATCCTCAAAAGGTTAAACATAGATTTACTGTTGGACCCAATAGTTCCACTCCCATGTATATATCCAAGATATTTAAAGGTGTACATCTACAAAACAGTTTGAACTTGAGTATTTATAGCAGCATAATTTGTGGTAGCCAAAATGTGGCAACAATACCGATGTCCATCAACTGATGAACAACAAACAAATGTTGTATACATACAATGGGATATTATTCAACCATAAGAAGGAATGATATATTGATTTGTGAAACAAAGTGAATAAACCTTAAAAAATTAGGCTAAATGAAAGATGCTAGACACAAAATATCACATATTTCATGATCCCTTTCATGTGAAATGTCCAAAATGGGCAAATCCATGGAGACAGAAAATAGATTGGTTGATTGCCAGGGGCTGAAGCAGATGGGAAATGGAGTGACTGCTAATGGCTACAGGGTTTCTTCTGGAATGATGAAAATGTCCTGGAATTAGATAGTGGTAATGGTTGCAGAACTTTGTGAATATACTTTAAAAATCACTGAATTTTATCCTAAAAAGTGTGAATATTGGTATATAAATTATATTTCAATAAAAGAAAGAAAAAACTAAGTACAATTTATGAGCCCATTAGAAATATCCCTGTATAAAGGCATTATTAGTTTCCTCATTTTGAGCTATAATTTTCCTTTCAATTCTTTATTAAAATTTTAAGCTCATTTTTCAATGAGAGATAATCATTGACAATTTTCTGTAAAGCAAAAGCAAAGAAGGTGAAAGAATTAGAATAAAATCATTTAAAGTTGCTCTTGATCATTTTGTATTTTCTATGTGGTCAATACGCATACATCTGAAGAGAACTGCCCCAGGGTCTGATGGCGTCCTAATTTCTTTCTTTTTCTTTTTTTTTTTTGAGACGGAGTTTCGCTCTTGTTACCCAGGCTGGAGTGCAATGGCACGATCTCGGCTCACCGCGACCTCCGCCTCCTGGGTTCAGGCAATTCTCCTGTCTCAGCCTCCGGAGTAGCTGGGATTACAGGCACGCGCCACCATGCCCAGCTAATTTTTTGCACTTTTTTTTAGTAGAGACGGGGTTTCACCATGTTGACCAGGATGGTCTTGATCTCTTGACCTCGTGATCCACCCGCCTCGGCCTCCCAAAGTGCTGGGATTACAGGCTTGAGCCACCGCGCCCGGCCCCTAATTTCTATAGTTACTGTCATGATGCCCTGCTGTACTGTGGTTACTGTCTCTGAATTTCCAAGAGAATCCCTTTGTAACTAAAATAACCCACATTTAATTGACTGGTTAGGTGAGTTACTGTGTCTTACAGTCATACAAACTCCATGAGAACAAGCATTTACTCCCATTTTTTTTTAACGTAATCATGTAGTATGAAAAATCTATCCAATGTCAACAAACATACACTGTATATGAATCATATAAAACGACTACATAGTGTTTCATTTAGCACAGATCTCCACACATAGAAGTAACTAAAATGTAAAATCTGACCAGTTTAGTAGACTTTTAAATTTAAGCACATTTATCTTCTTCATTCATTTGCATACCTTTGTCAAAGGAAAATAAATCTTGGGGCCCCCAAATCACTAAGCTAAAGGAAAAAGTCAAGCTTAATAGTTTTTATTGAATTTTCAAACACATTTTTCTGAAACAAACCCTAAAATCTTTTCTGGAGAAAACAAAATCTAAAAAGATGAAAGACTTACAATAAACTGATTAATATTTTGATGTTTTATTTTTTCCATTGGGATTAAAAAATGGCTGAACATAAACCAGAATTCAGAATTCTGTGAGAGAGAAGTGATGTCATAGAGAACTGATGTCACACAGCCTGTGTACTGACCCATTGAAAAATGGGCCAAACAGTGGCTTTCCAGTTTCTTAGCCTTAGCTGAAGAGTGTGCCTGTAAAAGCCAGATTTTAAAAATTAGATATTCATTATCCATTAACGAGGATCATTTTCTGTAAGTCATATGTTTGAGTAATGAAGTACTTTACTCAAGTTATTATTTCCTAAAATTAATTTTGTTTTTAACTTTCTTTTCAGTTGACTCTAACCCACCTATGGGAAATTGGACTCAGCTAAGTATGGAAGGTTATAGAATTGTTTTCTTGTTTGTTTGGTTGTTGTTGTTTAGTTCCACTTCAGGTTACTAATAAAATAAATAGAATTATTTCTTCTTCTTTCTTAGGTCACTTAAACCTCTATTATTTTAAGTATAATAGATTGTAATGGTTCAGTGTGTGTGATTGACCAAATTGCTCATTCCAGATAAAATGGATTTTCAGGGATTAAATTTATTTAGAAGGGAAATGACAGAAGAACGCTGTGATTTATAAAAAGGACAGAATGATGAGCCCAATGAAAGGGTTGGCAGGATGCTCTGCGGTATCTTCTTAAAAATCTTTGAGGTTTTTTTTGACCCAATCATCCTAGAGATAATTCAAAGATTTTCTTCCCCTAAAATTCTTCTCATAAAATGGACTTGGCTATTCTCAGTTTGTAAGATTAACAGTTTGAACAAAAATTCATTCCCATTCCCTTAGTCATTCCAAAAGGACTGTTTTGAACCTGGTTTACAGCATAGAATTAATTCTGAGTCTCATAGGAAACGTATTTTGGAATTTCTGAGAGCGGCCATGGGAAACAGAGCTCTCGAACACCACACCGAATGGGGAAGGAATTTATTATTATTATTATTATAATCATTATGGCTAGGAGATATAGGCTTACACTCCAGATATTACACGTAGAAGAATTTTAGGTTTACAGCCTTAGAAATCACAATTGAAAGGGTTTTGGATTTACAGCTTTAGGAATCACATGTGAAAAGGTTTCCGGGTTTACAGCTTTAGAAATTACATAAGAAAGCATTTCAGGTTTACAGTTTTAGGAATCACATATGAAAAGGTTCTAGTTTCCGGATGGAGGTTTGATCTTGTTTTAAGTAAAAATGGTGTCGGAGAGTTTCCCTGATATCAAGCATATTATTTACAGGAAGGTAAATTCAGGAGGTGCCAGTCAGCCAGTCTTTCCTTCTATTGAAATGCATTGTGGAAGTCGAGGGGGAAGTTGACCCCAGATGCCTGGGTCTCCTTCTTCATTCCCCACTTTGAGACCTTCACTACTTTATAATATCAGTGAGAGATCTCACTCTTATTTTCACTTTCCAGATTCTTTGAAGAGACTGACTGATAATGATTTATATAATATACTTGTGACATCATTTTTCTGGTCTATTACAGCAATAAAGGATTTCTTAGACATTTAGAAGAACAAGGGGGGTAATAAACAAATAGCCACTATTATTATACACTTATGATGAGGGTTTTTAATCCTCCCAAGGCTGAGGACCAACCTTTAAACAAGGACTTAGGGTTGAATTTATGTCATACCTACACAGGTATGTGTGCTAGTTTGGTTATATTCTTAACTGCATGACCCTGGTCGGTTATGTGCAGGCAGCAGTTAATTAGTTTGCATTTTCCACGGATGACTCCTTCAGCTGCCAGCAAATAATCTAGTGCCAGCTGGTTCTGATAAATCCCATTTCTCATTTGAGTTTCTTGTCGGGTCAAAAGGGACAGAGCTAATTTTTGTATTTTTAGTAGAGATGGGGTTTCACTACGTTGACCAGGATGGTCTCGATCTCTTGATCTCACAATCCACTCATCTTGGCCTCCCAAAGTGCTGGGATTATAGGCATAAGCCACTGTACCGGCCCATTCTTTGTCTAATAGTTGCAAAATTTTTCTTCCAGTTTGGCATTTATGTTTTGACTATGCATATGATACTTTTTTTAGTATAGCTTTATTGAGATTTTATACACATACTACACAATTTACCCATTTAAAATATACAGTTCGTTGGCTTTTACAATTCATTGGCTTTTAGTATATTCACAAAGTTGTGTATTCATTGCCACAATCTGTTTTAGAACATTTTTATTACTCCAAAGTACTCTGTAACTCATTCTTCTAGCCCTAGGAAACCATTAATGTATTTCTTTTCTTGTTTTTTTTTTTTTTCTTTTTTTTTTTTTTTTGAGACAGACTCTTCTTGCTCTGTCACCAGGCACCAGGCTGGAGTGCAGTGGTGGGATCTTGGCTCACTGCAACCTCTGCCTCCCAGGTTCAAACAATCCTCCTGCCTCTGCCTCCTGAGTAGCTGGGACCACAGGCATGTTCCACCATATCCAGCTAATTTTTGTATTTTTTAGTAAAGACAGAGTTTCACCATGTTGGCCAGGATGGTCTCGATCTCCTGACCTTGTGATCCACCCACCTTAGCCTCCCAAAGTGCTGGGATTACAGGCATGAGCCACTGCGCCCGGCCACTTCCTTTTTTTTTTTAAATTGAAACAATTTTTAAATATTTTAATAGTTTCTAGGGTACAAGTGGGTTTTTAAAATTTCAATATGTTTTTTTTAGAGCAGGTGGTGTTTGTTTACATAAATAAGTGCTTTATTGGTGATATCTGAGGTTTTGGTGCACTCATCACCTGAGTAGTGCACACTGTAACCAAGGTGAAGTCTTTTATCCCTAACCCCCTCCTATTCTTTTCCCTGAGTCCCCAAAGTCCATTGTACAATTCTTATGCCTTTGTGTCCTCACAGCTTAGCTCCCACTTACAAGTGAGAACATATGATGTTTGGTTTTTCATTCCTCAGTTACTTCACTTAGAATAATGGTCTCCAGTTGTATCTAGGTTGCTGTGAATGCCATTATTTCATTCCTTTTCATGGCTGAATAGTATCCCATGGTATATGTATACTACAATTTCTTTATCCACTTGTTTACTGATGGGCATTTGGGCTGGTTCCATATTTTGCAGTTGCAAATTGTGCTGCTAGAAACATGCATGTGCAAGTATCTTTTTCATATAATGACTCCTTTTCCTCTGGGTGGATACCCAGTGGTAAGATTTCTGGATCAAATGGTAGTTCTACTTTTAGTTCTCTAAGGAATATACACACTGTTTTCCATAGTGGTTGAACTAGTTTACATTCCCACCAGCAGTGTAGAAGTGTTCTCTTTTCACCACATCCATGCCAGCATCTATTTTTTTTTATTTTTTGATTATGGCCATTTTTGCAGGAGCAAAGTGATACTGCATTGTGGTTTTGATTTGCATTTCCCTGAAAATTAGTGATGTTGAGCATTTTTTCATACATTTGTTAGCTATTTGTATATCGTTTTTTGAGAATTGTCTATTCATGCCCTTAGTCCACTTTTTGATGGATTGTTTGTTTTTTTCTTGCTGATACGAGTTCTTTGTAGATTCCGGATATTAGTGAGGGAATGTATTCTCTTCCTGGGTCCACAAGGGGGCTTAGTTTCAAAGGCAAGAACTTCCCAGGGCCATACCTCCACCCACGTCTCCATCTGGTATCTTAGAGGTCTTTGTTTAAGTTTTGCACGTGTGAGAAAATAATCAAAGATCAACCACTGCAGTGGAAGTTTGAAGAAACTCCTTTCATAGGCTAAAAAACTTAAATGGGGTGGGAATATCTCCCAGGTTAAAAGTCCCCTTCTCCCTCATCTGAGCCGACTCCATATCTGGATCCCCTTCCACCACATTGTGGAAGCTGCTTTTCTTTCTCCTTTTTTTTTTTTCTCTCTCTCTCTGTCTAAATAAATCACTTTCTGCAAAACTCTTTGGGGTCCAATATTTTCTTATAAGCCACTGTGCCCCAAGGGGTTTTCCTTCTCATTCTTGGGTGGGTGAGGGACCAAGGGCTTGGAAGAACACATCCTAGCAGGGGAGCTGAGCCTCCCCCACGACCCAGAACCCGGTCTCATCATTCCTTTGTCAGATGTATAGATTGTGAAGATTCCCTCCCACTTTGTGGATTGTCTGTTTACTCTGCTGATTATTTCTTTTGCTGTGCAGAAGCTTTTTAGTTTAAGTCCCATGTCTTTATCTTTGTTTTTGTTGTATTTGCTTTTGGGGTCTTGGTCATAAAGTCTTTGCCTAAGCCAATGTCTAGAAGGGTTTTTTTCTATGTCATCTTCTAGAATTTTTAGGGTTTCAGGTTCTAGATTTAAATTCTTGATCCATCTTAAGTTGACTTTTGTATAAGGTGAGAGATAAGGATCCAGTTTCATTCTTCTACATGTAGCTTGCCCATTATCACAGCCCCATTTGTTGAATAAGGTTTATTTTCCCCACTTTATGTTTTTAATTTCCATCTTGATTTCATTGTTGATCCATTGATCATTCAGGGGCAGGTTATTTAATTTCCACATATTTGCATGGTTTTGAGAGTTCTTTTAGAGTTTCCAGTTTTATTCCACTGTGGTCCTAGAGAGTACTTGATATGATTTCAGGTTTCTTAAGTTTGTAGAGACTTGTTTTGTAGCCCATAATATGGTCTATCTTGGAGAATGTTCCACATGCTGATGAATAGAATGTATATTCTGCAGTTGTTGGGTAGAATGTTCTGTGAATATCTGTTAAGTACATTTGTTCTAGGGTATAGATTAAATCTATTGTTTCTTTGTTGACTTTCTGTCCTGATGACCTGCCTAGTGCTCTCAGTGGAGTATTGAAAGCCTCCACTATTATTGTGTTGCTGTTTATCTCATTTCTTAGGTCTAGTAGTAATTAATAAAGATTTGGGAGCTCCAGTGATAGGTGCATAAATATTTAGGATTGCAATATTTTTCTGTTTAAGCTCCAGTGTCAGTGCATAAATATTTATGATTGTGATATTTTTCTGTTTGCTAAGTCCTTTTGTCATTATATGAATGTCCCTCTTTGTCTTTTTAAAGTGCTGTTGCTTTAAA
This sequence comes from Saimiri boliviensis, assembly GCF_048565385.1. Taxonomy (NCBI): domain Eukaryota; kingdom Metazoa; phylum Chordata; class Mammalia; order Primates; family Cebidae; genus Saimiri; species Saimiri boliviensis. Next base: position 201,639,251 of record NC_133449.1, read on the forward strand.
GTTTGTTTTGTCTGATATAAGAATAGCTACTCCTTCTCCCTTTTGGTGTCCATTTTTATGGAATATCTTTTCCCATTCTTTTATCTTAAGTTTATGTGAGTTCTTATGTGTTAGGTAAGTCTCCTAAAGACAGCAGAAACTTGGTTTGTAAATTCTTATCCATCCTGCTATTCTGTATCTTTTATTTTTTGTTTTTATTTTTAGAGACAGGGCCTCACTCTATTGTCCAGGCTGGAGTGCAATGGTGCGATCTCAGCTCACTGCAACCTCCATCTCCTGGGTTAAAGGAATTCTCCTGGCTCAGCCTCCCGAGTAGCTGGGATTACAGGCACACACCACCACATCTGGCCAATTTTTGCATTTTTAGTGGAGACAGGATTTCACCATATTGACTACGCTAGTCTCGAACTCCTGATCTTAGGTGATATGCCCATCTTGACCTCCCAAAGTGCTGTGATTACAGGATGAGCCACCATGCCCAGCCTGCTATTCTGTATCTTTTATTTTATTTTATTTTATTTTATTTTTTGAGACGGAGTTTCGTTCTTGTTACCCAGGCTGGAGTGCAATGGCGCGATCTTGGCTCACCGCAACCTCCGCCTCCCGGGTTCAGGCAGTTCTCCTGCCTCAGCCTCCGGAGTAGCTGGGATTACAGGCACGCACCACCATGCCCAGCTAATTTTTTGCACCTTTAGTAGAGACGGGGTTTCACCATGTTGACCAGGATGGTCTCGATCTCTCTACCTCGTGATCCACCCGCCTCGGCCTCCCAAAGTGCTGGGATTACAGGCTTGAGCCACCGCGCCCGGCTATTCTGTATCTTTTAAGTGGAGCCCTCAGGCCATTTACATTCAACATTAGTATTGACACGTGAGGCTGCCTGAATACTTTGCTTTTTTAAAAAAAATTGTGTTTTTGTTTTATAGGTCCTGTGAGATTTATGTTTTAAGGTGGTTCTATTTTTGGTGTATTTCAAGGATTTGTTTCAAGATTCAGTGCTCCTTTTAGCAGTTCTTTTAGTGCTGGCTTGGTAGTGGCAAATTCTCTCAGCATTTACTTGTCTGAAAAAGACTATCTTTTCCTCATTTATGAAGTTTAGCTTCATTAGATACAAAATTCTTGGCTGATAATTGTTTTGTTTAAGGAAGTTGAAGATCAGGCCCCAATCTCTTCTAGCTTATAGGGTTTCTGCTGAGGAATCCTGCTGTTAATCTGATAAGTTTTCCTTTATAGGTTACCTGGTGCTTTTGCTTCACAGCTCTTAAGATTCTTTGCTTCATCTTGACTTGAGATAACTTGATGGCTATGTGCTTAGGCAATGATCTTTTTGCAATGAATTTACCAGGTAACTTGATGGCTATGTGCTTAGGCAATGATCTTTTTGCAATGAATTTACCAGGTGTTCTTTGAGTTCTTGTATTTGGATGTCTAGATCTCTAGCAATGCTGAGGAAGTTTTCCTTGATCATTCATTCCCTCAAATATGTTTTCCTTTAGATTTCTCTTCTCCCTCAAGAACACCAATTATTCTGAGGTTTGGTCACTTAATATAATCCCAAACTTCTTGGAGCCTTTGTTTATTTTTTTTTAATTATTTTTTCTTTTTCTTTATTGGATTGGGTTAATTCAAAAACCGTCTCTTCAAGTTCTGAAGTTCTTTCATCTGCTTGTTTGATTCTATTGCTGAGACTTTGCAGTGCATTTTGCATTTTCTTAAGTGTGTCCTTGATTTCCAGAAGTTGTGATTATTTTCTATTTATGCTATCTATTGCACTAAAGATTCTTCCTTTCATATCTCGTATCTTTTTTTTTTTTTTTTTTTTTTTTTTTGAGACGGAGTTTCACTCTTGTTACCCAGGCTGGAGTGCATGGCGTGATCTCGGCTCACCGCAACCTCCGCCTCCTGGGTTCAGGCAATCCACCTGCCTCTGCCTCCTGAGTAGCTGGGATTACAGGCACGCACCACCATGCCCAGCTAATTTTTTTGTATTTTTAGTAGAGACGGGGTTTCACCATGTTGGCCAGGATGGTCTCGATCTCTTGACCTCGTGATCCACCCTCCTCGGCCACCCAAAGTGCTGGGATTACAGGCTTGAGCCACCGCGCCCGGCCTCTTGGATCATTTTTTAAAAATTTTCATTAAGTTGGACTTTACCTTTCTCTGTTGCCTCCTTGGTTAGCTTAATAATCAACCTTCTGAATTCTTTTTCTGGCAATTGAGGGTTTCTTCTTGGTTTGGATCCATTGCTGGTGGGCTAGCATGATTTTTGGGGGTGTTAAAGAATCTTACTGTGTCATATTACCAGAAATGTTTTCCTGGTTTTTTCTCATTTGGGTAGACTATGTCATAGGGAAGAGCTGGGGCTCAGGGCTGCTGTTCAGATTCTTCTGTCCCATGGAGTGCTCCCTTGATGTGGTGTTCTCCTCCTTCCCCAAGGGATGTGGCTTCCTGAAAGCAGAGCTGCAGTGATTGTTTTTCTTTTTCTTTCTTTTTTTTTTTTTTTTTTTTTTTTTTTTTTTTTTTTGAGATGGAGTCTCACTCTGCTGCCCAGGCTGGAGTACAGTGGTGCAATCTTGGCTTACTGCAACCTCTGCCTCCCAGGTTCAAGCAGTTCTCCAACCTCAGCCTCCTGAGTAGCTGGGATTACAGGCACATGCCACCATATCCAGCTGATTTTTGTACTTTTAGTAGAGACAGGGTTTCACCATGTTGGCCAGGCTGGTCTTGAACTCCTGGCCTCAAGTGATCCACCCACCTCAGCCTCCCAAAATGTTGTGAACCAACAGAGTTATGATCCCAGGTGGATTATGGTTGCCTCTGGTGTGTCATGCAGGTCGCCAGGGAAGTGAAGGAAAGCTGGCAGTTACAGGCCTCCCCAAGCTTGCACACAGCCCAGAAGGCCAGGCTCACTCCCACTATGCTCCTCCCCCAGTAACATTCGGTTTATTTTTAGGCAGTAGGTAAGCAGGTCTGAGAACTTGCCCTAGGCTACCAGCCTCCTGGCTGAAAAAGCAAGCAGGGCTTTCAGGTTTCGCGCCTCCCTGCCTGCCATGGCTTCTGTGCTGTGTTTATACTCCCAATTCACCCCCCTTTCCAAGTTCTGTCCAGAAAACTTCACGTTTGTTCAAAATTGTTACAAAGTTCAGCTGGAAGTTTCCTTCACCCTGTGGTCTTTTCCCAGTTCCTCTGGCAGCCCTCCCAATGACCTCTGCAAGACAATGTCAGAAGTGGCTTTCCTGGGGGCTGAGGAAGCCCACAGGGCTCTTCCTACTGCTTCTTCCACCCTTGTATTTTGCTTGGCTCTCTAAAATCATCTCAGCTCCAGGTAAGATCAAATCTTCCTCCCGTGATCTGGACCTTCAGGTTCCCTAGTGAGGGTATGTGTTCAGGGGCAGACGATCCCCTTTTCACACTTTGGACACTCACAATTTTTCGGCTACCTCCTAGGGCCTGCAGGAGCAATCTGCTTCCTGCAAAGAGTCTGTGGATTCTCTTGGCTTTCCTGATATGTTCCTGTGGTAGTTCTTGGAGCAAAAGTTCTCAATGTTTGAGTCTCCACATGGTTCTCTGTTCATCTGAGTGGGAGCTGCAATTTAGTCCTGCCTCCTATCTGCCATATTCCCAAACTCCCAATCCCACTAATCTACTTCCATCTCTATAACTATTGGTTGGGTTTTTTTACATGCAAAAAAATATTATTATTCTCAGTTTTTTATCAAATTTATTTCTTTTTTTTTATACTTACTCCCTTTTTTGTACTCCTTTTTTAATTCTTCTAAAGAATTTTGAGTCATAGTTTGGAAGATTTCCTTATTCCCAAATTATGATAGAATCTTCCTTTTCTTGTACTTGTACAGGTTTTTGTTTGTTTGTTTGTTTGTTTGTTTGTTTTTTTAACATTTAGATCTCTGATTTATTTGGAGTTTATCAGGTGAATCACATGAGGTATCAAGCTAATTATTTTGTCCCAAATGACTATATAGTTCCAACACTTCCACTGAAAAAAGTTCCTTGGTATTAGTTTCCTATTGCTTCTGTAACAAAGTACTACAAATTTAATAGCTTAAAACAACACAAATTTATTACCTTATAGTTCTGCAGGTCAGAAGTTCAAAAGCAGTTTTACCGAGCTAAAATCAAGGTGTTGGCAGGGCTGCATTTCTTCTGAAACTTCTAAGGGAGAATTTGTTCCTTGTATTTTCTAGCTCCTAGGGTCTGTCACATTCCTTGGCTCATAGGCTTGTCATCCTGAACGCTGCTTTTCATTTTCATATTTTGTTCCTTTTGTCTCCCTTTTATTAACAAGGACCCTTGTTATTGCATTGAGTTCACCTGGGTAATATAGGAGGATCTCCCCCCTCAAGATCTTTCACATAATCACATCTGCAAAGTTCCTTTTACCATTGAAGCTAGCACATTTGCAGGTTCTGGGGATGAGGATGTGGACATCTTTGAGGCCTACCACATCACCTTTTCCCCAGTGTTGTAAGTTGACCCTTTTATTATGCATCAATCTTCAATAATTGTGTCTATTTCTGGAGTGTCTATTCCATTTGTCTGTCAATGTGCCAGTACACACTGTTTTATTTAAAAAGACTTTATAGCTTCTCTAGCCTTCCACTCTTAGTCCCTTGCTTTCTTTTGAGGTTTTTCTTGGCTGTTTTTCTTTGTTTATTTTTCCATAAAAATTTCAGAATCAACTTGTTCAACCCCAGAAAAGAAGTGTGTTAGTATTTTATCAGAATCGTTTTACATTTGTGTGTTAACTTACAGATATCTAATTTTTTATAATGTTTATTCTCCCTATTCAAGAATATAAGATGCTTTGTATTCATTTAAGTCATATTTCATGACTTCAGGAGTGTTTTTTATTCTATTCATATAAGTTTTCCATATTTTTTACTAAGTATATTCCTAGATATATTTTTTTTCACACGGCTGGGGGCAGTGGCTCATGCCTGTAATCCCAGCACTTAGGGAGGCCAAGGCGGGTGGATCACGAGATCAAGAGATAGAGACCATCCTGGCCAACATGGTGAAACTCCGTCTCTATTAAAAATACAAAAGTTAGCTGGGTGTGGTGGCACACGCCTGTAGTCTCAGCTACTCGGGAGGCTGAGGAAGGAGAATTGCTTGAACCTGGGAGGCAGAGGTTGCAGTGAGCCGAGATTGCACCACTGAACTCCGGCCTGGCACCTGGCAACACAGAGAGAATGTGTCCCTCCCACCAAAAAAAAAAAAAGAGAAGATTTTGTCTTTTTAAACACAAATTTTTTTCCATGAGTTTATTCAGATTGTATTTTATATCTTCTTATTGCTTGCTCATTACTATTCTGAATTTTTAATTTCTGATCCATAATAATCCTTCACATTTACAGTTACTTTGGGGATTATATTTAGTTCATGGAGAATATTTTGTTTCAGTGTTCCTCTCTTTCATACTTTTGTTATTTTCCTTTGCTTAGTTTTTTTAGTGTTTTAATCTGCTGAAAAGTTTTTATTGTCATTTTGTTTTTTTCACATCATAACTGCATGGATCCTGTTTTTTTTTTTTTTTTTCTTCATGACTGTTTGTACTGTATTTTTCAAGTCCAGAAAGAATAAGCAATTCTGTTCTAAGGAGGAGGGAATTTGAGTAGTTTATTTCTTAGGGCAAGATTATCTTCATTTGTTGATACAGTGCAGTTCCCTTAATAAATTATGTTTTAGAAAAATGTTTTCAACTCTAATTTTTATGTTATAATGTTTTAATAGGTCCGTATATTCAGCCACTCCCTTTGCCTTTATTGCCAATTTACAAAGGACATTACTTCCTTCTCAACCAGAAATGGGGCTTTCTCAAAACTGACACCTCTAGTTTGTATTCTTAAGAGATGGGGGGTCTCTTAAAGGTTCAGCCAGGATGAACTTGAACTCCTGAGTACAAGCAATCCTTCTGCTTCCATCTCCTGTGTAGCTGGAACTATAGGTGCATACCACAGCACCCAGCTATTCTGTTTTAAAACATTTCCCAGCCCCTTACTTTTGATTCATTAGTAGTCAGGTCTCAGATTTGTCATTAGTATTTTCCCACACAAATGGGATTCTCATCTTTTTCAGATGAACCCACTATACTCTCTTCTCTTCCACATGATCTCTGCCTGGCCATTAAATCTCTTATGGGTCCTGGAGCTAATTCTGCTTGTCTTGGATATTTGTTTTTTAACTTGTATGTAAATTAAAGTTTGTTGTTTTCTCAGTCTCTTAGTTATGATATAGGTGTGAGCTATGGATAATTTTACTGCTACATGTTCATCTGAGTATTTGTATTATAAAGGATGTGCAGTGGTTTTCCAAAACAGGTAGCTACCATTTTTACTTAATCATGTACTTGTGTGTGTACACACAGAGGCACACACATGAACATTCTTTTTTGAAGTTTCTTCTCCCCGTGGAGTTTCTGTTTCCTGTAGATTACTTTCTTCTGTTTCCTTGTGCTTTTTTTGTTGTTGTTGTTGTTGTTTGTTTGTTTTGTTTTGTTTTGTTTTGTTTTAGACAGAGTCTCGTTCTGCCACCAGGGCAGTGGCACTATCTCGGCTCACCGCAACCTCCGCCTCCTGGGTTCAGGCAATTCTCCTGCCTCAGCCTCCCGAGTAGCTGGGACTACAGGCACGTGCCACCACGCCCAGCTAATTTTTGTATTTTTAGTAGAGACGGGGTTTCACCATGTTGGCTAGGATGGTCTCAATCCCTTGACCTTGTGATTCGCCCGCCTCAGCCTCCCAAAGTGCTAGGATTACAGGCGTGAGCCACCATGCCCTGCTCTGTTTCCTTGTTTTGATGCCTTTGTCATGTTGGAGGCTTTTCCCCTGACAACTGGTTATCCGTAGAAGCTGGAGATTTTAGCATTTTGTATGGAAAGGTCGCTCATTTGCCCCGTTTTCGGTGTTTCCTATTCTACATACCTTTTATTCTCTCCAAGTTAAGTCTTTTCGCTGTGGCTGGGCATGATCAATAACTTGGCTGTGTGGAATGAGAGACAGGATACGGCGATCTATTTGCTTCTTAAACAGGCTCTCGCCCTAGTCCTCGTTTTGAGAATTCCTGTGGCCGCCCGGGCTGGCTCACGCCCCTAATCCCAGCCCTTTGGGAGGCCGAGGCGGGTGGATCATGAGGTCAGGAGTCCGAGACCAGCCTTACCAACATGATGAAACCCCATCTCTACTAAAAATACAAAAATTAGCGGGCATGGTGGCCCGCGCCAATAATCGCTGCTACTCAGGAGGCTGAGGCAGGAGAATTGCTTGAACCTGGGAGGCAAAGGTTGCAGTGAGCGGAGACTGTGCTGCAGCACTCCAGCCTGTCAGCAGAGCAAGACTCCTTCTCAAAAAGAAAAAAAGAATTTCTGTTAACCCTCTCTTCTACAAATGCCTTCTGCTACTTATTTCCGAGGCTTTTTGAGATTCTTTGTTGTAAATCTTTCAACTCTCGTTGCTGCTGGCTTGTTATGCCGTTTTCTCACATCTATGCTGATATTTAAGATTTATTCATCTGTTTTCTGGCTTCCAAGACCTTGTTGCTGTTCTGCTCCTAAACTTTTCTCTATGTTCTTGTAGGTTGATGTCTTTTTCAGTCGCAGCACCATTTTTTCAAGGGGTTGCAAGAGTCAAAATAGATATGTTTCTGTGACATGCCATCTTTATTGTCTGAAATTTTTTTCTCGAGATATTTTTAAAAATCACTTTTACTCTTGCTTGCATTTGTTGGTGTTATTTCATATAATTTAATTTGATTCTGCTCTTATAAAATCCCAACTCCCCACTCCCCATCGTTCTCCAAAGCTTTTGATGAAAAAACATATTTCTAGGCTGCTGCACCTCCGCTTTCTTTTTACCTAATTTCCAACAGCAAGATCCTCAGGGCTCCTAGTTGTACTTCTGGTCATTACATTGGAGACTCTTTGTTATATATTATTTTTCAAAAGAATGATAAATGACTATATTCTGATTAGGATATCACTTGTTAGAGCACATATTTTTTCAAATTTGGCACGTACTTTCTGCAACATACAATCAAATCTCATTTGATTTCGAAACTGCATAGAAGTTCCTGTTCTCTGACTCAAGGGCCTTGGGTCCCTTCTTTTTAATATACTTTATTTGATCAGGAGATGCCCTATGTTTACTCTCACAATCATGACTGTGAGCAATGCAACTTTCTCAGTACAATTTTAAAATCCATGAATACCTTAAGTGAATATTCTTGGTTCAAAGTTAATGGAAACAACAATGTGAGAAAGATCCTTAGACGCTCTTGACACCCAAATACAACTTCTGAGTTTCTTACCAGTATCTATGCATATGCATGGATACATTTTTATAGTTATAGTGTATATACAATTTTATGTTTTGTTTTTCATTTAATGTCTCAAAATAATTTTCTTTGTTGTTGAATAGTCTTCAGAATTTTAAATTTTAATGACAACACAGTGTTCACCAAAGATCATTGAAAAAAATCACAGGAAGCTGATAAGAGAGAAATCCATACCATTTCTCCCAAGCGAATCTAAATAATACAGTGAAAAATCTGGATGGAATTGCTTATGGGAAGTACATACTATCATATGATGATAATATATGATAGTATATATTTCAGATGATAATTGGCCCATATTAAGCTCCTCATTTTGCCCTGCCGCAGCTCTAGCCCCACCCTGACTGTGAACATGTTTAACTTCTTTCACATCTTTTTGCCTTCATGAAGTATAACTATAGAAGTTCTGGTATTCAGCTTTGTGTAAGGAGCAGGTATGCAAACTGGAGCAACCCTCCTTGACCCCAGATTGGGTTGGAGAGCTGCCTCCAAAGACTGAAGGCATAGCAGTTAGGGAATCCACAGGCCACTAGGCCTGGCCACACTGACCCTGTGGCATAGCTTTTCTCTTACCTACAAAACAACAAGTCCTTTTGTGGTTTCTCCTAGTCACCTCTCCCCATATATGTGTCTTCTATATTTGTCCCTTTCCCCTCACACCCCACATTCAGTGCTAGGTATGTTTATTCTAGACCAAATCGTGTTTCCCATGATCATCTCAGCATTCTTCCTGCCACCACCCTGCCTCAGGCCTTCAGAATCTTATCATTGATATGTTACAAATGCTCCTTACAAGATTTCATTCTTTCCCACAGGTCTATTTCCCACAGCTCCCAAATACCCACTTTCAGAATATACACATATACGATGCTCCCCCCTGCCACTTGCACACTCTACTAGTAATATGGCTATGAGTTATTTTTCATAAGGAGCATCCAAACATGTCACTCCTCTTCATTTATTAAAATAGGTTTACTATGTAGTTATGACATGCCATTTATTATGCTATAATTTTGGAAATACAGAGTGTGTTAGTCACAGTTCTCTAGAGGGAGATAACTAATAGGATGGAGATATATATATATATATATATATATATATATATATATATATGGGAGTTTATTAACTCACACAATCACGAAGTCCCACAATAGGCTATCTACAAGCTGAGAAGCAAGGAAAGCCAGTCGAAGTCCCAAAACTGAAGAACTTAGAATCTGATGTTCAAGGGAAGGAAGGGCCCAGCACAGGAGAAAGATGTAGGCTGGGAGGCTAGGCCAGCCTCATCTTTTCACATTTTTCTGACTGCTTTATATTATATATAATATATATATATAATATATAGTGTATGTATATACTTTATATATATTATATATATAAAGTATATATATACATACTTTTAAGTTTTTAGATACATGTGCAGAATATGCAGGTTTGTTATATAGGTACACATGTGCTATGGAGGTTTGCTCTACCCATCACCCCATCATCTACATTAGGCATTTCTCCTAATGCTATCCCTCCCCTAGCTCCCCACCCTCACAGGTCCCAGTGTGTGATGTTCCCGCTCCTGTGTCCATGTGTTCTCATTGTTCAATTCACACTTATGAGTGAAAACATGCAGTGTTTGGTTTTCCATTCTTGTGTTAGTTTGCTGAGAATGATGGTTTCTAGCTTCATCCATGTCCCTGCAAAGAACATGAACTCATCATTTTTTATGGCTGCATAGTATTCCATGGTGCATATGTGCCACATTTTCTTTATCCAGTCTGTCATTGATGGGTATTTGGGTTGGTTCCAAGTCTTTGCTATTGTGAACAGTGCTGCAGTAAACATATTGTGTATATGTATCTTTACAGTGGAATGATTTATAATCCTTTGGGTATATAGACAGTAATGGGATTACTGAGTCAAATGATATTTCTGCTTCTAGATCTTTGAGGAATCGCCACCCTGTCTTCCACAATGTTGAACTAATTTACACTTACACCAACAATGTAAAAGTGTTCCTATTTCACCACATCCTCTCCAGCATCTGTTGTTTCCTGACTTTTTAATGATCACCATTCTAACTGGCATGAGATGGTATCTCATTGTGGTTTTGATTTGCATTCCTCTACAGACTAGTGATGATGAGCTTTTTAAAATATGTTTGTTGGATGCATAAATGTCTTCTTTTGAGAACTGTCTGTTCATATCCTTTGCCCACTTTTTGATGGGGTTGTTTTTTTCTTGTAAATTTGTTTAAGTTCTTTGTAGATTCTGGATATTAGTCCTTTGTCAGACGGATAGATTGCAAAAATTTTCTCCCATTCTATAGGTTTCCTGTTCACTCTGATGATAATTTCATTTGCTGTGCAGAAGCTCTTTAGTTTAATTAGGTCCCATTCATCAGTTTTGGCTTTTGTTGCCACTGCTTTTGGTGCTTTAGTCATGAAGTCTTTGCCCATGCATATGTCCTGAATGATATTACCTAGGTTTTCTTCTAGGATTTTTATGGTTTTAGGCCTTACATTTAAGTCTTTAATCCATCTTGAGTTAATTTTTGTATAAGGTGTAAAGAAGAGGTCCAGTTTCTGTTTTTTTGCACATAGCTAGCCAGTTTTCCCAGCACCATTTATTAAATAGGGAATCCTTTCCCCATTTCTTGTGTTTGTCAGGTTTGTAAAAGATTAGATAGTTGTAGATGTGTGGTGCTATTTCTGAGGCCTCTGTTCTGTTCCACTGGTTTATATCTCTGTTTTGGTACCAGTACCATGCTGTTTTGATTACTGTAGCCTTGTGGTATGTTTGAAGTCAGGTAGTGTGATGCCTCCAGCTTTGTTCTTTTTGCTTAGGATCACCTTGGCTATCTAGGCTCTTCCTTGGTTCCATATGAAATTAAAAGTAGTTTTTCCTAACTCTTTGAAGAAAGTCCATGGTAGCTTTATGGGGATAGCATTGAATCTACAAATTACTTTGGGCAGTATGGCCATTTTCATGATATTGATTCTTCCTATCCATGAGCATGGAATATTTTTCAATTTGTTTGTGTCCTCTCTTATTTTCTTGGAGCAGTGGTTTGTGGTTCTCCTTGAAGAGGTCCTTCAAATCCCTTGTTAAGTTGTATTCCTAGGTATTTTATTCTCTTTATACCAATTGTGAATGGGAGTTCACTCATGATTTGGCTCTCTGTCTATTATTGGTGTACAGGAATGCTTGTGAGTTTTGCACATTAATTTTGTGTACTGAGACTTTGCTGAAGTTGCATATCAGCTTAAGGAGATTTGGGGCTGAGATGCTAGTGTTTTCTAAATATACAATCATGTCATCTGCAAACAGAGACAATTTGACTTCCCGTTTTTCTATTCAAATAACTTTTATTTCTTTCTCTTGCCTGATTGTCCTGGCCAGAACTTCTAATAGTATACTGAATAGGAGTGGTGAGAGAGGGCATCGTTGTGCCAGTTTTCAAAGGGAATGTTTTCAGCTTTTCTCATTCAGTATGATATTGGCTGTGGGTTTGTTATAAATAGCTCTGATTAATTGGAGATACATTCTATCAATACCTAGTTTATTAAGAGTTTTTAGCATGAATGTGGTGTTGAATTTTATTGAAGGTCTTTTCTGCATCTATTGAGATAATCATGTGGTTTCTGTCATTGGTTCTGTCTATGTGATGGATTATGTTTACTGATTTGTGTATGTTGAACCAGCCTTGCATTGCAGGGATAAAGCCAACTTGATTATGGTGGATAAACTTTTTGATGTGCTGCTGGATTTGGTTTTCCAGTATTTTATTGAGGATTTTTGCATCAGTGTTCATCGAGGATATTGTCCTGAAATTTCTGTTTTTGTGTGTGTCTCTACCAGGTTTTGGTATCAGGATGATGCTGGCCTCATAAAATGAGTTAGGAAGGAGCTCCTCTTTTTCTATTGTTTGGAATAGTTTCAGAAGGAATGGTACCAACTCCTCTTTGTACCTCTGGTAGAATTTGGCTGTGAATCTGTCTGGTCCTGGGCTTTTTTCTTGTTGATAGGCTACTAATTACTGCCCCAATTTCAGAACTTCTTATTGGTCTATTCAGGGATTTGACTTCTTCCTGATTTAGTCTTGGGAGGGTTTATGTGTCCAGGAATCTACCTATTTCTTCTAGATTTTCTAGTTTATTTGCATAGATGTGTTTATAGTATTCTTTGACGGTAAGTTTGTATTTCTGTGGGATCAGCAGTGATACTCTCCCCTTTATTATTTCTTATTTTGTCTATTTGATTCTTTTCTCTTTTCTTCTTTATTAGTCTGGCTAGTGGTCTATTTTGTTGATCTTTTCAAAAAACCAGTTCCTGGATTCATTGATTTTTTTTTCAAGGGTCTTTCATGCTTTTATCTCCTTCAATTCTGCTCTGATCTTAGTTATTTCTTGTCTTCTGCTAGCTTTTGAATTCGTTTTCTTCGCTTCTCTAATTCTTTTAAATGTGATGTTAGGGTGTCGATTTTAGATCTTTCCTGCTTTCTCTTGTGGGCATTTAGTGCTATAAATTTCCCTCTAAACACTGCTTAGGCTGTGGCACAGAGATTCTAATACATTGTGTCTTTGTTCTCATTGGTTTCAAAGAACTTATTATTTCCGCCTTCATTTCATTATTTACCCAGTATTCATTCAAGAGCAGGTTGTACAGTTTCCATGTAGTTATGTGGTTTTGAGTGAGTTTCTTAATCCTGAGTTCTAATTTGATTGTACTGTGGTCTGAGAGACTGCTTATTATGATTTCCATTCCCTTGCATTTGCTGAGGAGTGTTTTACTCCCAGGTATGTGGTCGACTTTAGAATATGTGTGATGTAGTGCTGAGAAGAATGTATATTCTGCCAATTTGGGTTGGAGAGTTCTGCAGATGTCTATTAGGTCTACTTGGTCCAGAGATTAGTTCATGTCCTGAATGTTCTTGTTAATTTTCTGTCTCATTGATCTGTCTAATATTGACAGTAGTGTGTAAAAGTCTCCCACTATTATGGTGTGGGAGTCTAAGTCTCTTTGTAGGTCTCTATTTGCTTTATCCGGGTGCTCCTGTATTGGGTGCATATATATTTAAGATAGTTAGCTCTTCTTGTTGCATTGATCCCATTACCATTATGTAATGCCTTTCTTTGTCTTTTTTGATCTTTATTGGTTTACAGTCTGTTTTATCAGAAACTAGGATTGCAACCTATGCTTTTTTTTTCTTTCCATTTGCTTAGTAAATGTTCCTCCATCCCATTGTTTTGAGCCTATGTGTGTCTCTGCATGTAAGATGAGTCTCCTGAATACAGCATACCGATGGATCTTGACTCTTCATCCAATTTGCCAGTCTATGTCTTTGAATTGGGGCATTTAGCCTGTTTACATTTAAGGTTAATATTGTTATGTATAAATTTGATTCTGTCATTATGCTGCTAGCTGGTTATTTTGCCCATTAGTTGAATGCAGTTCCTTCATAGTGTCAATGGTCTTTACAATTGGATATGTTTTTGCAGTAGCAGGTACCCGTTTTTCCTTTACATATTTAGTGCTTCCTTCAGGAGCTGTTGTATGGCAGGCCTGGTGGTGACAAAATCTCTCTGCAGTTGCTTGTCTGTAAAGGATTTTATTTCTCCTTTGCTTATGAAGCTTAGTTTGGCTGGTTATGAAATTCTGGGTTAAAAATTCTTTAAGAATGATGAGTACTGGCCCCTACTCTCTTCTGGCTTGTAGGGTTTCTGCAGAGAGATCTGCTGTTAGTCTAATGGGCTTCCCTCTGTGGGTAACCTGACTTTTCTCTCCGGCTGCCCTTAATATTTTTCCTTCATTTCAACCTTGGTGAACCTGAAGATTATGTGTCTTGGGGTTGCTCTTCTCAAGGAGTATCTTTGTGGTGTTCTCTGTATTTTCTGAATTTGAATGTTGGCCTGTCTTGCTAGGTTGAGGACATTCTCCTGGATAATATCCTGAAGTGCATTTTCCCACTTGGTTCCATTCTCCTCATTGCTTTCAGGTACACCAATCAAAGGTAACTTTGGTCTTTTCACACATTCCCATATTTCTTGGATCCATTGTTCATTCCTTTTCATTCTTTTTTATCTAATATTGTTTTCACACTTTATTGCATTAAGTTGATCTTTAATCTCTGATATCTTTTCTTCCACTTGATTGATTCAGGTATCAATACTTTCGTATGCGTCACAAACTTCTCATGCTGTGTTTTTCAATTCCATCAGGTCATTTATATTCTTCTCTAAACTGGTTGTTTTAGGTAGCAACTCCTCTAACCTTTTATCAAGGTTTTTAGCTTCCTTGCATTGAGTTAGTACATGCTTTTTTAGCTCAGAGGTGTTTGTTATTACCCACCTTCTGAAGCCTACTTCTGTCAGTTTGTCAAACTTACTCTCCATCCAGTTTTGTTCTCTTGCTGGTAAGGAGTTGTGTTCTTTTGGAGGAGAAGAGGCATTCTGGTTTTTGGAATTTTCAGCCTTTTTTCCTCATCTCTGTAGATTTATCTACCTTTGGGCTTTGGTGTTAGTGAGCTTCGAATGTAGTTTCTGAGTAGATGTCATTTTGGTTAATGTTGATGCTATTCCTGTTAGTTAGTTTTTGTTCTAACAGTCAGGACCCTCTGCTGCAGGTCTGCTGGAGTTTGCCGGCGAACCACTCCAGATTCTGTTTTCCTGCATCACCAGTAGAGTCTGCAGAATATCAAAGACTGCTACCTATTCCTTCCTCTGGAAGTTTCGTCCCAGAGGGGCACCTGCCAGATGCTGGAGCTCTCCTGTATGAGGTGCATGTCAACCCTGCTGGGAGGTGTCTCCCAGTCAGGAGGCTTGGGGGTCAGGAATCCACCTGAGGAGGCAGTTTGTCCGTTAGCATAGCTCCAGTGCTATGCTGGGAGATCCTCTGCTCTCTTCAGAATCAGCACAGCAGGCAGGAACATTTAAGTCCGCTAAAGCTGCACCCACAGCCGCCCCTTCCCCCAGGTGCTCTGTCCCAAGGAGATGGAAGTTTGATCTATACGCTCCTGACTGAGGCTGCTGCCTTTTTTTTTTTAATAGTACACCATCCAGAGGGGAGGAAATTAGAGAGGCAGTCTATCTACAGTGGCTTTGTGGAGCTGTGGTGGGATCTGCCCTGACTGGACTTTCCAGCAGCTTTGTTTACACTGTGAGGGGGAAATTGGCCTACTCAAGCCTCAGTAATGGTGGATGCCACTCCTTGCATGAAGCTTGAGCATCCCAGATTAACTTCAGACTGCTGTACTGGCAGTGAGAATTTCAAGCCAGTGCATCTTAGCTTGCTGGGCTCCATGGGAGGTGGGGTCAGCTGAGCTAGACCACTTGGCTTCCTGGCTTCAGCCTCCTTTCTGGGGAGTGAATGGTTCTGTCTTGCTGGTGCTCCAGGTGCCACTAGGGTATGAAAAACAAAAACTCTTGAAGCTAGCTCAGTGTCTGCCCAAACAATCGCTTATTTTTGTGCTTGAAACTCAGGGCCTGGTTACTTCATAGGGTTAACGGTCTTTACATTGGCATAGGCACCAGAGGGAATCTCCTGGTCTGTGGGTTGCGTAGACCATGGGAAAAGCATAGTATCTGGGCTGGAGTATATAATTCTTCACAGCACAGTGTCTCAAGGCTTCCTTTGGTTAGAGGAGGGAGTTACTTGACCCCTTGCACTTCCCGCTGAGGCAGCCCCACTCTGCTTAGGCTCACCCTCTGTGGGCTGCACCCACTGTCTAACAAGTCCCAGTGAGATAAGCCAAGTACCTCAGTTGAAAATGCAGAAAACACCCACCTTCTGTGTTGATTTCAGTGGAAGGTGCAGACCAGAGCTGTTCCTATTTAGCCATCTTGTCTAGAAGTCCGACTGCTTTATATTCTAGCCACACTGGCAGCTGATCATATGATGTTCACCCAGGTTAGGAGTAGGTCTTCTTTTCCTAGCCCACTGACTCAAATTCTAATCTCTTTGGCAACACACTCACAGACGCACCCAGGACCAAGAGTTTACATCTTTCAATACAATAAAGTTGACACTAGTATTAACTCTAACGCAGAGATACAAGACAGTCTTGCCCTCAACAAGCATCCCAACTATCATGAGACACAGGTCACTTCAGTATAATGTGGTGGATATTAAGTTTATGTCCCTTAGGTGGGCTGCTCAACCCAAAACAGGTGGAGAGGAGCTAGCGAAGAATTTTTAAAGAAAAAAAACACTTGCGTTTACATTTGGGGAGAATATATACAAATATTTAAATGTTTAATTTTCACAATTTTAGCAAGAGTAATACGCTTCATAGTTTCAAAACAGCTTAAACACTACTAAAGACCTTATAATGTAAAGTAACTAACTGTCTCCCTCAGTGGAATTCTCAGTACCCACAGACAATCGCTTTAAATTATTTCTGTTTGTAATTCTCTTAGAGATTACTGCCATTTGTGTAAATACAACATTTATTATAACTTTTCCTTGATTTTTTAGGTAGCATTTATTTTTTAGCTTCCTGCTCTTACAGATGATAATTTACCGCATTTTAACTAGTTCTGCAGTGTAAAGAAAACACTTTCCTTATCTGGGGGTAATTTTAAAATATGCTTGCAAATTCTTTAAACTCTTCATTTCAAAAGATAAAATTATAGTTCCCTCTCCTTGAATACGGGAAGGATTCACTGCTAACAAATTGTGGTAGAAGTGATATTATATGACTTCTGCCTGGTCTCTCTCAGTTTGGTTAGTCTTAGAACTCAGCCACCATCTTGTGAGGAAGCCCAAGCAATCTAGAAAGGCCACTTGAGAATGTTTTGGCCTATGGTCCCAGTGAGTTAGGTCCTTAGCCCATAGCCAGGATCAACTCCACTCCCAGACACATGAATGAAGATTCTAGCCCTCAGTATTCAAGCCTTCCTTCTGAAGGTCCGGATATTGTGGAGCATAGATATGCCATCCCATTCACAGAAAACATGGGAGATAATAAATAATTATTGTTAAAGGCAAGCCTCTTTAGTGAGTCAAACAGAAAAACACTTGATTCCTCTCTGGGAGGTATACTCAAACATTCAGAAACACTGTGTTGACCTCCTTTTCAGAAATGAAGATGAGAACAAAAGATGCATTAATTAGCTTATTTCTTGAGTCACCATCTGTTCACCTGATCATAACTCCTTGGGTTGCACTTTTGGAAAAATTTAACCAAATGTAGCTTATACAAAGAAATGGAGTTTATTGCTTCAAGTATATGAAAGGTCCAGTGTGAATCCTGCTTTCACAACCTTCCAAATGTAAGTCTAACAACAAGAAACAATTGTCTTCTCAGCAGATCCAGCAAAACATCTGACTACATTTCACTGGCCCTGACTGGGTGTGTGTCCATCTGTGGACAGATACTATATATCAGGGGAATGGAATGCTCTAATTAGCTAGATCCAAGTCACAGGAACCTCCTTGAAGCACATGAATTGAAAATGCAGAAGAAGGTGATTCTGGGAAGGCATCAGGATTTAGTTAAAAAAAGAAGGATGTATAGGTGGATAAAAATAACACTTGCAAAGAACCTGAACAGTGTAACTCTCCTCTACCATACCATTCCTTAATATTCTAGTCTTACCACATAACCTGCCTGGGACTGATGCCATCAATCATCAGGGACCTGCTGGGAACATAACCTGGTTTTGTGTCCAGCTCCCTTTCCCAATTCTTGGCCTTTATTTTGTGTTCTATCATTAAGTTAGTGGCTCTTCCACGAGGCTTCTCTTTTTTTGGCCCTAAGCTAAATCCTAACTTTGGATATAACATTACAGTAAAAATATCTACAGACTGTAAATTTCCCTATGTCTTAGCCAGTATACTTGTTTGGTTTGCTCTTTTACAAGTTGAGGCTGTAATATAAACAGAATTGAGTTAGCCTTTGAAAGCCACACTGATTGGATTTAACTTGAAGGTTCTTATAAAATTCATCTAACCAGATGTTTCAGTCTCTGAAATTCTTAGCCGTGTAGGAGGATGAGAGGAAGCCAGAGTGCAATGCAATGACACTTTTTATTTCAACAACAAGATCATTGAAAAGCAATCTGAGAATTGGGAATTTATCTTTACCATATATACCCTTTTCTCCTAAGAATCTGCTGTACATGGCTACATTTTTATTTGCAACATTATAGAACTCAATTCAACACAGTGCTTATTTGAAAGAAGTGTTTTAATATATTATTGATTTTCAATCATTTATAATGAAGGAATTTCCATATTATGACTCTGTGAGTCAAAACAAGTCTTTTTCTTCCCTTTGAAGTCTTTTTAATGTTAATTCTGCAACCACACTTAACCAAAAAAAAATTATATTCTTCCTTTGTGAAGTTGTTTACTAAATGAACATAAGACATTTTATCATACATACAGAGAATAACTAGCTGGGGAGTCTATTACATATAATCATAAATACAGTAAGTAGTATAATATTTTTAAAATATTTACCTACCTCTGAACTGCAAATATGCTTTGCTCAGTACAGTGGTGCAAATTAAGATTATGAATCCAATAAAAGAAAAAGGCTTAAGTTTACATGGCTTATCCTTTAGGAACTGCATAAAAGGTAACTGCAGAAATGTGCTTGGAATGATTTACTTTTCTTTGTAGTTGCATTTTAAAACAATATATTTTTTTCTAATAGATTTTCTGTTTAATTTTTATCAATATTTTATTTATTTTAAAATATATTATTAATATTATTTTTGACTGGCAAATATTAATTATGTACATTTAAGGGGTACAACATGATGTTTTGATATATGTATCCAATGTGGTATGATCTAATCAAGCAAGTCAACATGTTCATCACTTACCTCACTTACATATTATTTTTTATGATGCGAGACATTGAAATTCACCTTTTATTTTGAAATATATAATACATTATTATTGACTATAGTTACCCTGATGTGCAGTAGGTCTCAAAACCTATTCCTCTTGTTGGTCTGAAAATTTGTTCCCTTTGATCAACAACACCTCTTCCCTCTCTTTCCACCCTCCTAGTCTCTGGTAACCGTTGCTCTACTCTCTACTTCTATGAGTTCTACTTTATTAGATGTTACATGTAAGTGAGATCATGTGATATTTGTCTTTCCATGCCTGGCTTATTTCACTTAGCATAATTTCCTCCAGGCTCATCCCTGTTGTTATAAATGTCCAAATTTCCCCTCTTTTAAGGCTGAATAGTATTCTATTATGTATACATACCACATTTTCTTTATTCATTACCTCTTGATGGACACTTTAGGTTAATCCCTATCATGGTTATTGTGAATAATGCTACAATAAACATGGGAGTGCAGTTATCCCTTTGACATGTTGATTTCAGCTCCTTGAATATATGTCCAGAAGTGGGTTTACTGGATCATATAGTAGTTCTACATTTAGTTTTCTGAAGAACCTTTATACTGTACCAATTTACATTCCCATCGACAATGAACAAGAGTTTCCTTTTCTCTGCATCCTCTCCAACACTTGTTACCTTTCATTTTTTTGACAAAAGCCATTTAAACAGGTGTGAGGTAATATCTCATTGTAGTTTTAATTTGCATTTCCCTAATGATTAGTGATGTTAAGTATTATTCATGTACTTATTGGACATTTGTATTGTGCTCATTAGAGAAAGTCTATTCAGGTCTGTTGCCCATTTTTAAATCAGGTGGTTTTCTTGCTATTAAGTTGAGTTCCTTGTATTTTGAATGTTAACTCCTTATCAGATGTACCATTTGCAAATATTTTCCCCCGTTCTCTAGGTTGTCTCTTTACTCTGATGTTTCTTTCACTGTGCAGAAGCTTTTAAGCCCATATAATCCCATTTGCCTATTTTTGTTTCTGTTGCCTGTGGTTTTGGTGCCATATCCAAATAATCATTGCCCAGATCAGTGTCATGGAGCTTTCCCCCTATGTTTTCTTCTTATAGTTTTACAGTTTCAGGTCTCACATTTAATCCAGTTTGAGCTGAGTTTTTTTTTTTTTTAATATGGTATGAGATGAGGATCCAATTTCATTCCTCTGCTTATGGATATTCAGCTTTTCCAACACCATTTATTGAAGAGACTGTTCTTTCCCAACTGTATGCACAGAACATTCTGTGACCAGATGTGTAGAGAATTTTTCCTAACACACTAAGCAATTCTCCAACTATTATGTATAATCATAAATCATATGCTATTTTAAAAATACCTACCAATCTCTGAACTGCAAATATGCCTTGTTGAGTACAGTGGTGCAAATATGATTACGGATTCCATAGAGGAAAAAGGCTTAAATTTGCATGCATTATTCTTTAGGAATTGCATAAAATGCAATGGCAGGAACATTTTTAGAATGATTTACTTTTCTTTGTAGTTACATTTTAAAAATACATATTTCACAACATAGGACACGTAGTGTTGGTTTCCCATATTATGGGACTCATAAGATCTATAGCTGGGCCAATAGCTGCTATATTGTGCAGGAAATCTAGGAAATCTTGAAATATAGTGGGGAGTGACGTTCAGGTCTCTGTAGGTCCCTTGTTTCTATACTCTCTAAAACTGACATTTTATTTGGTGGATCAATGCTCCCATAAATCTATATT
The DNA here is from genome assembly GCF_048565385.1 of Saimiri boliviensis. Classification (NCBI taxonomy): domain Eukaryota; kingdom Metazoa; phylum Chordata; class Mammalia; order Primates; family Cebidae; genus Saimiri; species Saimiri boliviensis. The sequence continues at coordinate 201,660,192 of NC_133449.1, forward strand.
AAATTAATTAGCCAGAGACCAGAAATGTGTCCTACTTCGACTATCAAACATGTTCTGCTGATAAGTCTGCTTTTATTCTTGTTTCATTTTGGTTAGCAGTGAAAGGAGTTCAACAGACTCTGTTAAGTATTCCATATTTGTATTCTTTCTTCTTTTTAATAAAAGGATTCCCTATGTTTTAGCTTGGAACATCACTGCCTACCTGGAGACGGCATTTCTCAGCCCTTCTTAGAGGTAAGTGAAGCCAAATGGGATTCAGGATAATAGACTGGGATAGCACCATACATGTGGCAACTTCTGGTCATCTCCATAAAGAGAAATCACTTCCTCTGGGCTCCCTCTTTTCCCATTCCTAACATTAGGGAAATGCAACTGGAAAAGCTGCCTTAGACCTAGAGATGTAAGCTATGTATTAAGGATGGTTGGTCTGGCCCAGCAGCCTGGATTTTGGATGAGCATGTGAAGTAGTAACCCCATCATTCACTGTATTTGAAGGTCTTTTTGTTTTAACAGCTTCGCCTGCATCCTAAATAATAGGAAATCTCTGAAAATCTTTTTTATTTTTTTGGGACAGAGTTTCACTCTTGTTGCCCAGGCTGGAGTGCAATAGTGCTATCTTGGCTCACTGCAACCTCTGCCTCCTGGGTTCAAGTGATTCTCCTGCCTCAGACTCCCAAGTAGCTGGGTTTACAGGCATGGGTCACCACACCCAGCTAATTTTTTGTATTTTTAGTAGAGACGGGGTTTTGCCATTTTGGCCAGGCTGGTCTTGAACTCCTAACCTCAGGTGATTCACCTGCCTCAGCCTCCCAAAGTGCTGGGATTACAGGCATGAGCCACAGCGCACGGCCAGTAAAATCTCTGAAAATCTTAACCACTTTCAGAACCAGCATAATCACTGCCATTTTTATTGTCCTAATGAAAAAACCTTTATCCATTGTCACCTGATTTATTCACTAATTAAGTAAACTGCCCATGTCAAGATTAGCATATCAACAATGACAACATACAACATTATAGGTGCAATACAACATGCGGTACAGATTACAATGACAAGAGCAAATACGTGTTTGTCTGGAGCAGTACTTTTATGTTAAAGGCAAGTTTGAGTAATGTGTGTGTACAGACTTCACATCTCTTCACCAGACTCTGGAGTATCAGAAAGAAGGTGAAATGCTACAGGTCCTTTGGAACAGGCAGGAGTGCAATCAGGAAACGGGGCAATGGAAAGTTGTGACTAAAGTTTGGAATCTCAAGTTGTATCTCTCTTGGAAATATATTTGCTGCTAAGTAACTGGTATTAAAATCTATGATATTTTGAAACTGAAATTGACAGTTTCAGTGAAACTTTAGGGCAAACATACCACTCTTTGAGGGCAAAAAGGCAGAGTATAACATTCATCATCTAGTTTGTGACTTTAGGTAAAATTCATCACCTCTTCAGGCTGCCATGACCTATCTTCTGCCCCTCCTCCCTTTTATTCTCTAGTGCAAAGGCTGGCGGAGCAGAGACTCCAGGACAGCTGCCGGCTGACAGGAATTGCTGGCAGTAAAGTTGTCTTTAGGTTTTTCTGTATCATTAAAATTCTATTTCCAAGGATTTTAATGCAGCAATGGAATATATTAAAATATTTGTATTACTCACTAGTCCTACTTAGCTGCACACAAAAAGTTTATTCTAGATTCAGGGTCTCTGAGTCTTAAAGCTTCATAGATAAGAGTGTTTCTTTCTATAATCTGAAAAGGAGGTGGATGTGAGAATTTCTCCTTGGAAAAAAACACAGCCTCAAGCATCTGAGACGTTCCTGCCACAAATTTACCCTCTCCTGAGAAGCTCAAATCTCCTCTCTAAATTTATGAATATGTAAAGAGGATCTTGCCTTTCATGCCTGAGTACATGGGGCATGTACTGCTGAAAATCCCTGAAAAATAGACTTAATTAGCACAGGAAAATGCCCAAAAGCAGTCATATAGGGATAAATCAAATGACTCTAATTTTATAAAGCCTAGCAAACTGAAGAATGTCTCCCACAGATCATGAGCAATACAAGTTATTCATTTTCAGTGCTCACATTTACAATTCACATTAGTGAAAATTATCATACTCCAGCAAGGTCAGTTAAATTAGCACTACTGTGACCTCTTTGCTGTATGTTCCAGCAATCATTCAGAGTGCTAAGTCACTCTTAAGTGCAAGTTATTGGGACAGGTCCTTGTGAGGTGAATGCCATCATCATTTACCATAAAATCAACTGTTACTATGCACTAGTTTTGAGTTGAACAGATAGAATAAGGACAATTTGGTCCTCTTATGAAACATAGAAGCTAGTTGAGAAGCAAGAAACAAATATGACAAGCTTAACACTTTTTCTTAGCTGCTAAGTAGAATAAGAAGTACACAAAAATAAATTCTTAATAAGTTGCCCAGCCCTTGGCTAAGGACTTTCCATGTATAATCTCATGTAATCCTTTCTACAGCTTCTGAGGTATTATCCCTGTTCTAGAAAACTGAGGTTTAGAGAAGCAGTTTGATTAAATTCACACAACTGATAGATGACGGGTTTGGTATTGGAATCCAGACCTGTTTTCTCTAACGATTGGAGTGTAGTGGACTGATTAGACTTCTTGGAAGAGAAGTAACATGATATGAGCTGAATTTTAGAAGACAGAGCATGTGGCTAAAAGAAGGACAAGAGCCTTCCAAGTCAGGTATGAGGCACTATAGTCTGGATGTTTGAGTCCTCCTATAAGTCATGTGTTGAAACCTAATCTACAAGGTATCAGGAAGTGGGGTCTTTAGGTCATTAGGACATGACAATGGAGCCTTCATGAATGGGATTAGTGCCCTTATAAAAGAGGTCCTAGAGAGACTGCTTTCCCCTTCTACCACATAAGGACACTGCTAGAAGCACTGTTTATGAACCAGGAAATGGACCCTCACCAGGTACTAAATCTGGTGGCATCTTTATATTGGACTTCCCAGCCTCCAGAATTTTGAGAAAGAAATTTCTGTTGTTTATAAGCCACGTGGGTAGTGGTATTCTATTATAGCAGCCTAAATGGGCTAAGAAAGTAAGAAAGGACTGGAATGTAGAAGCCTGAGGCTAGCCTGTCTGTCCTGAAGCTCTCAATCCTGGGGTGTGATTACCTTTCCTTTTGCTATGACATTCAGAGAGCTACAGTTAGTTGTTTCTAGTATACTCACTTTCTGCATTTACATTTTCTCTTTGTTTCACTGGTGGTCTAATAGTGTGAGTTAGCTTTGGGGTCAGAAAAACCTGCATTCTATAATTCAAAAAAGAAAGTCCTCAGTTTCTTTCTATAGAAGGGCATCTGAATATTAGCATTTCCAATAGTGCCTAGGAGCCAAGAAATACATAAACACAACAGAAAGTGAACTTTTCATTATGTCCTTGAGCAGCTCATTGCAATAGAAACTTTAGTCCAATTAGGGTTTATGCTGCAAATCTAAAGTTCCAATAAAGCTACTAAATTTGTAAAGAAGATTCTGTTTTAAATCTGCTGGAAATTTCAAGCTGGTATCTCCTAGGGTTTCTAAGATACAGTTGTCTCCAAATTGGCCCTTTGTGTTGTGCCCTAGGGCAGCACAGCAGAGCTGCAATTGTGTCTAATTAACCTCCTGCTAAACACAAAATGTCAGAAAGGCAAATCACCAAACTAGAGAGGGATGCTGGGTTGTTGTTATTTTCAACGAGGATAGAACTAGCTATCTTGTTTTAGATTTTTGAGGCAAGTACTCTGAAATTTGGCATAATATTAGCATGATTTGCATATCAAAGATGAGATTTGAATAGGTCTTAACTTTGATAAGGTCGTATTTTAAAACCAGTGCTGAGAAAGGCATAGAGATTATTATAACTGAATATTAATTTGGGAGGAGGTAAGATTTTTTAACTAAGTTCTGGATCCATGTAAAATTCTGTTTTCTGCATCACTCAAAGTGACTGTAATAGCTGGGTTTTTTCTTTGTTCAGTAATGTGGTAGCCTGGCAGAGACAGCAAAAAACTGCCTTATAATTCAGACAGGATAAACTAAAGTAAGCTTTAGTAACAACTCCAAAATCATAGTGCTTTAAATACTAAGGCTTCATTTTGTAACCACATTACATGTCCATTGGGTCAGCTGGAACCTAGCTTAAAGGAGGCTCTATATCTGTGTTGCCACAATTGCCAATTTGTTTTCTATTGCTCCGTATCAAATTATCACCAACTTAGCAATTGAAACACACACACTCACATGCTTATTTTCTTACAGGTTTTATGGGTCAGGAATCCAGGCATGGCTTGAGCTGGGCCCTTGGCTTCACAGTCTCTCACAAGGCTGCTATCAAGGTGTTAGCCAGGACTGGGAATCTTACCTGAAGGTTTTTCTGGGGCAGGATTTGCTTCCAAGCTTAAGTGGTTGTTCATAGGTTTCAGTTCCTTGCAGGGAGAAAATGTGCTAGCAAGATAGAGTTTGCAGTTTTATGTAATACAATAATGGAAGTGACCTCCCATCACCTTTGCCATATTCTATTGATTTGTTGCAGGTCACTAAATCAGCCAACACTCAAGGGGAGGGGATTCCACAAGGATGTAAATTCCAGATGGCAGGGATTATTGCGGGCCATCTGAAAGTCAGTCTGTCTGCCACTCACCAAAGCACACACACAAAAAATGGACATGAGTTCATGCCTTGACTCTTAAAGACATAACACTTTCACTTCCACTTCATTGGCCACATCAAGTCATGGGGCCATATGGCAATATCTATCTTGTGTGTGGAGTGTGGGAAGGATGGCGGGTGGGAAAGATGTAACCTACCATATACCTGGACAAAGGAGAAATAGAACATTTGTGTATAGCCCCAATGACAATCAAATTTTGTCTATGAAATAAAATCACTTTTTTCTCTATAGGAACATTTATCAGTTATAAACAGATCAGTGCATAGAACAAGAGGCTAAAAATTAACCAAGTAAATTACATTATGATACCATTGTCTTAGCTTGGTTTCCCTAGAAGCAAACCCTGAGGTGGGAAATTGTGTACAAGTAGTTTATTTGGGACGGGATCACAGGGGAGTGAAGGTGTGAGAGGGGAAGGGGAAGGAAGCTAAAAGGAGTGTATCATCACAGTGGTTGTGACAGTGGGCAACTGGTGCTCTAACCCTCTGGGAACACTCCTAAGATTTATTCCACCTATGGGATTAGAGAGATAGGATATTTATCTTTTGACTCCCATCCGTCATTGGCTGACACTATTCCTAGGGGCATTAACTCTGAGCATTTCTGGTCTGCTCTTTGACTGGCTGAGAGACGGCACTCAGACTAAGAGTTTGATCTGTTTGCAGTAGAAACCTGTTTACATGCACTGGCACAGCAAGTGATGAGGGTTTTTATGGCCTGGGCCCAATAGTATCTGCTACAACCATTAGGCTTGTCTCATATTGTGCTGAAAATGAAGGGAACTGGATTTTAGAAAGGGGTTTTTATACCACTGAGTAATTTGATATCTGTGTCATTGAAATTCTGTTCTCTTCTCATACCCTGAGCTTGCTTCTAAGTTTATCTGGAAAAAAAAGTAGTAAAAAGTAATCCCTAAGCTTCTTAGTTGTAGATAACAATTCATTATTCATTATTCATTATTCATTACCATTATTTAGTAATAGTGATGAGTAATAATAGTAAGCCTGAAAGTCCATGCATGCTTTTATAATATCACTAGAAGACTGTAGAAAAAAGGGGAGATGGTGGGGGGACAGTTTGTTATTTATGACCAGTAATTTTCCTTCTTCTTATCTACATATGGCTGTTGATGAGGTATGAAGGTATTAAAGTCAAAGGCATCAGAGACTGGGGATCTCTGAGGGAGGAGGAAACACAGGAATAGGAAGATAACTTCATAACTTAAGGTAACTTCTTGGCATGTGTATTGGTTTACTGGGCCGCCATAATAAAGTACCATGAATTATGTGACTTATAAAACAGAAACACATTGTCTCACAGTTCTGGAGCTAGACGTGCAAGATCAGTGGAGTTTGTTCCTTCTGAAGGTTGTAAGAATCTGTTCCATGACTCTCTCCTAGCTTCTGATGGTTTGCTGACAATCACTGGCATTCCTTGGCTTGCAGAAACATAATGCCAATCTCTGCCTTCATCTTCACATAGGGTTCTCCCTGTGTGCATGTCTGTGTCCAAATTTCCCCTTTGTATAACACTAGGCATATTTCATTGAATGAATTCATCTTAACTAACTATATCTGCAACGACTCTATTCCAAATAAGGTTACATTCTGAAGTACTGGGGGTTAGGACACAACATTACAGAATTTCAGGGGGACACAATTCAACCCATAACATCATCTAATGCAAAATATATTGTCACTTCATAGATCTAAAGTCCAGCCTGCCACCTAAATCCTAAAGATTCTATGAAGTATTTCTCTTTCTTTGTAAATATAGACACCTGCCTTTTCCATAGCATAAAAACCTGCCATTGATTTTAGACAATTTTTCATTTTCCCATAACTGTTACATGTGCAAGTGTCTCCACAGCAAGTTTCTCAGAGACTGGAATCATAAGAAACACATGCCTGTGGCAATATTAAGTCCTAGATTCCTTTAACATGGGTTGACATAACATCAGGTGACATACACCCTTTTCCACACTAAGTTCTAGAAGGGCAATAGTCATAGTCTTGTTGAACTTTACAAATACAGATTCCTGGGCTCCATGCAGATCTAGATAATGTGCATTTGGGGGATATGAGGTATACAAATCTGTGTGTTCATAAGCTCCTCTAGCAATTTTGATGCAGCTAAACCCATAGGCCAGTACTGGGGAAGCTCTAGGGTAGAGTCTACTCGTCATTGAGTCTTTGGCCACTGCTTGCCAAGTCTGTTGACATTTTTACATATTTCTAGCTCTTCTTCTGGGGTAACATAAAATATTATTTCTTGAAATTCCAAGGTACCACATTGGCAGAGATTCATGATCAAATAGGTTTGAGATATGCTGAGTTAATCACAGACCACAGGACTTTCAAAAATTATAATAGGGTAATATACATTATGAGCTGGGATAGGGAAGGATGATATACAACATCATCCATTCTTATTGTACTAAAGAAACTCTTTTTTCCTAGGGTACCTCACAAGACCATTCTCGTGAAGAACACATTTTGGGAAATGAGATGAAATCTGGAGTCAATTTCCAGAAGCCTGGCTTCCAGCGCCACCATTATTATTCAAAGGAGCTAAGACTTCTTTGAATCTTATTATTTTCTTCATCTATAAAATTAAGGAAATTTGTTCCAGAATATTTTTTAGATATTGTAAAAATACTTATTTTTGACTCACATATGATGTGTGATGTTATTTATTAAGAAATCTATTTTGGTGCATTCAAGTCTATCACATTCAAGAGCAACTGAATTTCTACCACTATAAGGTACTAGTGGCAGGAACCATAAAAGAAAGAATCATGTTTCCTCAGGACAGGAAGGAGAAACAGACATTTACACCTTTCCTTATCTCTCTCTCTCGCTTTACTCTGACTGCACCCCCCTTTTCTCCTATATCATCCATGTCTGTCTTTGGTACTCTGAAGAAACATATGCAGTAAAAGATGCAATAAAGTGCTATGCTATTTTCTGCTTATCTTCATTATCACCAGAGAGAAGATATGCCAACATGAAAATCAATGAAGAGTTTACTGTTCTTTTCTCCTTACAAAGGAAATCTTTAAAATGATTCCTTATCAGAAAAATTTGGCCTACGGTCCCTTTGTGAGTTTCATTTAATTAAAATTAGGATAGAGAACTAATTCAATGACAAGTAAGTGCAATGCCACAGGCAAATTTTTGACTGATCCAAAGAAACAATTTCTAATATTGAATAATTTCTGCATATTGCTAGCAGTGGATGACACAAAGGGAAAGCTAGCGTGGCCATAATCCCAGATGTTGGAAGTTTGGCTTGAGGACTTGAGAGTAGCCTGCTGAGCAGCAATTCTCAAGGGACTGGTACTTTCTTCCAGGATATGGTTGCCAGATTTAGCAAGTACAAATACAGGACACCTTGTTAAAAAGGAATTTCAGAGGCACCTTTTTTTTTAAAGTAAAGATATACCCCAAATATTGTGTGGGACATATTTATACTGAAAAAAATATTTGTGTCTCTAAAATTCAATTTTAACCAAGCATCCTGGACTTAATTTGGCAACCCTATTCTGAGGAGCTTTTTCATAATTTGTGGAAGAAATTTTTGTCATCGTAGTGATGGAGGGAGCAGGGATGTTAGATATTGTACATGTGTTGAGTGTTGAACAATCTTACACAACAGAGAATTGTCCCATAGCCACATGACTTTGCATATCCCCATGGACATTCTTGAAAACAAAATATTTTGGGTTGGTTTCAATGTACAATGAATTTAACATACAATGGAATCTTAAGAATCACAGTGCAACGACTATGTAAATTAGGGAATGATTTGACTTTTTGTTTTAGTAATTTCAGCTGTTCATTGTTCCAGAAAATAATTTCACCTATGACAACAATGCTTGAGGTATTTCAGTTGGCATCATAGTGATTCTATGTGAGTGTGCAAGCATCCAGTTGTTTATTACTCTTGTAGTATTATTAAGCCCAACTTCTTATTATTTTTAGTTTGTTTCTTTTTTACATTAAAATTAGGGCACTATATATTTAGCTTAAAATATTTGTGTAGATAATGCCACCTGTCCTGTGAATTTCATTTCAGGAAAGTAAGGGGGTCTTGAGTTTGATACAGTTGGTATTCACTGGTAGAGGGGCCTGGTACCTCAGATTGTCTACTATTTTACATGGGTAGACTCCAGTAGTGGGGGAGACACTGACTGAAAATGGTTCTAAAATTTTGGAGGAAAAATCAAAATGTCACTACTATGCAAACATATTGCAACCTCTTCATCTCCTGCTTTCTCACCTTTCTAAATCTCTCAGAGAAGCATAGAAATCAAATCTTCATTCTGCTCTGTTTTAAAAGTGCTGTTTTCCCCCCTAAGCATTTGGACACTAATCACATCATTGAATATCAAACTTATTTCTTGGCATTAATCAAAGTTGTGCTTTATGAGTCCTGACATTTCTAAATGGAAAGGAAATTTAAGCCCTGAGTCTGCTTAGGGTTTACTAATACTGATAATTCTATCAGAATAAGTAATGATAATGCTGATTAGGGCTTAAAAAATATATGTTTCTAAGGGAATACGCTGTCTTGCTAAGTAGAGGACAATCCAGTTCTTGAAGATATCCAAACATAAAGATTACAATTCACATTCTAGGCTATTAAGCAGTTTGTCTCACAATTAAATTTCTATATGGTTCCTTGGACCACCATTATTATAATAAATCACATTTGGGTAAAATTGATATTGGAGATGCTATCAGGCTGTCTTGGGGAGTGGAAAAGGATGCTAGTGACAAGAGAGGTGACTAGGAAGAAGGACAGTAATGAGCTTGCATGTTCTGGTTACCAAGTGCTATGTAATAAACTCTCACCAAAATTCGTGGCTTAAAACAACAGCCAATTTAATTATATCTCATAATATTAAGGATCAGGAATTCAGGCAGGGTTCACATGAGCATTTCTGCTCCATGTAGTGGCCACTAGTCACTCTGCAGAGATATTCAGCTGGAGGATAGTCTAGTTTGGAAGGTCCAAGACAGCTTCGTGTGCATATCCAATATCTTAACAAGAAGAATTAGAGGCAAGGTTTGTCTGGGCTCCTTGTCATCTCCATGTGATCTTTTCTGCAGGGTAATTGGTCTGCTTACATAGTGCCTCAGGATTGCAAGAGTGATCATTTCTTGAGATGTGAAGTGGAAGCAGCCGGTCTTTTGGCCTAGAAGTCAGTGCAGCATCACTTGTGCTATTCTATTGGCCAAAACAGTCACAAATTCAGAGAAAAGAAAAATAGACCTCATCTTTCAAGAGGAAAAGGATCAAAGAATTTGTGACCATCTTCAATCAAAACCATCATATTTGAAGGAAAAAAAAGATAAGCTGGTTGATGGACACAAATGAGACTACCCCAAGATGCAAAGTACCATGTTCATGCAGGAGAGATTGTGAAAAGAGATACAGGAGAATGGCCCAGTGCAAGATGAAACAGAGTGTGGTGGATGGACAGAAGTACTGCTACTATGATCCTGAAGACATCTGAAAACAGGTTAAATGTACAATGTCATGCAGCATGGCAGTATCATGCTTGCTAATACAAAAAGGTACAGCAGGCAAATATTTTCAAATATTATACTGTGTCTATTTTGTTTCTGGAAGATTACTTCTCCAAAGGCCCTCTGTGTGAGGAAAGAACACAGCAGACAAAAGATTAAGTGGTTCCATCTGGACTTCCAAGTTAAGTTCACAACATTTTGCCCAAGAGTGTGAAAGTGTTAAGTTGTTTAGATAAGTAGGACTTGCAGTTTCAAATGAGCCTAAACATCAAGGCATCAAAGGATAGAGGTTATAAAATGGACCTCAAAAGAGGAAGGATGCAGCCGGGCGCGGTGGCTTAAGCCTGTAATCCCAGCACTTTGGGAGGCTGAGGTGGGTGGATCACGAGGTCAAGAGATCGAGACCATCCTGGTCAACATGGTGAAACCCCGTCTCTGCTAAAAATACAAAAAATTAGCTGGGCATGGTGGCACGTGCCTGTAATCTCAGCTACTCAGGAGGCTGAGGCAGGAGAATTGCTTGAACCCAGGAGGCGGAGGTTGCGGTGAGCCGAGATCGCGCCATTGCACTCCAGCCTGGGTAACAAGAGCGAAACTCCGTCTCAAAAAAAAAAAAAAAAAAAAAAAAGGAAGGATGCAGCTACAATTGCTTTGTTGAGGACTGGGAAATGTGACTGTGCTTGAAAAGCTATGTACTTTTTAATATGTGAATACTGCAGAGACATGAGGCATCTGGGTCAGGGAAGAGTTCTTTACTGATATAAGCAGATCAACAGCCAGAATAACATTGCAGCAGCAGTTCTGCACACCTAGCCCTGCAGGAGATAAGAGCCATGAAATCTTTTTATGTAGGTGCCAGGGGACAGGAAATAATGGATTTTTTTCATTTACTTACAGGAAAGAACCAACTGCCTCCCACTTCCCTCCCAAAATAAGAGAGGAAGAAAAAAAAAAAAACTTTTGCTGCTTTCAGGTGGGGATGAAAAGGATCCAGGTTTCTTACCTTAATCATTTGGATTACAAATGAAATGTCTCCAGGAGTGTGTTCCCACCTAGAGAGGTCCTGATCCACTCTTTACATGCAAATTCCTAGGAACTAACGTAGATAACTATGATAGGACAACTAACTTTACGGGAGATAAGAGAAGTTTTATTATCATTTCAGGTCAGAGCAATTAGCTCCATCGTTTAGGGAAACATTGGCTGCAGATCTAATCTTCATGGTATGTGAAATGTTTCTAGGGGAAGTGAGAGCCAACTTTTTTTTTCCTTTTTCTATCAGTTACATTTTCAAGTTTCAGGAGGCTAGTGCATTTTACAAGAGCACTGATGAATTGAGGAAAGTTTCATACCCCCACAATGGTGCAACAGCAGTTTCCCAAAATGTATGATGGCAATAAAAAAAAACTTGCTAGTCGGGGAGGTAGAGATGGGGTTTAGGAGGCCACATATACTCAGAGGCCATAAGACTAGGCTAAATAAGGTACCCAAACTGATCATTTTGTGATGCTTTTAGTTGCATGTACAAGTGGCCAGATCACAGTGGTATAAGTAAATAGGCATTTTTTTCCCCTTCCCTAACAAGATGTCTGAAGGTCTGTACTCAGGGAAATAATCATCAGTCCAGATTCCTCCTAGAGTCCTCCTAGATTCCTCCTGCCCTCTTAGTATGTAGCTTGCTGGTTGCAAAGTGCCTGCTCTACCTCCTGCCATCATGTAGGTATTACAATCACTAAGAAGGGAAAAGAGCAAAGGTAAAAGGTGCCAGCTTTTTTTTTTTTAAAGAAATCCTTCTGAAAAGCCTATAAAGTAATATCCATTTATATCCTATTACTCATCTCCAGCAAAAGGAAGTTCAAAAAGGTAAATATTGGTACTAATCACATCGATACCCTGAACAAAAATGGGCTTCTTTCAGCAAAGAGAAGAGATAGAGCTATTAGGCAATCAGTGATGTCACCCATCACCTGGGCCTCAATTGAGAAAGAAGCACAAGGCTATACAAGTCGCATATAGTTTGGGAGTAGGCTGACTGCCCCACTTCCTATCTGGAACTGTGGGAAGAGGCTTTCTCTCGGTGTACTGGCATTGTCACAATGTGATGAAGTTGGGTAGAAAGGTGGAGGGGTGTGTTTAGATGGAGAGAGGCCTAAGCACAATATGAGGTTTTGTCCAGAAGTTCACTTCCCTAGTAGGGTACCCAGAAGGGAGGTAACAGCAGTGGACTAAAAGATGCCCCAGCCAGGGGTGAAGAGGATGCAGAATATATAGACCTTGTCACTAGAGGCTCTGGCAGGGACCACAAACATCAACATCATATTTCCGTTCAAGCCCCCAAACCAGGTGTGACCAGATACATTAGCAGCATAGCACTACAGAAGCCAATATCAAAAGAGCTCAAGGAGGAGGACAGCAGCAGAGGTCAGGGAAGACCTGCAGCAGTTCTGTAGACCAGACACACTCCCCCACACTGTAATGGGAGATAAGCTCCCCTGCCCACAACTGTAATATTGATGCAGGGGTGGGTGGTAGGAAAAGCTATAAATTTTGAAATTGTGTAACTATGAATCATGAACTGAACCTAATAAATGAGAGATTAAATTTCAAACTGAATGTGATTAAATTGCATTTAATTTGCAAAATCAAGACATTTTCCCCAACATCTGAAGAAATGATGAGTGGGGATGGGGTGGAAACTTGAATTAGTTGCATTTAATTGTGGAGATGTAAAGAGTTAATATTTTTGCACACCTGAGCAGTATATAAACTTAAAATCGATGGTCATGGATAAAATTAGGATTATGGTGTCGAAGTTATTAAAAATTAGAAATAAATGTGTGACTATTTCTGATATCTAAGTAAAGTTATGAGCTGATTTAGCTAATTCCTTTGTCAATGAAAAGAGCCAAACTCTATAAAATATTTGAAGAGAGTTATTCTGAGACAAATATGAATGACATGGCCTGAGGCACAGTCACAAGAGGTTCTGAGAACATGTGTCCAAAGCGTTTGGGTTACAGCTTGGTTTTATACATTTTAGGGGGACATAAGACATCAATCAATACATGTGAGGCATACACTGGTTTGGTCCGGAAAGGCAGAACAACTTGAAGGGCGGTGGGGTCGTGGGCGGTGGGATGGCGATGGGGGGTCGTGGGCGGTAGGATGGCGATGGGTCGTAGAAGATTTTCTGACAATTGGTTGAAAGAGTTAAGTAATTATTTCAAGACCTGGAATTAGTAGAAAGAAGTGTCTGGGTTCAGATAAGGGATTGTAGAGACCACGGGTCTTATGACGTCTTACACGTGGCTGCCCTTAGAATAGACAGTGAATGTTTCCCATTCAGACCTTTAAAAGATGTTAGAGTCTCAGTTAATCTCTTCAGGATTGGTGGTGGTGGTGGGGTGGGGGCTGCAAGGGGAAAGATCTAGTTATGTTAACAGAGACTCTTAACATACACAGATTCTCTCCCACAAAAGACAGCTTTGCAGGGTCATTTAAAAATATGTCAAAGAAATATATTTTGTAGTAAAATACTTTGATTTGCTTCAGGGTCCTGCTATCTGTCATGTGATGCTCTACTAGAGTCAGGTTGGAATTTGGTATCTTATTGCTAGGAAGAATCTGTTCTGTCAGTCTTAGGATCTCTATTTTAATGTTAACACTGGTTAATTGTGTTCCTGAACTCCAAAGGAAAGAGAGTATAATGAGGCATGTCTGAGCCCAACCTGTCCCCTCCCCAGTACCCCCCGCCCCACCTCCCACCCCATAGTGGTCTGAATTAGTTTTCAGGTTTCTTTGGAATCCCTGTGTCCAAAAGGGGGTCCATTCAGTCAGTTTGGGGGCTTAGAATTTTATTTTTGGTTCACACATTTATTCAGGGCACGAACATTGATTGAGCCTCCCATGAACAGATGCCTTGCTTTATGCTGATGGCCTGATCCTAACTGTAAAGTGGAGTTGCAGAAAGTCTCTGGGGCTCTCTAAGCATGAAGAGGAGAACCCCATAAAAGGGAGGGAAGCAAGACAACTTCTGCATGTTCAGGTTCTGAGTCCAAGGAGACTCTTGTGGGGTGGTCAGCAGCCTGAGGATATTTGGGGTAAGTTTGGGAGGAGATGGTGAAAGTTATTTCTGCCTCCTTGGACCTAGTTCACCCAAAGAGAAAAGAAGAAATAGAATGTCCTTCTGTACTTAGTTGTCACTGGAGAGTTTGTAAGGCATTCTCAGGAGAAAGTGATAGGAGAGGGAGAAGAGACAATAATAATAGTAATAATTATAAGTTAACTATTATTGGTTATAAATTTCTACCCTGTGGAAAACATTAAAATAATAGTTATTTATCTTCAACTTTCACAATAATTTTTGCATGGTAGATATTTTGATTCCCACTGTAGCATATGAGGAAACGGAGACTCATATATTTAGGAACTTTCCCAGGGTCATGAAGCTAGTAATGGTCAGGGGTTCAAACCCAGTCTAGGGAGTTTGGTGTCACAGCACAGCTTGTTTTGCTGTGCTGTGTGACCCCAGTACATGTGCCTACATCACAGGCCTACTGTGAACCCCCCTTGGACATTTGTACAACTTCTCTCACTCTGAGAGTAAGGAGAGATCATTAGAGACGAGGAGTGGGGTTTTACCCCTTGTCCCTGGACTCCCCACTTCTCATTTCTGCCAAAAAGTCAGTGGCTGCAGGCCCCTATGCTTAGATTTGGTTCCTAACCTCTAAAATCTGGCTCCATGAGTAGGAGGAACAGGATTGTCAACAGACAGTTTCGTGGTAACAGCAAAAGGCTCTCCTGATTCCTGCAAGATGTAGTTAGTCTTCTCAGTATAAACACAGTGATCTTTCTGGATTCATGACCAACTACACATGCATTTGGGATGTTTCCATTACATTATTTGAACTACTCCCTCTCAAGTTCATAACAAGTGGTGTCACCCATGAGGCCATCAGGGAGCCCAGGGATTTTATGTCTTAAATCTGTGTCCAGATTACAATAGTGTAGCTAAGTCACATTACAGTAATTGCAAATATGCAACTCATTATTTTCTTTGGATCACTGGAGTGCAGCACTAAAAACTCTAAATTTCAATTTTTGGTTTATTTCTCAAAATAGAACTCATTATTACATCCGGAGTTTTATGAGTCTCTTTAGGAAGATAAGGACAGCTCTCACCCTATCACCATGAGGGAAATAATCACTGAAGGTACTCTGGGGCCTGCTTCTCCCATACCTAACTTCTTTCCTTTGCCCAAATTCATAAAGGTTTGATGGTACGATGTTGGATGAAAAGAGGAGGATAAAAGTGCATGACAGGAAAGTTTATGTCACCAGCTGACGTAATGAAAGATGCTTGGGAATTGAGCCTCTAAATATTTTTGAGTTTTTAATACATAACCAAAAATAAAGAATGTGGTATTTATTGGCATGTTTCATTAGTTAAATTTAAGACTTTATTGTCAGGGTTCTTTTTTTTTAAAAATTGCATTTTAGGTTTTGGGGTACAAGTGAAGAACATGCAAGATTGTTGCATAGGTACACACATGGCAGTGTGGTTTGCTGCCTTCCTTCCCCTCACCTGTATCTGTCATTTCTCCCCATGCTATCTCTTCCCACCTCCCCACCCCCCACCACCCCCATCCCTCCCATTGTCAGGGCTCTTAATTGAAGTAATTTAAAACTTGGCCCACACTTGCATGGATTAATAAAGGTCAAGTGTTGTCTTTTGTGTTGCCCACTAGACCCTCCAAAGTGACCCTGCATGAAGAAGGGAATAAGCCCAAAATGGCAAGATCAATGCTGGGCATCAAATCACAGCAGGACAAATCACAGTATTTGAGGAGGCTGACCATAGGCTTGATCTGAGCTGAATCTGACAGGTGAAGCTTGTCAGCAATGGCTGGATGCAGTGGCTCATGCCTGGAATCCTGGCATTTTGGGAGGCCAGGGTAGAGGATCACTTGAGATCAGCAGTTCAAGATCAACCTGGGCAACATAGTGAGCCTCTATCTCCACAAAAAGTTAAAACATTAGCCAGGTGCAGAGGCATGTGCCTGTACTTCCAGCTACTTAAGAGGCTGAGGTGGGTAGATTGCTTGATCTCATGAGTTTTAGGCTGCTGTGAACCATGATTGCAACACCCTCTTAGGCCTGGTGACAGAGCAAGACCCTGTCTCAAGAAAAAAAAAAAAAAAAAAAAAAAAGTTTGCTAGCAAGAGTTTCTGGAGCAGAGTGAGACAAACTGTACTTGGCTGGACAAGACTCTAGCCAAGTGTGGGGGTAGAGTAGTATGGGTTCAGGGAACAGATTCTAGTTCCCTTGAGAAGGAAATGTAAGAACTACACAGAGATTGGGGTAGAGTTCTAGTACCAGAAAGACAAACCACATTAAGAAACCAAAGCAAGAGCCAAGTCATAAGCAATGTATCCCACTGGTTGAAGGGGAAAGTCTGCTGCCAGATAAGCCTGAGAATGCCTGGAGGCCTACCCAAGGTACCGAAGACCCCTGCCACAGATGGGAAAGGGGTATTTAATAAGTACATGAGGCTGGTTCATGGAGGTATGAGCAACAGGGCTGCCTCATTCTACAACTCCAAGAGCATTTGAAGGGCAGCCCTTGACACTACCCAGTAGGGATTGGGGAGGGACTCACAGGGAATATGGTATGGAGTTGTCCCATGCATTTGCCCTGAGTGGGAAAAATTTAGTTTGCACATTTAAAATCTTTGGAACCTTTAGCGTGGTGCAGATGGAGCAGAGATCACTGACAGCAAAATTCTTTTTTTTTTTTTTTTTTTGAGACGGAGTTTCGCTCTTGTTACCCAGGCTGGAGTGCAATGGCACGATCTCGGCTCACCGCAACCTCCGCCTCCTGGGTTCAGGCAATTCTCCTGCCTCAGCCTCCTGAGTAGCTGGGATTACAGGCACGCGCCACCATGCCCAGCTAATTTTTGTATTTTTAGTAGAGACGGGGTTTCACCATGTTGACCAGGATGGTCTCGATCTCTCGACCTCGTGATCCACCCGCCTCGGCCTCCCAAAGTACTGGGATTAAAGGCTTGAGCCACCGCGCCCGGCCAACAAAATTCTTTGTATGTGTGCACATTTGAAACGTAGATTTAGAAATAATTCTAAACGTCTTGCTGCAAGTTAAGCATAGCATATGTGAAGGGTCGGGGAAGCATTTCAGTTGAAAGCAAATTTTACTTGTTAGAGGCAAGAATCATGTGTTTTTTGATACCTAAGTGCTTTGACTCTTATCTTCAGATTTATTTGTACACGTTTCTCACATGAACTTGGAAAATGTTACACGGGGAGATCAACAACCAGCTAAACTGTGAGGCCAAGCAGGAACTGAAAATTGCCAGAGACTGCAATGTCTGGCAAATGGAACACATTTATTTCCCTCCATTGCTGCATCTTCAAGTTATGCCTGTCAGTCACTACTCACAACGATAAACTACTGTTTTATTCTGGCGTCTGCACTCCCCTTCCCTCAGATGGGAATGATAAACTACAATCTGAAAAGTTGCAAAGCTTTGCACAGAAAATAATTCTCACTCATTTTCTTCTAGCCCAGCTATGATTGATTGAGTTCAGTCATGATGACACAAAGCTGGAGCTGTGATCACTCAATAGCCCTTCATCAGAGAAAATAAATCAAAGGGAATAACGCCATGTGGCAGGGAAGTGAGGTACCCCAGAGCTATTTCTGTGGCAGGCTGGAACAGTAAGAGTCTCCTACAGAGGCTGAGTCTCTCATTTTTATTTTCATGATCAGGTTAGCTCCTTTTCAAAGACATATTGTGACACTCACAAGGGGAGAGCCTGTATTACCTGCCTCAGCTAAATATGCCGACAGTGAAAGGGTTAGGAACAGACCTTCCCCTCTTTTTTCCCTGAGTGAACTGAAAAGCACTTTGAAAATATATTTAGTGTCTTTTAACATTTCTGGGCTCACTGCTGGGTAGTGTTTCTAGAAGCCAAGTAGGGATATAGAAGAGTCACTCTCAAAAGCAAGCTGAGTTGAGTAAAACTCATGATCTAAATATTCTGTTCTAGGTTGGGTGATGAGGCAGGGTGGGATGACTGCATCCTAGTTACCAGAAACCTTGGACCCTCCTTTGAGGCCTTCCCCTCCCTCTCTACCGTCTCCAATCCATCACCATGCCTTATTGATATTACCTCTTAAATGTCTCAAGTCCATACACTTGTTTGTATCTCAATCTCT
This sequence comes from Saimiri boliviensis, assembly GCF_048565385.1. Taxonomy (NCBI): domain Eukaryota; kingdom Metazoa; phylum Chordata; class Mammalia; order Primates; family Cebidae; genus Saimiri; species Saimiri boliviensis. The sequence goes on from NC_133449.1 coordinate 201,678,649, forward strand.
AATACTTGACCTTCACCTCTCACCAGAACCCCCTGCCACCACCAAGCTGTCCTTACTCCCATTCCTGTGCTTTCATAGTCCTCTCCCCACTTGGCAGCCAGAGAGCTCTTTTCATAATGCCAATTAAGTTACACCACTGTCTTAATAAAATTCCTTCATTGGCTCACTTTGCACTTCAATGAAATCCTAATTCTTGACTGGGGCCTTCAAGGTCCTACATTATCTGACTTCTCTCTCCCTCTGTTTTTACTTCCTGCAACTCACTGATGATCCTCCAAACACACTGACGTCCATCTTGTTCCTTCTACTCTGCATGTGCTGTCCTCTCTTCCTAGAAGGTCCTTCCTTCCAACCTTGGCTTCTTTGTACCATTCAGGTAATCAGATTAATGTCCACTCCACAGAGCATCCTTCCTAGCCACCATTAGATTTTCATTCTCTTCCAAATCAGTCACATTTTATAGATTAACCATTCATCCATTAATTGTTCATCTTCAATAGACTGAGGGATCTCTTAGAACAAGTATCTTACCCTTGTGTTTAGTAATAACTGGCACCTAGTAGGCACTAGGTAGTGAAGGAATAAAGTTCTGGGTCTAATTTCCAGCCCTGAGTTGCTGAGTTGTTCTAGCTATTAGGCTACCCTGCTCTCAGTGTTACATTATCTGGATTTCCTCTGGTTCAAGGCACTACAAGAGACAATTTGATATTATACTCATCTTCTGATCTATACTGCTTTGACTGAGTTCTGCTTATGAGAGTGGGCTTAGCCCATGACTGACCAGGAATACCAATGACTATTATCCAGTTTCACTAGCAAACAGTGGGAAGGGATAATATGATAGATGAAAGAACACCACAAACTCACTAGCCCTATTCTCCAGTATGTGTCTGAGAATATATATCCTCTTGAATCTGGGTCTGTGACTGCTTTGGCTTATGGAATACATTGAGAATAACACTGTGCCAGACCTGAGCCTAGGACTTAAGACATTAGTTGCTTTCATTTTTGGCCTCCAGAAACATATTCTCTTAGAGCCCTGAGCCACATGGAAGAAGTTCAGCTATCTTGCAAAGAGGCCATGTGGAGAAGCCTTGAAACCACAGGACAGTAAGAGGGTCCTAGCCGAGCCCAGGCATCAGCCGACTCAACTAAGCTGTTAGACACATGAAAGAATGCTTTTTGGACCCCCACAAATCTGAACAGCCACCAGCTGAAAGTAACTTGAAATTGTATTCATTGATTCAGTGGCCCCAATCAATGCCACGTGACAGAATTGCCAAGCTAAGCCCTGGCTAAATTTCTAACCTATAGGTTTTGAACTTAATGAATTGACTATTGTTTTATGACGTTGAATTTTGGGTGGTTTGTTAAATGATGGTACATGACAGGACAAGCATGTAGACGGATTTTTGAACTTCAAAGAAGGTATGACCATCTACTCGCTTCCTACTTTGAAAGAAATGGTTGTAACTGCCCAGCAATATGATATGCAACAAAACCACAATCAACACTTGGGAAGGAAGGGTGAGTGATGAAGGTGGCTTCACAGGTGCAGAAGCAGATTCCTTTTTTTAGGATGGTTGATCTAAGCCACAATAATATCATGAACATCTCATTAGGACAGTGCATAAATAAGAAATACCATTATAATAACCAGTTAAATTCCAATCCAGTTTTCCTCCAGACCTAGCTGATAAGCCTATCCAGACAGTGTGTGATGTGGTAATCATAGGCGTAGGTAATCATAGGCGTACTTTATCAGATGCTAATAACAGCATCTGATCATGATTTCTAAGTTTATTTGAGGATGCACAACATTCTCAGATTAGTCTTAAAAGGCATTTTAGCACCCTCTACCAACCCATCCACCAAATCCACTAATAGCAAATAAGAGAAAATCTCAGCAATTTTTTTTCCTGCAGAGTCATCTTTCTTGATATTATCTAAACCTAAAATGCACTACAATATATTTCTGTTTGTTTTAATCATTGTTATGGTCTCAGTACCTAGAAAAGTTCCTAGAACATAGTAGGTAATAAATATTGCAGATAAAATAAATTGTTGCATTACAAAAAAGTAAGACACAATTCTAGGCAGAGGAGGTCACTCTCTAGAGGTATCAGACTACCAGCATCTCTTCAAGGCCTCAGGCGTGCCCAAGTATGGTTCAGAAGTTTATCACAAAACACTTTATTTAAAAAGTGTTGAAGCATATTTTATAACATTTAAGAAAAAAGAATGAAGAACAACATAAATAACATCCATGTACTACCACCTGGCTTAAGAGCCAGTATATTGCCAACAATGTTCAACTTACCTAGTGTGGCCATCCCTGGGTGCCTTCTCCATCCTGCTCCTGAAATATAATGACTAGACTTAATTTAGTGTTTATCAATCTCATACATTTCTTTATAATTTTATTATATGTATATATATCTTTAAGCACCAGTAGTGTGTTGCATGCTTTAAATTGTATGTGTTATTTTACTGCATAAGTTCTGTAATTTTCTCTAGTTTATTATTTTTTAAATTATACTTTAAGTTCTGAGGTACATGTGCAGAATGTGCACGTTTGTTACATAGGTATACATGTGCCATGGTGGTTTGCTGCATCTATCACCCCATTATCTGCATTAGGTATTTCTCCTAATGCTATCCCTCCCCTAGCCTCCTACCCTCTGACAGGCCCCAATATGTGATGTTCCCCTCTCTGTGTCCATGTGTTTTCATTGTTCAGTGTGCACTTATGTGTAAGAACATGCAGTGTTTGGCTTTCTGTTATTGCGTTAGTTTGCTGAGAATGATGGTTTCTAGCTTCATACATGTCCCTGCAAAGGACAAGAACTCATCCTTTTTTATGGCTGCATAGTATTCCATGGTGTATATGTGCCACATTTTCTATATCCAGTCTATCATTGATGGGCATTTGGGTTGGTTCCAAGTCTTTGCTATTGTGAACAGTGCTGCAATAAACATATTCTTTATACTAGAATGATTTATACTCCTTTGGATATATACACAGTAATGGGATTGCTGAGTCAAATGGTATTTCTATTTCTAGATCCTTGAGGAATTGCCACACTGCCTTCCACAATGGTTGAACTAATTTATTCTCCCACCAACAGTGTAAAAGCCTTCCTATTTCTCCACATCCTCTCCAGCATCTGTTGTCTCCTGACTTTTTAATGATAGCCATTCTAACTGGCCTAAGATGGTATCTCAATGTGGCTTTGATCTGCATTTCTCTAATGACCAGTGATGATGAATTTACTCTAGTTTATATTTAAGTGCACATCTTTCAGAAATTCTATACACATACATGTGCACACGTATATGCAGACCTACTATATATGCTGCTTTGTGACCTCATTTTTTCTTTACAGTTTTTCATCCTGAGACATGTCGCAAATACAAAATGTAATATAAAAAACCCAAGTTGGGCCAAACTTAAGAAACTAAACATTGTACCCTATGTCTTCCCTTCCTCACTGCATTCAGCTCCTCCCCACATAGACATTTATGTTTTTGATCCCCCCGAAATATCTAATATTTGTTTATATTTTTAAAAACTTCATATTGCATTCTGTTCTGAAAAGAAGAGGTGAAATTATGACTTTTGAGCTTCTGGGCTTCCTATAGGGGTGTCAGTTCCAGCTCCCAACTTGGTGAGTGCCATTGCACCATTACTTGGCTTCAGGTCCCCTCCTGCCACCTCCCACTCACTCCCCACCATCCCACAACTTCATTACACCTCTACTCTAGTCTCTTCACCCTTCAGATTCCTTCAGGGCACACTGTGGGTATCACCACCACTCATATTTTTCTCCTTTATTTTGACACTTGTGGATTTTCCTGTTTTATTATGAAATCAATCATCTATGCCTTTTCTTTTTCTTTTTTCTTTCTTTCTTTTTTTTTTTTTTTTTTTTTTTGAGACAGAGTCTCACTCTTTCTTCCAGGCTGAAGTGCAGTGGCGCAATTACGGCTCACTGCAGTCTTGAATTCCCAAGCTCAAGCTATCCTCCCACCTCAGCTCTGGAGTAGCTGGAATTACAGGCACATGCCACCACATGCCAGCTAATTTTTTTATTTTTTATTTTTTATTTTTTTTTATTTTTTAGTGACAGGGTCTCCATATGTTTCCCCAGCTGGTCTCCTACCTCAGACTCCCAAAGTGCTAGTGTATAGAGCACCCTTGACATAAGTAACTCCATCTTAGAAAAAGATTCCATCTTCTATTTCAAAAGGCACTTTGCCAACAGGGATGAGATGTTTTGCCTGATCAATAAAGACTGCACCCAGCCAGGTAAGGACATAAGCAAGCATAGTCTTTTACTATCAGTACTCTGTGGTCATAAAAAGAGCAGGACTTCAGCAGCTCCTAACACCCATCATTGCTGTCACTTGTGATAAGCACCTGACATCTACCACCAAAGACTCTGCCCACAACAAAGACTCCTCCTCGCAAGAATGACAGATCACCTGGGCCAGACCAGGATATTCTTTTTGTCTGCATCACTCTTGCTCGACTGGTTCGCTAATCCTTTTTCCTATCTGCTTAATGTTAAATGTTTGTTGTGGAACATTTAATCTATAATATTTATATATTGAGTAAGTGTACTATTATGTATGGTTTGCAACACTGACTGACTTGTGGAGTGACTTAAGGCCGTGGCTGTGACTACTGAGTGAACAGGAAATACTAGGAAGAACTGCCTCCTTGAAAACTCCATGGAGCTCTTGTCTTTCGTAATTGAAATAGCGTTAATAAAAGTCTGACATTGTGGAAAGACACAGATGTCTGTGGACCTGGTTATCTCTGATTTGCATCCTTCACAATAGCTGGGATTACAGGCATGAGCTACCACACCTGGCCTCATCTACGCATTTTAAAAGAAGTTTATTCTACCATATGCAGCTTTTCTAGGTGTAGCAGGGGAGTTTTCAGGATAAGAAACCTGCCAAATTTCTGGAAGTAAAAGTCTTGAAAGTTTCCTAAACATTCTAAATATGTATTGTAGTCAGCACAAATAGTAATTTCCCATAAGAATCTCACAATTTAAATAGCTGGCAGATATTTATAAAACATCTGCTAGATTTTATTAGGGGTATGTCAATTCAATCTAAACAACTCACTTTGTTTCAGTGTTAATGTGTTTATATAATAATTTTTGTTTTCATAGCTATATTTTATAATTATTAGAGAATAACAATACATGTCTGATAGGTTAAGAAAAAACCCAACAGACTTTTCCTTTATTAGAATAAAAATGATGGGAATTCTTTCATACGGATTAGAATAAAAATGAAGGGAATTCTTTCAAAGCAGAGTAGTAAAGAAAAGGAAAGGAAGGTAGTTCAGGGACGATCTCCAAACTGGTTAGAACAAGTTTAGTTAGAAAGAACATTCTGAGTTGGATTGACTAACTCAGATGTGAAGGTGCATCCATTGTTTGGTAAAAAAAGGTTTTGGTGTGACCATACAAGCAAGTATAACCATTAGTTATGACCAGTGGAAAAATGGAACTCTGTAAATTTGGGAAGCTCTGTTCTAGAACTACACAACAGATATCAAGTAGATATTATTTCATCTGAAGTTCATATTTTGTGGTTATGATTCCTTAGGTGTTTTTATTTTGTGCTGGTTTTCTTTTTATATTTGAAATTTCTCTCTGATTTAGTAGGTATCCTTGCTAGCTTCTGACTGCTCCTTCCCATTTTCTGGCCTCTTGCTGCTTCAGCTCCTGGAGACTCATGCATTTCCACAGTGGTCTCTTACCTCTGACTTGCAGTTGAGTTCAGTCAATGACAGGCACTAGGATGGGTAGAAGGAAATGAGCTGCATATGAGATGAATGAGTATGAGTACTTGCTTCCACAGCATGCTCCCTGACAGGTCATCTTGAGTTATCTGTGTTTCTCTACTCAAGGTCGTGGCTCCTGCCAGGCAACATTTCCATACAGTTTCCATCTCCTGGCTATGGTAACTCTTGCCCCCTTCAGGCTTTGAATGGTCCCCGTATCTCCTTGCTACTAGCTCCACACACCATTGATAAGCCTACCTCTTTATTAAACTCTCTTCAAATTGTTTAACCTGATTGTTCCATCCAATTCATGCTGACTAATACAGTTGGATAATTCTGGTGTGAAATGAGGCAAGGATATTGAAAGTGAACAACCCTGCTGATATGGTCAGATATATTTTTTAAAAGATTGCTCTGGCTGTAATAAAAAACAATTGTAAGAAAGCCAGGATGGATGTGGGTAGATCTATTAGGAAATTTTATAAGTTGCACTGGAGAGACTAATACTGTTTGTCGTGGATGTAGATGAGGAGATGATGATGATTACTCTCAGGTTTCCAGTTTGCATAACTGGAAAACATAGCAGCCATAACATGGAGAACACTGGAACGAACCAGGTTTTCCAAGTACAGGCAAGCAAGCACAGGAAGGAGCTCATTTATTTTGATTCTGAATGTGTTTAGTGAAAGGAGTCTTTGGGATATCCAAAATGAGAGCAAGGGGCCAGCTGGACTGCATGGATCTAGGAAGCTTGGCAGATGTAAATTTGTGAAACATGTACAGAGATCAGATGGCCTGAGGACAGAATAAGGAGTGAAAAGAGCAGAGGGCTAGGAATGAAACTTGAGGAATCCCATCATATAATGACTAGTGAGAGTCAAGGTGTACAAATGAAACTGAGAGGGACTCACCAGAGAGCAAAGAGGAATTCAGCTATCGAAATAGCTCTGAGTCTAATGCAAATATTGGACAGACTAGTCAGAGTTTTTCCAACATTCAGATCCATCTAACCTGATGATGACAGCCAATGGTTGCTAAGTCTCACTAGGTTTCTCTCAAACCTTGGGAAGCCACAGAGACAGGTGGGTAGGTCAGGGTTTAGTAATACTGGCTCAGAGCCAGATAACCTGGGTTTGCATACTAATTTCATCTTCTGTCATCTAAATGACCTTGGGCAAGTTGCTTAACCTGTATCATCCATAAAATGGAGATAAATTTATTACTTCTATCTTAAGGCATTGTGAAAATTAGACAAAAATAATGTATATAAAGTCTATAGCACAGTGTATGACATGCAGTAAATTTTGGATGTTATTCTTACTTTTCATGAAAAGATTAGGGAATAATACCAGGAAAGCAAAACAAAACAAAAGGTAAAAGAAAGAGAAATAAAATATAATGATATAAAGCCCAGACACACATTTCAGTAGGTTAGAGAGACCGGGGAATGAGGAAAAGCAGTTGGCAATGGCAAGTAGTTCTAATCTACCCCTGCCAGCTTCCATACCTTTTCCTGGTTTTAGTACTGTTAAGTCCTGACAAACTCCTCAATCTGGGGAAATTTGAGATAGTCGGTTACTCTACTGATATCTCACTCTGATACTGAATTAAAAAAACAACAACACTTCCTCCAACCAGTTTGACACCAGGGGTTATAACTAACTTGCTGTTTATGAACAGAGAAGAGAGGATCCCTAAAGGGTATGATTTAAGGGAGTACCAAAAACCTTTTGTCTCTAAGTCTCATTGTTCCTCATTTTCAGTAGTCCACTTTCTACTTCTATTCCATTGATTGATCCTGCTTGAAATTCTGAACTGGCTGACCCCTGGGCTGGGGCCACCTGATGCTTCCTTGCAATATCAATGCAGCCTCATAGAAGCAAGAAAGCTCTTAGGAGGCACTAACATTTTACCTCAATATAATTTATCAAATTTGTCAGTTCTCAGGCAGACACTGGTGGAAATGGATTAAAATTATGTAAATTTTAGTGGAGTACATAGCAGGTCAAGAAAGAGTCAGATCATGGATGAAATTCCACACGCATTAATTTAGATAGGTTACCATTGTAGAAACGTCTAGTCTTCTAGACAAAAATTTTCAATTATTTTTTTCCTCTGAATACCTGTCCCAAGTTTCTCTCTATTTTGGGCTCCTTGGCAAATACATTTGGAAAACCTGACATGCTATCTCTCCTTTCTTTAGAGATTCAATATGCAGAGTAGCACAGTAAGAGCTCTGAGAAGTCCAGCATTAAATAATCCCTTTGAATTTTAACTCATCATTTTTCCATTTTTTTAAATCATTAAGCCTTTTGCAGTAGTATCTCTCAGAACTAGTATGCTGCAGAACAGTTTTTAGAAAAAATGCTGTAATTTTTGAAGAGAAAAAAACTTCCCTCTGCACACTTGAGGTAAACAGATACTAAAAAAATAAAATAACCAGATAGGAAGGTTAAAAAAAAAAACCTCATTTGCTTGTCAATAGGGCCAAGTCTGTATTCATTCATTCATTCACTCACTCATTCCACAAATCTTTACGATGACTAAATGTGACCACTGACAATGGGGCAGGCAGAGTTTCACATGCTGGAGATATAAGAAAGAGCTAGACAAACACCACCTTCACAGAAGTTTCATCCTACAGGGAGACTATAAAATTGAACCTAGGCTTTTAATCCTCTTTGAACATGCTTGTAAAATAAACCTTCAGAACACGAGGTGAGTTAAAAGTCCCTAATGAAGTTTGGATAATTACCTTGCTAACTCCTGACATTGTGGAACTAGATCTGAATCCCTAATTCTGTCAGCCCCTGCTTCAACTCCTCTCAATGTCCCTGAACCTCAGCTTTCCTCTACGGAATTATCACTCTAGATGTTAGTATGCTGAGGTATCTTCAGTACAGTAACCGGTTCCAGCCCATGACTGACAAATGCTAATCCTGACGTCCCAGATGGATGGATGAGCCCTAGATCTTCAGGGGACAGGATGGGGTTAAAGTGGTAGTACTGAGGGAGGTATTCAGCAGCAATTATATATCTTAAATTTTTGAAATGTCATATAAATTCATATAAATTGATAAAACATTCCATTTTATTAAACAGAAGGAGGAAGAATTACTCTAAAACTCAAACATATGCTTGTCTTAAAAAGCAAGAGTTCAAGCCATGTCTATGTTACTTCATTTCAGATATTTCATATTTACTCCTTTCAAGGTAGCACATCTGAAGTATTTCAATTATTTAGTTATATAAATCTAAACAAAGGCAAAAGGAGTTAGAAAATTAATGTTCTTTTTTTTTTTTTTTTTTTTTTTTTTTCTGAGACCAAGTCTCCTTCTGTCACCAGACTGGAGTGCAGTGGCACAATCTCGGCTCACTGCAACCTCCACCTCCCAGATTCAAGCAACTCTCCTGCCTCAGCCTCCCAAGTAGTTGGGACTACAGGCATGTGCCACCATGCCCAGCTAATTTTGTATTTTTAGTAGAGATGGGGTCTTACCATGTTGGCCAAGATGGTCTCGATCTTCTGACCTTGTGATCCACCTACCTTGGCCTCCCCAAGTGCTGTGATTACAGGTGTAGGCCACCGTGCCCAGCACAAAATTTAATGTTCTAATATGCACTGCTATTTGTAAGATGAAATCATATCTAAGTCTCCTGGCCAGTGGCCAAGATAATATATCAGTTGCAAAAATAAGAAAATAAGAGTAAAACCATCTTCAATAGCTACTCTAAAGCTGAACCAAGTTAACAGATATAGCACTTGCCATTAGATGACAATTTTAAAACTAAATGAATTTTTTCTCTTTAATTTCCTATAAGGAAAATTTCAATTAAAAATAAGTGCAATGCTAATAACTTCCAAAAATGACAATAGGTTCCTTCATTTTAAATTACTAAAATATTTTTCATTATTTTATAACTTTAGGCAGTAGTGTCCTCATAAATGTTTAACAACTGGCTCTTTGAGTAGGGAAGAGGGGTTCTGATTTGTAGCATTCACCAATTTCCATGGTGTAAATACACTCATTCACCGTGGTTGGTTTCAAGCTACCAGTGTGATATTTTTGAGCTGAAAGCTGCATATAATATAGCTTTCTTTAGTCAATGTAAGCCAATAAGAGTGGTCTATTGCACACCATGAGAGTGGCATACTGCACACCACGGATTAGATTTTCTTGTTCTGTGTACAGGTTTACTCAAATGCTTTTCTTACAATTAAGGGAACTGCCACCAAGTGATGAGAACTGCACAGATCCTGTGTTTCCAGAAATACAAAGAAATTCATATGATGAATCTTGAATTTTCGAAGTCTACATTAAAGAAAACCCAAATGCCAAACTATAGCTCTTTATTAGAGTTGCTAAATTATGTACAGATATTTAACATTTTTTTCTTAAGAGGTGGTATAGCATGGTGGGTAACAGAGTCAGAGTCCTAATGTTGAGTTCACACTCTGTCCCTCTCTACCTCTGTGATTTAGGGCTAGTTATTTTATTTTTATCTTTTTGTACTATTTTTTCATTGCCTGTGAATAAATAGAGCTAATTATCACATTAGCTAAGGGAGTTATTGTGAAGATCAAATGAGGTAGTATATATATAGGGCTTTGTAACCATGCATAGCACAGTGAGAATTTAATTGTATTAATATTATTAATGTCACCGGCTACTGCTAATGAAATACACTCATCAAGTTGTTGATTGAGGGTTGGCTCGGCTGCAAGATATGCTGGGACTTTGGCACTCTGGGGTCAGTGAAGAGGAGTGGATCTGGAGACAGCCAGAGACTTGGCCTGCTGAACAGCTAGGGATGGTCTCCCAACTCCACCACTTAGTGACTTTACCCCTCTATGTCTGAGTTCTCATATGTAAAACAGGCATAATAATAGTATCTAACTCACAGCATTGTAATGAAGATTAGTATAGGTATATAAAGCACTTAGAATAGCACATTGACATATAGTAAGCACTTGTTAAACATTAGTTATTATTTTTTAAGGCATAGACTGAACAGAAAGTATGCTAAAGTTGTGACTTGGCCAAAAGCACAAGTGTCATCAAGTGATAGCAGTAGACTGCAAATATTGTTACTGTCTCCTCGGTATGGATTCAGGAAATGGGGCAGAACAACATATAAGGACAACTGTTCATATTAACTCATAGGAAAAAGGAAAAATAGAAATAAGAAAATAAGTCACTGGCTGAAAAAGATAATTTGATAGCTTTTTCAATCCTTTATACTAAATTGTTTTGCTACCATAGCTTAATATTTCTCTAGTTTATTCTTCACATTGTAGTAATAATTATTTTCCAGCATCTGTTAAATCATCTCTGGAAATATGTTGCTCATAGAAATTGCACTGTGCATCACAACCATATGGAGTCATTATGAAACATACTAATTCTTAGAAACTGGCTTAGTTATTCTAGGGTAGGACCTGGACATCTGCATTGTTTTCAAATGGCCCAGATTATTTAAGTGTGCAGCTGGGCTGAGGACTTCTATCTTAGAAGATGGTTTCAGAATTCAAATCAGTGGCCATTAAAAATCTTTTCCTCACAGCTGCTAGCTTTGAGTATTGCAGCATGATGAATAATTCCTGTGACTATTCCTTTTTCTAACCCTACCGAAATCAGATTTTAATTTCTCTTTCTTTCATTAAGCAAAGGGGGAAAAAAGGAGTAAGAAAGAAGAAAAAAAAAACCTTTCAACCAACATTTTTGTCTTTATTCAACCTATATTTGTTGAACATCTGCTATAGGACAAATATAGTGTTGACTTCTAATGAATAATGTAGATTTCATAGCCTGTTAAAGGAATGTGTTCAAAGAATACCTCCTACCCGGTTAGAATTAATTTGCAAATTCTTTAGGTGAAATTTTTTCTTCAATATTTTTTATTGTGGTAAAATGCACTTATCTAAAGATTTACCATCTTAATTAAAGTGTATAGTGCAGTGGTATTAAGTTCATTCATATTGTTGTGCAACCATTATCACTATCTCCAGAGTTTTTTGTTTTTATTTTTTGAGACTGAATCTTGCTCTATTGCCCAGGCTGGAGCATAATTGCATGATTTTGGCTCACTGCAACCTCCGCCTCCTGGGTTCAAGAGATTCTCATGCCTCACTCTCCCAAGTAGCTGGGATTACAGATATGTACCACCGTGCCTTGCTGTTTTTTGTATTTTTTAGTAGAGACAGGGTTTTGCCATGTTGGCTAGGCTGATCTCCAACACCTGAACTCAGGTGATCCACCCACTTTGGCCTCACACAGTGCTAGGATTACAGGCGTGAGCCACCAGCCCAGTTTACAGAGCTTTTTTCATCTTTCAAAACTGAAACACTATACCCATTAAATAACAATGCGCCCTCTCACCTCCACTCCCAGTCCTAGGTAGTCACCATTCTACTTTCTGTATCTATCAATTTGATTCCTCTAGGTACCTCAGATAAGTAAAATCACATAATATTTGTCTTTTTGTGACAGGCTTATTCTCCTTAGCATAGTGTCCTCAAGGTTCAACCATGTCGTAGCATATATCAGAATTCCTTTCCTTTTTAAGGCTGAATAATATTTCATTGTATGTATATATCACATTTTGCTTATCCACTCTTCTGTTGATGGTCACTTGAGTTGCTTTCATGTTTCAGCTGTTGTGAATATTTCTATCAAAATGAATTTACAAATATCCCTTTCAGACCTTTCCTTGTTTTTGACAATGTTTTTAGAGTTGGGTCTCTATCTGTTTCCCAGGCTGGAGTGATCATGGCTCACTGCATCTCCAACTCTTGGGCCCAAGTGTTCCTCCCACCCCAGCCTCTGAGTAGCTGGGGCTACAGATGCATGGCCATCACACCCAGGTATGTTTATTTATTTTTTAGAGCTTGTTGCTATGTTGCAGTGGCTGGTCTTGCTATGTTGTCCAGGCTGGTCTTGAACTCCTGGCCCCAGGTAATCCTTCCACCTTGGCCTCTCAAGTTTGTTGGGATTACAGGCATGAGCCACTGAATCTGGCTGAAACTCTACTTTCAATTCTTTTGGATATACATTCAGAAGTAGAATTATTGGATCATACTGTCATTCTATTTTTAATTTTTGAGAAAACACCATACTGGTTTCTACATTGACTGTGGCATTTTACATTCCTATCAGCTGTGCGCAGTGTTCTAATTTCTCCACATTCTCGCCAAACCTTGTTATTTTCTGTTTTATTGATAGTAGTCATCCAAATGAGTGCGAGACGGTATCACATTGTGGTTTTGATTTGTATTTCCCTAGTAATTAGTGACATTGACCATCTTTTCATGTGCTTGTTAATCAGTTATATATCTTTTTTTGTGAAATGTCTATTCAAGTCCCTTGCCCATTTTGAATTGGTTGTTTTTGTTGTTGTTGAGCTTTAGGAGTTTTTCTATATATTCTGGATATTAATCTCTTATTAGATATACTATTTGTAAGTATTTCCTCCTATTTAGTAGGTTGCCTTTACACTCTGTTAATAATGTCCATCAATGCACAGAAGTTTTTAATTTTAGGGAAGTCTAATGTCTAATGTCTATTTGTCTTTTGTTGCTTGTGTCCTTGGTGTCATATCCAAGAAATCATTGAAAAATCCAGTGTTGTGAGGATTTTGCCCTATATTTTCTTTTGAGTTTTATAGTTTTAGGTCTTATATATAACTTCTTCATCCATTTTGAGTTAATTTTTGTATATGGAGTTAGATAAGGATCTAGCTTCATTCTTTTGCATGTGGATATCCAGTTATTCCAGCATCATTTGTTGAAAACACTTTCCTTTCCCTCACTGAATGGGCTTGGCACCCTTGCTGAAAATCATTTGACAATGTGTATGGGGTTTATTTCTGAGTTCTCTATTCTATTCCAGCAATCTTTATGTCTGTCTTTATGCCAGTTATTTGTGTGAAATTTTGATAGGTGGAAGATTACTATTAGCATCAGTAGAGGATCAAAAGAAATATCAGAGCTATAGAAATCTGGGCCAAGAAAATATTTTTAGCTTGGCAACATGTAAGCCATATATTTATATAACCCAGCTTCTAGCCACCTTCAGTTTGTACTGGCATCTTTTGGAGCAGAAGCAACAAAAATAGCCCAGTACAACCTCTGATGTCTTCTTTTCAATATTTCTCTTTCTGCATGGCTCTGTGGTTCCTCCTTGCCTTATCTGTTTTCTCACAATTCCAACAAGCAGGCTGACATAGAGGGAAGATTTTTTTTCAGGTTTTGAGCTTACATTGGGAGGGATAAAGTAACCAGTTTGTCAGTCACTTACACTTTAGTGTACAATACAGAATGCTGATGATCTGGGGTACTTAGAGATCACTGAGACAGAAATAGCAGAGAGAAGCTACTTTGACATCTACTTTGCTGCAGAGTCAGGACTATAAAAACCCAGATACCTGTTCAGCATTTCTTTTACCTTATTGCTTCCTAATGGTGGAGCCAAGAGCAGGTGTTTTAGTAGAAGTTTGGCTAAGGGTTCTCAGTGCTTTGGGCTGAGTTGTGAGTGCAAACAATGTGGCCAAGGATGCCAAACAGGATGATATCAATGAAAAGCATTGCCTGCCTTTGTATTTTGCAAAGACATGGTTCTTGATCAAATTTGACTAAGATGAATTGGGTTTTATGAAATATTGAACTTGTTTCAAAAAAGGTGATGTTTGTCCCATTCCCTCTTAAGTTTGCAAGACGCTCTCAGCTATTCAGAGCACTCACACAGAGTACATAGTTGAGTATCACCACAGGATAATGCTATTCTTGTCCTGGGGATGATCAGAGGGTTTCAGGCTCCTGCTATTTCACATTCTGCTTGCTAAAAAGAGAGAGGTGAAAATCTCTCACAGCAGGAGAAGCTCTTTCCGTGTCAAAAATTCTCACATAAATCATAGTTTCTAGTTATTCTCTTAATCACTGTACCCTTGATTTTCCAATTTCATCATATGTTTGGAAAGTCTTAGTACACAAAGGGCATGGCAGTTTAACAATAATGGTGGGCAAGAAAGGAGTCTTTGATGTGTTTTCTGTGTAAAGCAGACAAAAAAAAAATCCCACCTAAATTTACAGAATTAATACATTTTCTTCATGGTTCTCCAGGGTTACCACCTAAGGCAAAAATCAACTGAAAACACTTAGGCCAGAAGACATTGTACTTGGAGAGCTTACTAGGATTGCCTGACTCGGAGCTTTTTTGTTCCTCATTTGTGATTTTCATGGGCTACCAATATGCTATAAAGTTAGATATTTCTCATCTGGGTTGGGTATGAGATTTCTTATTAAAAATGAAGTTATAACAGGAAGACAAAATATAATTGTACCAATCTGAGATTATGGCTGGAATACATTTATTTAAAGAAGATTTCTTCTTTTAATAGCTGTTAGTTATGGTCTAGGTCAAAATTTCTGCATGCCTTTTAAAATTAAGACATTTGAAAGAGATCTTTTTGATGCTGTGTGCTGAGTCTTGAAATTGAGTGTTTCTGCCAAAGACTCTCAGTGCTGAACTTGAAAAGATGTTTCAATGGACAATCATTTAGAACATTTAGAGGAAATGAGCATTTGAATGAATCATTGACCCAAACGAGAAAAGATTCCACATTATTTAAAATGTATCAGAAACTCTCAAGTAATCATCAGCAAATGTGAGTTCAGTGGCACATCCCTAGATCTTTGCTCCAAGAGCAAAATGGTGAATCATCCTTCTAGGGCCCATCAAAAATTAATGTTCTTCAAGACTCCTTTCATAGCACTTACTGTAGAGTGTGTTTTACCTTATCAAAGAAGAATATGAGTAGGAAGAAGGTGTTAACATAAGCAGTCAAGCCAAAAAAAGTCATTATTCCCTACAATTTTCTGCTCATGTATAAAATATGACTTTTTTATATTACTATCCAAACAATCCTACTAAATAAATAACAAGAATTAATCAAAATTAAAATGATAATTGTCTATGGTCTCTAATCTGTCCAAAATGATTCATCTACTTGAAAGATTTGTTGAACTTGTTGCAATTAAAAATAGGTCTATGAATGCTGAAAATATTATGTTCTTTCTTATCTGGGTGGTGGATACATGGGTGTCTTCACTTTGTATGTATATTAAACCTCAATAAGATGTAAATATAGGTAATATAAGACATGCTCTATAACAATAAACTTGGAAAAAATATTTGTAGCTCATATCATAGATCAAGGGTTAATTTTTCTAATCTATGTATAAGCATATATAGTTATATAGGTTATATATAAACCTCCTAAAATCAAAATGAAAAAGATCTATAACCCAAGAAAAAAATGTGCAAAGGACATGAACTTATATTATAGTTCACAGAAAAAAGAAGTACGAGAGGGTCTTAAATATATATGATAATGTGCAATCTCATTTCAAGAGAAATATAAATAATACTTTATTGAAACAGAACTTTTTGTCGATCAGATTGTTCAAAGTCAGAAAGATTGTTACCACTATGTGGCAAAATCAAATCTCTTCAAGATTTTCTATATTACAGAGAGATGTGAATTGGTACCACTTTTATGGAGGACAATTTGATGATATCTATCACATTTACAAATGGATTTTCTTTGACCCAGCAATTCTACTTCTAAAAATTTAATCTATAGACATGTTCAAGCATTTGTAAATTGACACATATACAAGGATATGTGTGGCAGTGTTGCATGAGCAAAAGATGAAAAGCATGAGCAAATGATGAAAAGCAACCTAACTGTCTGCCAGTAGTGGACTGATAAAATAATACTAAAGTCAAACAACAAGATACCCTTAGCCCCAGAAAAGAATGGGAATATTCTTTCAGAGCTGATGGAACAGGAAATTTTCCCTGACCTCTTCACAAGACTCATGAAGGAGGTGACTCATTTACTCAGCTTGTAGCTCTTAACCCCTGACAGTGGGGAAGCATGCAGGTGAGTGGGTGCAGGGGCCAGGACAAGTACTTCCGGGTGATGGCAGAAACAGAACTCTGTACGGCCCTGTGGCAGCATCTAGGGGGATACTCACAACCTGCAGAGCTCCAGAGGGCATGTGTTAACTGTGTGCGCTTTAGCTTTGCTGTCTGTGGACAGCCTAAGTGTTTAACAGCTCAGTTTAACAGTCGTCCGTATCCTGAGCTCTTGTTTGGTGTCAGGAAGAATCAGGTCGCACAAACAAGTTGAAGATGGGAAATGTAGATTTTATTGCTAACAAAAGTGGCTGTCAGTGGGATGGAGAGATGGAAAGACAATGGAGCAGAAGGTGGTCTTCCCCTGGAGTTTGGCCATCCGTGGTCGAACTCTTCTGAGGTCCCACCGTCAAGCTGTCCCTCTGAAGTCAAGCTGTTTCTCTCCAATATCTCTCCTTCTCTGCTGCACCACTCCAAGTATAGGCTGGGATTTTTTATAGGTATAGGATGGGGGGTGGGTCAGGCAAGGGTGGTTTTGGAAAAGACAACATTTGAGCAAGAAAACAATAATGTAAACTTCTCATTTTGGGCTGTGGGTTCAGGCTTCAGGGTGAGGCCCTAACTGGCAACCGCCCTCCTCTACCCAACATTTCCCTGTCTCCTGTCCATATCACTGATATGGAATGATCTCCAAGATATACTGCTGGGTGAAAATAAAAACAGGGTAAAGGACAGTGTATATAGTACACTATTATCCACAGAAGAGGGGGAGATTATATATTATATCTGCTTGTATATGCACAAAATATACCTAGATAAATAGATCAGAAATTCATTATTATTATTATTGCTTGTTTTCTTGCTTCCTATCTTCTAGAATGTCAAGTTGGAGGACAGAGAGATATTAGCACAGCTTTGCTCACTACACCAATTACAGAACCTGTTACACAGAGAAGGTTAATACGTACTTATTGAATATTAGCACTCAGACACATCCAAATACACAAACAGATTTTACACAAACCTCAAGTCCATCGAAACATGATGCTCAGTAAATAAATAGAGAAACTCACATTATTGAATGTTCACAGAAAGCAACTGGGTGGCTTGGGAACTGAGGTTCAAAGAATACGTTTCATTACATATCTTTCTGTACTTTTTGGATATTGAACCAAGTGAATATATTATTTCCAAAATAAAAGGATAAAATTTAAAAAATATGCCCATGAATTTTTGTCCTTTCAAATAAACCTGACATGTCATGCAAATAGAAATAGGTCAGAAGCATGGTGGGTGCATGAGTTATCTTATCCAGCCTTAAGGGGCTGGCAGGTCAGAAAAGTCAATGCACGTACTACAATTCAGTTAAAAAAATCAATCCAGGTATTATGTTCTGTTTTGTGTTGTGTGCTGATTTTTAGTGACTGTTTATGTTCCTAGTGAGTTATCATTGTTACTAAAAAGGCAAATTATGTCCGGGCGCAGTGGCTCATGCCTGTAATCCTCGGACTTTGGGAGGCTGAGGCGAGTGGATCACCTGAGGTCAGGAGTTTGAGACCAGCCTAACCAACATGGCAAAACCCTGTCACCACTAAAATACAAAAATTTAGCTGGTGTAGTGGTGTGTGCCTGTGGTCCCAGTTACTTGGGAACCTGGAAGGCGGAGGCTTCAGTGAGCTGAAATTGCACCACTGCACTCCAGCCTGGGCAACAGGGTGAGACTCTGTCTCAAAAAAATAAATAAATAAAATAAAAGGAAAATTACTAAAAAGCAAATATTTTGGCAGGAAATTACAGAGTCTCTTTCAATACCAGTTCCATTACTCTAAGAAATTCTAGGAAATCAGTTAAAGATTGTGGTTATTCAAATTCTAATTCAATCCTACATTTATTGAAATATTGTTGTCTTTCTGAAGAATGCCCTTTGTAGAATGCCCCAAATAGAATTCATATGACACAAGAAAAGACAGTCTTGGCATTAAGACAACCAGCTTGTTGGGTTGTTGTCATGTCTTATTTGGTGTTCAGCAGGCGTAACACTCTGTAAATAATCAAAACTGTTTTTGGCAGTTAATTAGCAAATGGTGAGGGCTGTACAGCCAATCTGGTTGTGCCAACGTTAATCGTTAAAGTAGCTAAGAAAAAATGGACCACATGTAGTAATGGCCTTAATTCCTCATGATGGTAAGATATATGTTTAGTGAAATTGTTTAACTCTTTCATAGTATTGTTATGAATAGGAGACAGGGAAATACCAGGTAGAAGAGGGAAGTTCCCCAGCAAGGGCTCCACCCTCAAGCCTGGACCCCCAGCCCAAAGTGAGAACTTTACATCCCACTTTTCCGGCACAAATGTTGCCTTTTCCAAAACCACCCTGGCCTGCCTGCCCCTCATCCTGTACACATAAAAACCTCAGGCTCCACTGGCAATAGCATGGCACAGAAGGAGAGAAGAGAAGAAACAGCTGGATGTTGGCGAGAAGCAGCTTGATCTCAGAGGGATGGCTTGACGGCAGGACTTCGGAGAAGAGGTTCCTCTGAAGTCAAGTTGTCCCCCTGAAGTGAAGTTGCGTTTCCAGGGGAAGACCACCTTCCTGCTCATCCCCTTTCCGGCTCTCCATCTCACTGAGGGCCACTTTCATTAACAATACAATCCCCTGCATTTACCATCGTTAATTCATTTATGCAACCTGATTCTTTCTGGATGCCGAACAAGAGCTCAGGATACAGAAGGCTGCCACATTGAGCTTTTAAACCCTTAAACCATCCGTGGACAGCAAATCTAAAAGAGTGCACTGTAACACATGTCCTCTGGGGCTCTGAGAGTCACGGGTAGTGGGGTCCCATGAAGTTCTGCCTAGTTCCCAACCTAACCAGGAGTGCCCAGAAGCACTCATCCTGGCCCCTGCACTTGCTCACCTGTGTGCTCCTCATCCCGTGAGGGATTGAGAGCTGCAGGCTGAGTAAACGAGCCATCTTTTAAAATAGTTCCACTAAGGAATCAGGGGAAATTTTGTTTCACTGTTAGGATAGAGAGATCATTTACAGCGATCACATTTGGTTTTTGACATGGAAAACTTGCACTGTCAGCTTCCCTACTTTTGAGGTTTTGGGACTCAGACTAGCCTCCTTGCTCTTCAGCTTGCAGATGGTCTACCGTGGGACTTCATTTTGTGATTGTGTGAGTCAATACTCCTTAATAAATTTCCTTTCATATATACATCTATTCTATTAGTCCGGCCCCTCTAGCGAACCCTGACTAATACAGAAGCTGCAGGTAGTGGGGAACTGCTGTAAGGATACCCAAAAATGTGTAAGCAACTTTGAAACTGGGTAACCGGCAGAGGTTGGAACTGTTTGGAGGGTTCAGAAGACAGAAAAATGTGGGAAATCCTTTCTAGAGAATTGTTGGAATGGCTTTGACCGAAAATCTGATAATGATATGGACAATAAAGTCCAGTCTGAGGTAGTCCTAGGTGGAGATGAGGAACTTGTTGGGAACTGGAAAAGGTGACTCTTGTTGGGCTTTATCAAAGAGACTGGTGGCTTCTTGCCCCTGCCCTAGAGATATGTGGAACTTTGAACTTGCGAGAGATGATTTGGGGTATCTGGTGGAAGAAATTTCTAAGCAACAAAGCATTCAAGAGGAAGCAGAGCATAAGAGTTTGGAAAATTTGCAGGCTGACAATGCAATAGAAAAGGAAAACCCATTTTCTGGAAAGAAATTTAAACTGGCTGCAGAAATTTGCATAAGTGATGAGGAGCCAAATACTAATTGTCAAGGCAATGGGGAAAATGTCTCAAGATCATGTCAGAGACCTTCAGGACAGCCCCTCCCATCACAGGTCTTGAGACCTAGGAAGGAAAACAGGCTTTGTGGGCCAGGTGCAGGGCCCCCCTGCTCTATGCAACCTTAGGACATGGTGCCCTGTGTCCCAGCTGTGGCTAAAAGGGGCCTACATAGAGCTCAGGTCGTTGCTTCAGAGAATGCAAGTCCCAAGTCTTGGCAGCTTAAATGTGGTGTTGGGTCTGATGGTGCACAGAAGTCAAGAACTGAGGTTTGGGAACCTCTGCCTAGATTTCAGAGTATGTATGGAAATGCCTGGATGACTAAGCACAAGTTTGCTGCAGAACATGAGCAACTTCATGAGTTCTCCTCATGAAGAAACTCTGCTAGGGCAGTGTGGAAGAGAAATGGGGGGTTTGAGCCTCCACATAGAGTCCCCACTGGGGTGCTGCCTAGTGGAGCTTTGAGAAGAGGACCACTGTCCTCCAGATCCCAGAATGGTAGATCCACTGACAGCTTGCACTGTGCACCTGGAAAAGCCACAGACACTCAACACCAGCCTGTGAAAGCAGCCAGGAGGGGTCTGTACCCTGCAAAGCCACAGGGGTGGAGCTTCCCAAGGCTGTGGGAGCCCACCTCTTGCATCAGCATGCCCTGAATGTGAGACATGGAGTCAAAGGAGATCCTTTTGGAGCTTTAAGATTTTGAAATGGCCTCAGTGCCTGAGGAATCATAGTAATTTGTTTCACGATCAAGGAAATCAAGGAACACAAACTCCAAGGGAGAGGTTAGAGCAGTAGTTTAATAAGTGAAAAAAAAGAGAGAAAGCTCTCTGCTGCAGAGAGGGATCCTGAAAAAGGGTTGCTGTTTTACAGTTGAATACAAAGGTTTTTATCAACAAGCTAGTTCGGAGGACTGTTTCATTTATATAAGGAGCAAAAAAACCTGGTTAGGACTAGGTATATCATTTGCATAAGGTGTGAATTTCCGATAGCCCTCAACCTGCCCACATAGTGCGCATGTGGGCTCCTGACCAGAGTTACTCCGTGTTGTTCAACCTCCCTTACTGTGCATGTGTTAGGGGGCGGAATTCCTCATTGCAGAGGTGCCTAGTCCAGTGCAGCTCCTCTTATCTTTGCAGCTGCAGACATGTTCCAAGTAAATCTCACCCTGTGTAAGCTTCCTTATCTGGGTATATCCAAAAAAGGAAAGGAATGTGCTCACTGAGGCCCACTGTATATATGTGAAGCTTGTTGATCACAGAAGGCATCCTTTTATGCTGGACGTTGCTTACTTATCTGTGTGTGAAGTTTAATCTTTCAGGCTGCCTCTTCCATCAGAAAGGAAACCCAACTGAGAACTTTGCCCTAGCTGTCTGCCTAACTGCTTCCTTCCTTTCTTCATTCTCAATTTGACTGCTCTGCTGGATTTTGAACTTGCATGGGGCTGGTAGCCCCTTTGTTTTGGCCAATTTCTCTCATTTGGAATGGTTGCATTTTTTCAATGCCTGTGCCTCTATTGTACCTAGGAAGTAACTAGCTTGCTTTTGATTTCATGTACTTATAGGCAAAAGGGAATTGCTTTGTCTCAGATGAGACTTCGGACTGTGGATTTTTGAGTTAAGTCTGAAATGAGTTAAGACTTTGCAGGACTGTTGGGAAGGCATGATTGGTTTTGAAATGTGAAGACATGAGATTTGGGAGGGGTCAGGGGCAGACTAATGCGATTTTGGCTGTGCCCCCACCAAAATCTCATCTTGAAATTTAGCTTCCATAATCCTTACATGTCATGGAAGGGACCCTGTGGGAGGTAATTGATTAATGGGGATGGGTTTTTTTCTGTGCTGTTCTCATGATAGTAAACAAGTCTCATGTGATCTGATGGTTTTATAAAGAGCAGTTCCCCTACACACACCCTCTTGCCTGCCACCATGTAAAACGTGCCTTTGCTCCTCCTTTGCCTTCTGCCATGATTGTGAGACCATCCCAGCCATGTGGAACTCTGAGTCCTTTAAACCTCATTTTCTTCATAAATTACCCACTCTTGAGTATTTCTTCATAGCAGTTGAAAATGGACTAATACAGTAAATATTACCCGGAAGCACACAGTGTGCATTTGTCCCTCATGAATGATGCTAATTTTAACCTGGTCAAAGTATTGTCCAGTTTCTCCACTTTATAATTCCTGGGGCTTTCCCTCAGTTGCAATCAATAAGATGTCAGTAGGGAGGTATTTTAATGCTATGCAAATATCCTGCTCCTCACTAAATTCCCTCCTAGGTTTAGCATGCATTGGTGATTCTTGTATAAACCAGACTTTACCACCATGATTGCAAATGATGATTTCCCAAATCCAATATTTCCTTGATGTTTACCAGGAAGTCCTTATCATTCTGTGTTAAGCAAGAGAAGTAACTTACATGTCATTCTGTGTTAAGCAAGAGAAGTAATCTATCTATCTATCCACCTATTTACCAATCATCTGTCTGTCATTAGTAAAGACTCATGAGTTCATATTTTTCAATAATTTATAACTCATTATTTTACTTATTCAGTTGTAAATCTATTCAGTTGGCCTCTGTGACTTTGTGACATGCCTCTATCATGCTTTTAAGTACTTCTTTACTTTCTGGAATAACAGGATATTCCTGTATTACCTTGTACCTACCCTGACCCTGCCCAAACCCTGGAATCAGCTACTTCTCTGAAAAGTCTTAATTTTTTTCAGTGGGGACTGATATTAAAGACTAAAATCTGGATGCTAAGTATACTGATTACTACTGGCATGTCTTTGCTTCTTAGCCATTTCTGCAGTTAGGAAATATATGCATGTATACCCCTACATACATACACGTATGTACAAATACACACACATAAATACATACATGTATCTATATACCGGCATTATGATAGCCTCCAAGATGGTCTCCAGTGACCCCTGGCTATGGATATTCATACTCTTAGGTACATATAACATTGGATGAAGTCTGGTCAGTGTGACCAACAGAACATGGCAGAAGTGATGGTGTGTCACTTCTGAGATTCAGTTGTAAAAGCCTGTCTTCCATCTTGGTTTCTCTCTCTCTCTCTCTCTCATTATTTTCTCTGGGAGAAGCAAGCTGCCATGTTATGAACAGCCTATGAAGAGGCTCATGTAAGGAAGAAATAAATCTTTCTACCAATGACCATACCCGTGAGCTTGGAAGTGGATCCTTCAGCATCTACCAACTTTTTAAGATGATTTCAGTCTTAGTCGGTAAGACTAGTTGTAACCTCATCAGAGACAGTGAGTCAGAACTATTCAGCTATACTATTCCTGGATTCCTGACCCACAGCAATTGTGAGATAATAAATATTTTAAGTTGCTAAATTTTAGGCTAATTGTCATGCATCAGTAGGAAACTACTACTACTACTACTACTACTACTACACACACACACACACACACACACACACACACACACAGAGAGAGAGAGAGAGAGAGAGAGAGAGAGAGAGAGAAATCATAAGTATATACCACAAGAAAGAATCCTATGGGAAGGGATTGATATCTAATACATCTTATGGAACTGACCTACTGTGACCACTCCCACACCTGTACAAGTAAAATATCAAGGTTTAGAGATCTGCCCAAGCATTACCAAAGAACTTAACATCCAGGTTCAAATTAGAACCGAATTCTTTTGGTTCCTAGCAGTTCCCTTATTCTAAGGATTCATTGAACTTGTTCCACTGGTATGAATTCAATAACTAACTTAAAATTCAGAGTGCTTTAAATAGGTTAATCATTTCTCAAGGCATTTATGTTTAAAACTTAAAAAATAAATTGAATGATTTCCTCTTCTTTTTATCTTGAAATCAAATGCTATAGGGCAGATTTTTATTCATGGTTCCTCTATTAAAACAAGGCATAATTGATCAAGTTTTAGTAACATTTTGATGTATTGCTTTTGAAAAAAAACATTTGCTAAGAGATTAGTAATATGATATCTGGATAAACAGTTGCCTGCAAGTTGAAAAGCAAAGGTTCTTCTCAATTAACTTATATCACATTAGCTATTTATGTCAAGTGGGTACTTCATGGAATTTGACATCAGGACAAACATTATTAATAATAAATCTATCTTTCAGGTATATTTTAAAGTATAATTAGTTACTATCTGAAGACTGCTTTGCATCTAGAAACTGCTTTATAAATTCAAAGTACTATTTCTCATTAATAACCCTGAATGCATTTGACATTAATCAAATGTGAGTTAATTTGATATGAATCAAAATTGATCATGACCTAGGAGTGGTATAAAAGATGTAATTATAAAACTTGATGGTTCTAGTCAAGTAGGAAGGAATGCATAATGGAAAAAGATATAAACATTTGAGAAAAAATTAAACACTAATCAAAAATAGTAAAAGATCAGCCCAGGGCTCAAGAAAAATAATAACGTTGGGTGGTGGGGACACAATAAGACAATCATTTGACTATTGCTTTGGATTAAATTATATTCTTCTTTTGCAGAATTGATAATTTGACTTCATGTGAATATCTAAAAGGAATCAAAGCAAGGAAGTAATTACCACCATAAATCCTTGCAGTAAAGACTCATAAAAATTTCCAAAGGGTCATAGATAGGCATCTTTTATTTCATTGGGATTAAGATGAGCTCCTTTTCAAAATGTTGCCCAGTACCTTGAAGTTAAAACTATTTCTTCTAAAATTCTTACAATTCAACAATAAAGAGACAAGTCAATTATAAAATGAGCTGAATACACATTCTTCTAAATAAGACACAGTTAAGACCTCATTTAATATGTTGTTAGGTTCTTGGAAACCGTGACTTTAAGAGAAATAACATATAACAAAACCAATTTTACTATGGGCTAATTGATATGAATAAGAGTTAAGTTTCTATGGTTTATTTCTGGTCACAAAAGCATCACCAAAATTCTAAATAAAGTCCAAGACACTTCTAATATTATACATGGAAATGCATGTGAGCTCTACACACATTTAGAAAAGATCAGCAAAACCAAGATCATTATTTACCCACTTATTCCAGTTCAGGATCACAGGAGGCCAAAGCCTCTCCCGGTAACTCAGGGAACAAGGCAGGAACCTGCTATGGCCAGGATGCCATTCCATTACAGAGCATACTCATACACACACCCACACTCACTCAGACTGAAACGATGCAGACACACCAATTCACCCAATCGGCACAGCTGTAGGTTGTAGGAGGAAACCAGAGTGGTCAGAAAAAACCCATGCAGATGTGGGAAGAATGTACAAACTCCAGACAGACAGTGGCCCTGGTTGGGAACTGATTTTCTTTTTCTCATCAACATTATAATGAAATGACATTGAATGAAACAATATTATTCAAGGATCTGTTATATGCAAGTGGCCATTAAACACATGGAGAGACATTCATTGGTCATTAAGGAAATGCAAGTTCAAACCATAATGAGATACCACTTTATACTCACTAAGGTGGCTAGACCTGAAAAGTCAGGTAATAATAAGTGTTGGAAAGGATATGGAGAAATCAAAATCCTTATACACTGTTAATGGAAATGCAAAATGATATAGCCATTTTGGAAAATAGCCTAGCATTTTCTCCAAAAGTTAGATATAAAATACTACTCCACACCTAGTAGGATGGTTATAAATTTTTAAAATGAAATTAACAAGTATTGGTGAGTTTGGAGAGAAATTAGAACTCTTATATATTGTTGATGGGAATGTAGATAGGTACAGCCACTGTGGAAAACAGTTTAATCACTCCTCAAAAAATTACAGAATTGCCATATGACCCAGAAATTTCACTCCTAGGTATCCACCCAAAACATTGAAAGCAGGAACTTAAGCAGATACTTGTATACCAATATTTATTGCAGCATTATTCACAGTAGCCAAAATGTAGAAACTACCCAAGTGTCTATTAATAGATGAACTGATAAGCAAAATGTATTATATAGACACACAATGGAATATTATTCAGCTATAAAAAGGAATGAAATTTTGCTACATTCTACAACATTAATGAACCTCAAGCACATTATCTAAGTGAAATGATCCAGACACAAGAGAACAAATATTATGATTCTACTAATATGAGGTACCCAGCATAGACGTAGTCATAGAGACAGAAAGTAGAATAGAGGTTACCAGGGGTTGATGGAAGGAGGAATGAGGCGTTATTGTTTAATGAGTAGGAGATTCAGTTTAGGGTGATGAAAAATTTTGGAAACAGATACTAGTGATGGTGGCATACATTGTGAGTGTAATTAATGGCACTGAATTCTACACTTAAGAATAGTTAAAATTCCATTTTTTCCACATAACCACATTTTGGTCAAATTTTTTAATGCCAAATTTTATGTTATATACATTTTACCATAATTTTTAAAAATTAATAGTACATCAAAGCCATGAAATTATACTCTTAAAATTAGTGGATATTATATGTGTAGTATATCTCAATAAAGCTGTTACCAAAAACACACACACACATAACTATGGCTGCTGAAGGCAAAAATACCTCTTAAATGTTACTTATACACATATACGTAAATAAATATATTTGTATATTTCATCTCTGATCTGAAGCAAGCTTTCTTAAACCCTGCTAGTCCCATTAGAATTAGTCCTACCCATGCTGTTCCTCTATAGCATTACCACAGCTGGAATTACCACAGTTGAAACTAGATTGCTAGTTTCATGAGAACAAGTGCTTTTAATTCATTACTTTTAATTCACTACTGCTTCCAAGTGCCTAGCATAGTGTCTGGAATAAAATTTTCGGATGGATGAATGGATGGATGGATGGATAATTGGATGGATGGATGGATGGATAATTGAATAGATGGATGACTGATTGGTCTTAAAGTCTGCATCAATAGCTATGAGTCTTGTCTGCTGATAATTTAACTCTTGCAAAATTTATGGGTTACACAGGACAAAGAGAGTTCAAATAAGGAAGTAAATAGCACCTGATTCTCAAAATTGCCTTAAGAACTCCCCCCAAGAGACATACTTAGAAGCATATTGAATACAGTTTGAAACATTGTTAAAGAAAGAGTCACCCAATTCTGATATGAAAAGTAAGGCAAGAGGTTTCTAATGGTGCTATATTGTAGTTGGATAAAAGATTCACTTATACATTATTTGGAAAAGGAATTTGGGAGATAAAATATTAAGAGAAACTTTAAATTCTAGAAACAAAGAAACATAAACTACTGATATGAGAGGGAAACTACTCGAAGACATCAAGAGATCTAATTTATTTAGTTAAAGAAACATTTCAAATAGAAAAACTCTAAAAAAAAGTCTAACTCGAGAGGAAAACAGACTTTAGATTGAAGAGATCTGAAGAACAGTAAGGCAAGAGCAGAGGGCAAACTCAAAATGAAATTGGAAAAATATTCCTGGAGCTAATTACAGTCAGAAAGTAGAACCATTTCCCTAAAGAGGTAATTATAGTAAACTCAATAGCGATGTTCAAATGGAAATTAAATGTTTATGGAAAATGTGGAGTTCATTTCTCTGACAGAGGAGGTTCTTCTGGCTGACTCATGAGTTCATTACCCTCTTCCATCTTCTCCTTCTTTTTTATTTTATTTATTTATTTATGTATTTATGTATTTATTTATTTATTTATTTTTGCCTCTTAGGAAGTTTTCCATTGTATCTGAGACTGGGTGTAGCAAGTGTTTTACAATTGTGTACTTAGGCAGCATTTGACATTTTATAGGAGACATTAGTTTAAATACCATATGTAAAACTTCACCAAAAAAACTAGGTCAGTGAAGGTTTGCAATATGATTTCTTGGCTTCCGTTCATTGCAAGAAAATATCTCAGGCCAAAATTTTCCAATCTAAAGGACATTGAAGACTAGTGAAATATTCAAAATCTCTTATTTAGATAGTTCTACATTATATTTTCTACAGAAAATTGGTGCATTTATATACTTCAACATACAAATTGTGATTTCTGGCTCAAATAGGAAATTTAGAACAAATGCTTATCTCTTCTCTCTCCCTAGACCTCAATGAAATGATAGTAAAAATTAAACCCATATCACATCAGTGGAGGAGAGATTTTGAGACATTTCCAGAAAATAAAAAAGAGAAAGTCTGTTGACAGATTCAACAAAGCAAAGGCAAGACAACTCTGAGCTGTGTACGTGAAATAAAAATGCTGATATTCTGTAGACGCTCGGTGGAGCAGGCACTATGGGAAAGTCAGATGTAAAGGGGAACCAAAAAGAATGAAGGGGTGATGGATCTTCTATCTCTGAATAGCTCCTCCCTGAGGCTCTTCTCTCTAGGATACCAAGAATTTCATTCCCAGGCAAAAAAATCAGGGGCTCTTCTCTTAGGAATTTAGTCAACCATCAGAGGAGAATTAGAGTTATTAGGGCACATGTGTGCAGCCATTACCATTCTGACATTTGCAGGCCACTCCTTCCTTATGGCCAGCTCCCAGTCTGCCCCCACTCCCTGGGGATGTAGAGCTCCTGGTCAGCCATCCTGATGATACTAAAGAACCAATGAGAAAAACAGCAAAGGTGCTGGTCCAGGCCAGCTATCTGGAAATCAACACTGTCAGACAAAATCACAGACAGCTTAGGAAACCATCACCACTGAGGGGAGAGAAAAAGGTATTGTACAGATGAAACAAAAATCCTATGAAAATGGAACAAACAGAAGTGATCCTCGAGAGAAATAGAATGGATCCAACAAAACAAATAGCAAAAGTAAGGGGAATACGAGATGTTCTGACATGATTACTAAAAAAAAAAAAACAACGGGTGGGTATGGGGGCTCATGCCTGTAATCCCAGCACTTTGGGAGGCCGAGGCAGACAGATCACGAGGTCAGGAGTTCGAGACCTGCCTGGCCAAAATGGTGAAACCCCGTTTCTACTAAAAATGCAAACAAATTAGCTGGGGGTGGTGGTGGGCATCTGTAATCCCAGCTTCTCGGGAGGCTGAGGCAGGAGAATCATCTGAACTTGGGAGGCAGAGGTTGCAGTGAGTGCAGTGAGCCTAGATCGTGCCATTGCACTCCAGCCTGGGCAACGGGGTGACATTGTCTCAAAAAACAAAAACAACAACAACAACAAAAAACAAAAGGAAATGTTTTTTCTATCAAGAAGAGCAAATTAGAACTTCAGGAAAAAAAAAAAAACCTTTATAATAAAGCAAACTGAACTATGGAACTATGGCCAGATTTGGATGGAAAATATAAAGATAATTCATGTTAGACATATTCATTATAGGAATATTAGTCTTTGAGTGGCCCAGAAAGTGAGTTCTAATTGTTCCATTATTTAAGAGTTTTTGTCTTATAGTCTTAAGGCCAATAGGCTGTATAGTTTGATCATTACTAGACTGTTCTGAGTGACTTGGAACCAGGCACTTTGCCTAGGTACTGCAGCGTACAGGAACCCTCAACTGCATGTATATGTAAAGTGGTGGAGATTGATGTGTGCCTTATACCTACCCACCCCCACAGTGATGAGTGTGTGACATCATTCTTCAAGTGGTCTTCACCTCTCCCAGACTTTGCTAGTGTCAGTGAATGTTGTCTTGAGCAGTGCAGAGAAGTAGGGAAATGAATTGCTGTGCCCCATAAAGGATTCGGCACAATTAAATTTGACCATTGGCTTATCTATTCCCAATTTTCTGTGCCATATAGCCCTACCTTCAAGTATAATTAATTACGAAAGAGGTATGGCCACATGCCTTTAAGTCATTATAAATGGTGACCTCTCCTGGCTGCTAATGGTGTGGCACACATAGCTAAAGCCTCTCTTCTGGAAAAGGAATACCTAACCCCATAAAAAATGTCCTAAGGCTGGAAAAGGAATACCTAACCCCATAAAAAATGTCCTAAGGATCTAGAAGACAAGTAGACAAATCAACAGAAGTATTTATTGGTTTTACTCTAGCATTGGTATGTTATGCAATGCTATTAAAAATATTTTTTAGAATTCTGAAAGATTCCTGCTGCATGATTTCTTGGAATGAAATATTATTATGAAATAAACTATTATGACATAAACTATTATTATGAAAACCATTCATCTGTGCTTCATAAGTGACAGAGCAAAAAATCCAAACTACTTAAGCCAGATCTGACAATTAGGACTTTGTTAGACCAAAAGAATGAAAATGTAGTTTATAGGCTCTGGAACTGGAAGTTCAGGGTTTGAAACTGGTTCTGCCATTTACACGCTACTATACCTGTCTGAGTTTCAAATTCCCTAAAATAGGATCACATACACTACTGTGGAAAACAAAAATAAGCCACCCTAAAATACACTTCTTTGACATATTTCAAGATGCCTGTTCAGAGGGCTGCAGACACAGGAATAGCTCTGAAAAGCTGTCCTTTTGTGAGGGAGATTTGCATCTGTAGAGGAAATCTGCAGTCATAAAGTAAACAGCAGATGCAAACATCCTTTCTTTGAGGCTCCCTTATCTGCCTTATCTGGTTTTAGAAAAGATTAACTCACAGGAAAAAAAGACTCTAAAGGTTTGGCGTTTTTAAAGTTCAGACAGAGAAACTTTTACCACAGCCGGTCTTTCTGAGGCCTGCTTCCCAAGGAAATTCATCTGAATAACAGACAACCTTGGTATTTCCTCCCCTCATTTCCCCATAACCGCCAAAACCAGTGGCAACTTCACCCAGGAGCTCCAAGGCTCTATTTATTTCTATAGAGTGTAAAAACTTCAGTCATGTGACCCTTCATTGAGTCTCATATTTTGTGTGGCTCCAGTGCACATGTGCACATCAATAAATTTGTACACCCCTTTTCCTGTTAATCTGTCTACTGTCAGTTGTTTTACAGACAGAAATTATCAAACCTTCAGAAGCAGAGGGAGAAAAATTCCTTTGCCTCTACACTATTTACTGCATAGATTGGGTTAAATGAAATAATATTGTTAGATGAAACACTTAATATAGTCCCTAGCACTTTTTTTTTGGAGGTGGGGTCTTGCTCTGTCACTCAGGCTAGAGTACAGTGGTGTGATCATGGCTCACAGCAGGCTTAAACTCTGGAGCTCAAATGATCCTTCCATCTCAGTCCCCCAGTTAGCTGGGACCACCAGCATGAGCAACCATGCCTGACTAATTTTTTTATTTTGTAGAGATGGGGTCACCCTACGTTGCCCAGGCTGGTCTCAAACTCCTAAACTCAAGCAATCCTCCTGCCTTGGCCTTCCAAAGTGCTTGGATTACAGATGTGAGCCACTGCACCCGATCTGATCATTCACTTCTATCAGAAAATAAAATTAGATACTGTATCCCCAATATATTTATATTTCTTTAAAATTATATCCATGTAGCCCAATGTGTTACACAATCCAAAAAATTAAAACAGAACTGTTTAAAGGATACAATATAGGGGCTGGGTGCAGTGGCTCACACCTGTAATCCCAGCACTTTGGGAGGCTGAGGCGGGTGGATCACAAGATCAAGAGATCGAGACCATCCTGGTCAACATGGTGAAACCCTGTTTCTACTAAAAATACAAAAAACTAGCTGGGCATGGTGGCGCATGCCTGTAATCCCAGCTACTTAGGAGGCTGAGGCAGGAGAATTGCTTGAGCCCAGGAGGCGGAGGTTGCGGTGAGCCGAGATCGCGCCATTGCACTCCAGCCTGGGTAACAAGAGCGAAACTCCATCTCAAAAAAAAAAAAAAAGAGTAGAGGTTTAATAGGCAAAAGAAAGAGAAAAGAGAATAAGGGCTTCTGATTGGGTCTTTTGGTTCTGTGGTGAAATGGATGGGGATTTATAGACCAGCTTAATGAGGCTGTGTCTGATTTACATAGGGCCCAAAGATTGGTTAGAAAAAGTGTGACATTTATGCAACACGTGAAGAAGCTGGCCACTCCATCCTAACTTTTTTTTTTTTTTTTTTTTTGAGATGGAGTTTCGCTTTTGTAGCCCAAGCTGGATTGCAGTGGCACGATCTTGGCTCACTGCAACCTCCACCTCCTGGATTCAAGTGATTCTCCTGCCTCGGCCTCCCAAATAGCTGGATTACAGTCTCCCACCACCACGCCTGTGTAATCTTTGTATTTTTAGTAGAAATGGGTTTCACCGTGTTGGGCAGTGGCCTCAAACTCCTGACCTCATCTCGGCCTTCCAAAGTGCTGGGATTACAGGCATGAGGCACCACACCTGGCCCATCCTCATCTTTTGTTATGCAAATGGATTTTTAACCTGGCTGGTTCCCTGTTGTCTGCTCCTTACTGTTCACATGGATGATAAGGAAAAGGGAAGATGGAGCCGCCATGTTGAACATGCCTATCCCACAGGTAAACTTTGCTATTGTCACAGCTGCTGACATTCACCCGTGCAAGCTTCCAGCTTGCCTATCTATGTTTGCAGCTCAATTTTACAGGCGGCTTTTTGTTAGAAAAGAAATGATTTGGGGGCTACTTTTTATTAAAAGGGAAACCTTACCGAGAACTTCCTTACCCTCATTATCTGCCTAAATAATTTCTTTTTAACTCCTATATCACTGTTAGTTCTGTCCCTCTAGAGAATTCTGACTAATACAGACTCTTTGGCATATATGTCTATTTATCTTGTCTCTCCAGCAAGGCTATTGTTATCAAATGCAGGTTCAACCACTCGCAGCTTACAAAACCAATTAGCAAGGTTGAGGTATGATAGAAGGAGAGTGACTTTATTATAAACCAAAGCTAGCAGTGGGGAAAACAATCCAGGCTCTTGCCTTAATGGAACTGCTTCAAATTTCCAAGTAAAATTCGAGGGTTTATGAAGGGTAAGTTTTGGCATAGAGGGTACATAGCAGGTGAGGCAGTGCAGGTCTACACGACTTGTTCCAATTAATTACCTTAAGTTATTGCCCCCATATTGTGAATGGGTTGGCATCATCTCAGGCTTGGTTGGCTTGTTAATTAACTGTAGCCTTGAAGCAATCTCTTGGTTGGGGAGATTTCCTTAGGTGCCTGTGTCAGAGGTGTTTGAACCACAGCATCTCCATCTTGAATAGGGGCTGGGTAAAATAAGATTGAGACCTATGTGGCTGTATTCCCAGATGTTAGGCATTCTAAGTCACAGGATGAGATAGGAGGTCAACAAAAGATACAGGTCATAAAGATCTTGCTGATAAAACAGGTTGCAGTAAAGAAGCCTGCTAAACCCCACTGAAACCAAGTGACTTCTGGTCGTCTTCACTGCTACACTCCCAGCAGTGCCGACAGTTTACAAATGCCATTGCAATGTCAGAAAGTTACCCTACATGGTCCGAAAAGGGGAGGCATGAGTAATCCACCCTTATTTTGAATATAATCAACAAATAACCACAAAAATAGGCAACCAGAAGCCCCTGAGGCTGCTCTGTCTATGGAGTAGCCATTCTTTTATTGCTTTACTTTCTTAATAAACTTGCTTCACTTTATGGACTCACCTGGAATTCTTTCTTGCGCATGACCCAAGAACCCTCTCTTGGAGTCTGGATCAGGATCCCTTTCCAGTAACACCTGTAGTGTTTCCAAATAATTAGATAACACTTACAGTGTGAAGGGGCACCCAGTAGTTAAATGAACATTAAGAAAAAAAGAATAAAACTTTAAAAACTGGGTACTCAGTTACACCATCGACCTGAAGACAGAGACCATGTCAGGTTTCTGGTAATCTCTGGCACCCAGACAGTCTGGGTGTTGAGGAATACGAGATCTTCAGAAAACATCTGTTGAAAACATTCACATACAATTTATTTGTTTTTAAAAGTATCCTGATGACTTCCTTGTCTAAAAACTTGTTCCACCACCAAACTAACCGTAAAAGTAGACGTTTCTTGCTACATCTACTTCTTAAAATAAAAACAATCTAAGAGGTAAAGAGAACTTTCTCATTTTTTAGATGTAAAAACCAGGATTTTGGGATATTGTGTGCATTTACATGTTTTAAAAATTCCAAAATAAATGTTCAGAGTTCAAGATAATTCTTAATTGATCAGAATAAAAATGGTTGGAGGGCATAGAAAGAGAATTTGGATATTCTTTTTATTGTTGGTTCGAATGAGACTCATTAGGACAGGATAACCTCCTTCTGTCTTCCTTGTCTCTGTACCTAATTTGTCTCCAACTCTAGGTATTATTTTATGTTCTGCAAAAGAACTAGGCTTTTAAAATCTGTCAAAAAAGAAAAAGGAAAATCAACTGCCCTTATTATATAAGGTACCCTGAGAACTGAACATAAGTAGTGCTAGGCTGTTAGATGGCCTAAGTATAAGATAATGACTATCGGATAGAAAAAAATCAATTGTCTCTTTTTCCCCACCCCAGAAAGTGCTCTTTAGGGGATAGATAAGTGCAGGCTGTAAATAGTTTATTACTTGGTAGTTCTTTCTAATGGCAGGCAGCACCAAGGCTGACAAGGTAACAAGTAGTCACTCATTCAAAGGTCACTTGCTCTGGCCCAGCAGCCTTTTCACTTGGAAATACAATCTGGGTCTAACATTGATTCTAAAAGAGAGCTCATTATACCGCAGCTCCAGGCATCAACTTCATAATATTTTAAAGTTGTGCTTTTTAAAAAAATAAGCTCAGACTTGCAATATTTGTGCTTTATTGCTAGTGGAAAGAACGGATTATCATAGTTAGCACAACTGCTTTTATTGAGAAGTAGAAGCCAGGTAGTGGAAAATAAATATTGTGGCTATGTATGGGAAGCCTAAAATAAAATGCATTGCTTCAGTTAGCTTTAAGAAAGAAAAGAGATGGGGATGGGGCTCTGGTTCCTTTGGATTTCCATTGTCCATGCAAGTGGATAGGGAGAAAGGGTGGGGTCTGAAGGGTGCTGCTGGGGAGGGGTTCACTGGGGATCACTGAGCAAAAGGGAAGGACCTCCAGATGGCTGCAGGCACTCTAGGCCAGCTGGAAGCCCTTGCACAGTAGCAAAAGAGTAGTTCTGAGCTGCCCTGCATTGGGCAGAAAGGCTAGAACCCCAAAGATTTACATTTACACTTTTCAAAAAAACTCTATCCTTGAGAGTACACCCAAGCAATTCTACTGGGACGAGGAAGTAGAACTTACATTAAAGATGTGATTTTCCTCCTTAATCAATGAAGGCACTCTTCTACTTCTGGGTTTATTAGTAATATTAGCAACACTGCACATAGCCAGTTAAATTTCAGTTATTTGGCATTGATTTAGTTTTGGCTCTTTGGGAGCCAATTAGTTAAAAACTGAATAATGCTGATTATTACATATGATAAGTTTTTCCTGATTATGTCCCTTGTTTAATTTCATACTCTATTTATATTTACACATTTTATAATGTCTGCTTGACTATATCTCCCACAGCAGTCTTCAGAATCACTCTTAAAATGGAGCTGGACTGACTGCGTATTTCATAATTCAGCCCATATTATTTGCAGAGGGAAAATGACTCACCCCAATATATTTCCATGGCTTGTGATTTGCTTCCATGGCTTATGTTTTGAAATCTAACTATTGGCAAATTATTCTTCATGTTCAGTAATTCCTTTGGAAAGTTTCCTTGATTATGTAAATACATTTCAGAGGTAGGTTACTCAAGCCAGCTTGGATTTGTGTGCTGGCCTTGCAATAACTCCACAATATGTTACCCATAATTCTTTCCATTAGACAGCTCCTACTTATGTCACACTGCAGTAATGCAGCTTTATCTTGAGGCCATCACCACTAAAATCTCTACTTCTCAGAGGTACAGCATTACAAGCCATTTTGAATCAAACCACACTGAAATCAGAACTGCCATTTCTATATCTCCCTGAAGAAAATGTGTTCCTTAGTTTAAAGCTAACTAAAAAGAGCAAAGGGTCTCTTTGCTTCAAGGAGAATAATGGAAAATTCGTGTGCCTTTTCTCTTACATTTGCCTTTGGTCAGCTGATTTTCAGGAAGCTTCAGAGGGTAAAGGGGAAGTTTTCCTCTAACCCTTACATAGACTATATATGACCAAAAGAGAAGTACTGCAGAGCTAGGAAATAATGAGAATTCCAAAGCAAGATAAAGAGATAGAAAATATGAAAGAGATATTAAGGGACATTGGGGATAGAAAAATCAGAGCCTATATATATCTAATTAAAGTTCCAGAGAAGGAGGAGATGCAATATTTAAATTAAAAATGGCTTAGATTCTCCAAGGTAATTGCCTTGTCTATAAAGAGACATGAGGTATTAAATGAAGGGAGCATGCCAATTCCTGAGGAGAGTAGGTGAAATCAATGTACATCTGACAACATTGTATTGAAACTGAGAATATTAAGATCACAGAGAAAATCCTAACAGCTACCAGAGAGAAAAGGAAGATTATAGGCTTAGATAACTCACCTCTGATGTGTATCCAGATCATAAAGAAAAAATC
Organism: Saimiri boliviensis; assembly: GCF_048565385.1. Classification (NCBI taxonomy): domain Eukaryota; kingdom Metazoa; phylum Chordata; class Mammalia; order Primates; family Cebidae; genus Saimiri; species Saimiri boliviensis. The sequence goes on from NC_133449.1 coordinate 201,715,552, forward strand.
AAAGATGTTACTGAAAACGCTGTCCTCTACCAGTAGTTGAGTTTCACAACATTGTCTGTATATATGAGGGAAATTTATTTCTATATAATTTTGTACCCTGCTATCTCACTGAATTATCTTAGTGTTTACGTAGTTTTCTACTGGATTCTTGTGTTTTCCACGTAGAGAATTACATCACTTAGAAATGACAGTACTTTTACTTCCTTTTTCCCAATGTTTGTTCATTTGTCTTCTTTGTCTTTTCTAATTGTATTAGCCAGGACTTCCAGAAGAATGTGAAATAACAGTAGGCATCCTTGTCTTGCTCATTAGTTTATGAGATCATTTCCAGGGTACAATTTTAAATTAACATGATGTCCCTTTAAGGTGAAAGTGTCTTGTATCTACTAATTGCTATTTAATTTATGGATTGTTTATGAAGAATGGATTTGAGTATTATTAAATACATTTTCAGCATCTGTCAACATGATCATATACTTTTACATTTTGTTTTATTAATGTGATACATTATTTTAATAGTTTTTTTTCTGATGTTGAATTATTCCTATACTTCTAGATAAAATGTCACTTGGTCATAATTTCTTATCCTTTAAAAGTGCTGCTGAGTTTTGTTTATGGATGTTTTATTTAGATTATATAGTCATAAGAAAGAGTAATCTGCCATTTTCTTTCTTTTCTTATTTTTGCTGTCATATTTGGTTCCTGTATCAATGTTTTCTCATTTTATGAAATTTATTTGGAAGCTTTACTTTTTTTCCTATGTTCTAGAGCAATTTAGGTAACATTGGAACTATCCTTTAGGAGCTAAGTAGGATTCTATTGTGAAACCATAGACTTGATAATGGTGTGGGGCTTGTTTTTTGACAACATTCCGTATTTCTCCTCTGATAATTCCTGTTTATATTTTCAAATCTCTTCTTAGGTCACTGTTGGTAATTAAATACTTTCCCATGAAGTCAATCTTTTATCAAGAGAGTTAACACATACACACACACACACACACACACACACACACACACACACACATGCACACACACACACGGCTTAAACCAATCGCAAACTTAACAAAAGTTGCAAATTAATACAAAGAACTTTGGTTTTCCTGAATTCTTTGAGAGTAATTTGTTGACCTGTTGCACCATCATCCCCAAATATTAGTGCAAGTTTCCTACAAACAAGGAAAGTCTTCTTTATAATCACAATATGAGGATCAAATTCAGTAACCTAACATTGATATATTACTACTACTTTTTAAACCCATTTAGGTTTTACCAGTTGTACTGAGAATGTCCTTTATAGCAAAAAGATCTAATTCAGAATCATGTGTTCCATTTAGTTATCACATCCCTTTAGTCTCCTTCAGTGAGGAAGGAGATATTCTGTCAGTGACATTCATAATCTTGGCACTTTAAAACATTATAGGGCAGTTATTTTGTAAAATGCTCCTCAGTTTAGGTTTGTCTAATGTTTCCTTATGATTAGATCCTGATTAAGTGTCTTTGGCAGGACTATCACAGAAGTTATAAAAAACGTTTTGATTTTATGTAGTTAAATGTATCACTTTTAATTGTCTCTGGATTTTGAGTTATAGTTAGAAAGTCTTTCCCACACTAATATTAAAGAGGTATTCACCCTTGTTTTCTTTTGACGTTTAAGTTACTATAATTTTACATTTAGTTCTCTGAGGAATCTGGAGTTTATTCTTTGGTGTACTATGGAATCCAATTTCCTTTTCCCAAATGGCTACCTAGGGACATCTTTGACTCAGTAATTTGAGGTGTCATTCTTATCATATGCTGAATTTCTGCATGAACTTGGATCTCTATCTGGGTTTTCTGTTCGGTTTCACTTGCCTTTCTGTCTATTCATGCATCAGCACCACAATGCCTTAATTATAGAGGCTTTCTAATATGTTTTAATGCCTCGTAAAAGTAGTCCTCCTTCATGCTTTTCTTTTTTTGGTGCTGTCTCTTTTTTTCCTGGCAATTCTTGTATGTTTATTTTTATATACAAATTTTAGTATCATCTTATCTAACTCCATACCAAAGCTTGTTGGTATTTTTATTTTATTGGGATTGCATTAAATTAATAAATTCATTTAGGGTTCATGTCATGAGTTTTCCTATTCAAGAATAGTGGGTATACTTTTCATTTCTTCAAGTCTATGTTTGTGTACTTGAGGAGTGTTTTAATGTTTACCTCATATGGACTTTAGATATTTCTTTTTAACTTTATTCCTAAATATCTGTTACTATTATAAATGTGGTTTCTTTCTCTCTGCCATTATGTAGAGGACTTTATTTTGAAATGGGACAAACTTGCCTCACCTCCACAGCTGCCCCCTGTTCTTCTTCTATGTAATATGTTATCTATCCCATAAACCATCCTCTACATGAACAACCATTCATCTATTCTTTTAACAAGTAGAGAGGCCAGCATGTGTTAGGCACAAGGCCACCATGTATGGTGTATGTAGGTGGTACACTACCTGATTTCAAAGAACACCATGCACAGTGTGTTCTATGGCCCTTTAGAGTCCTGGCGAGGAAGCCCAAAGCATCATCTTTGATATCCATACAGAAAGAACATATAAAGGTCTGTAGAGGGCAATTTGTTAGAGAATTGCATCTGGCAATGTCTGACAAACTTTAGATACTTTGTTCTGGGAGGAGCTTGTATATTACTTAACATAGCAGTTATCATCATGTAGTGTGATTATTTGATTATGTGTCCATCTTCACCCATCTGAGTCCCTCTTTGAAAGGAATGAAGTCTTAATTACTTTGGATTAACAGTTTGTGGCACATCATACTAGGTACTTAATAAATGGTTATTGAATGAATGAGTGAATGAATGAATGAATTATATTAATCACTAATAGTCTGTACTCTGAAAAAAACATGGATTGCCTCTTCTGGTGGCATTTTCTATCTCCTGAAAATTTAAAATGGAGATTTTTTTTTCCTCAGAGTAAGAAGAAAATACAGTATTTTAGACTTACTATATTAAAAGATACCATTAAAATAAGATTTTCCCCTAAAGTAGTTCATTGAATGTGACCACTCTTCATGGACTGTTAAAACCTCCTAGAACCTCTCTTTAGCGGACATTTCAAGATACCAAAACCACTGGATGCCTTATGAGCCCTCTGCATGTTTTCAGATATCACAGGATGTGGACTTGTCACTATCAAAATTCCTCTAGCTAGGAAAGAAGGATTTCTCTCTAGATATAAAAACCAAAGTGGTTTTTAAATTTTTTTTTTAAGAGTAGCTTTTAGCTGAAACTCACTCTACTGAACATAACTGCGTTCTCTCACTCTAGTGTTGCCCCTTCTAAAGTCTTAAATTGAACTCACAGTGAGTTTTAAGGCTTCAGAAGAATAGAGTGCTTTCAAACATTTTTCTGGCTTTCTTTTCCAGGCAGAGTTGTTCACTTTTATTCTCAGAGCCATTCAATTTGGTAAATCTCTTCACAAATACCAAAAATTGTTTCATACCTTTTACAAGCACAAAGCACTTTTTTTTTTTTACAAGAATCCTCAGGTAGTAGGCAAACAGAAGCAATATTCTTAGAAATGATCCTGTGGAAGTAAATGCTACTGTTGCATCTCTTCTCTCTCAGAGAAAATGAGACATCAGAAGGTGAAGCAAAAAATGTTATAGGTAAAGGAAAGTTACATGGAATGATCGAATGAAATCTAATCTCTCAAGTTAAGTACCATCAACCTTTCAGAAGCAATATCCTAAAGGTCATTCATCTTCTGATGGGCTTACATTTTCTGAATGTAGGGGTGGGAAATGTGAAGGAGAGGAGATTGTGATGACTAAGACAAACTCATTCTTGAAGAGTGAAACAGGTGGTGGACTTTTAGCTTTCTTGGTGGAGAAAGCCACTGCTTCTCACAAAGCACAAGGAAAGAATATTACCATGGTAACTCTTGAGATGGAAAAGAGAAGACAGTATTCTACTTTTGTGCTTTGAGAAAATGCACCTGAAGTGATAAGATGGGCAACTCCTACACAAAAACAGCAGGAGACTTGCACTGGTGGCTACAGCCAGGCTGAAGGCAACTAAAATGTTACCCCTGTGTCACTCTTGGCTCTAAAAAGTATAGATTTTTGACTTTTGTTCTATCTTGAAAAATATTTTTAAGAAATGTCGTTTGCCAAAGTTTGTGGGGATAAACCTTCATCTTCATAATTTGGAAGAGAATCTTTTGTTTCAGCTCTCCTGAATCAATTTTATCTTATTCATATGATAAGAATAAGTAAGTCATGACAATTATCTCCAAATATTAGGGACTAGATTTTCTATTATTTCAGACCAAAAGGTCAACAAGTTAACAGGTGATCCTAACATGAACAACATGTATTTAGATATACAATTATTTCCGTAATAACATTTGAACCAAATATACATTTGTAGTTCAGAATACATAATGTGAAGATGAAAAAAGATTATTTTCAGTCTAAGACATTTTAAAAGCTGTCTGTGTTTAAAAACATAAAAACTAAAAGTTTTCTACACATCTCGGCCATTATAATCATTCTTGAAAAGCATACTTCATGAGACTCATTTAATTCCAAAACAGATTGCACAGTCTGTGATCACTAGAGGTTTAAATACATGTAGAGTTATTGTTTTTTAATTGCCTGCAAATTTAAATTAAGCCTTGATCCTGAGATTAAAGATTATCATAGCCTTAATACTAAACTCAGTATTTTTAATGTTGTTTTTGTTGATACCTTTTGCTTAGCTAAAAAATAATTCACCCAGTTGTCTTTTAAATTGTTGCAGTCATTCTTTTGACTTTCAACTTGTAATAGCAGTGGGTGGTGGATCACAGGAAAAATTAACATTTTCTCTGCTGAGATCAGTTTTTAAAGACTGCATAACAATAATATGAATGAATCTACTTTAACATAAATAAAAGTAACACAATTTTAAAATAAGCTTCACAAGGGATCCATAACTAGCCCCTTATAATTTGAAAACAAGCAGAACATACAAGACAACCAAAGAAATTCTAGATTCAAAACCCTTGTTATAACTATTGATTAGCAAAAACGTACAGGGTTATGTGCAGCTTAATTCATGTGATTATGGTAAACAACTCTGATATTATATTGTTTCTGTTCACCATTACATAGCCAATATTCTTAGTTGTGAAAAAAACAGCTAATCCACCTTTGCCAACTTCAGAAAAACAACTTGTAACTCAAGTTCAATTCGTGGCACAGCCAGCACCTCTATGATCAACAGCAGAAAACACACAAGTTCTCTGGTAATAAATATTAGCAAAGGGTGTGCATATTTCTGTTCTTCAAATGACTGAGTCAGTTTAATCTAATTTTAGTTCAAAGATTTATTCATCTCCAGTTCTGCATCAGAGACAAAAATTACTTTATTTGATTAACTGTAAGGACTGGGAAGAAGTCTTCCATATATCTTAATATTCAATTCTAATGCATTCATTAGAAAGAAACAATTCCATAACCTCAAGTAAATTGTCTTAAATTGGAATGGTCAAAACAAAAATCTTAATACCCAAATAGAATTTAGTGTGTTACATAAGCATGCACAATCATCTAAAATTAAAACTAATCACTTTGTATCAGAAGCGGTAATAAAAGCCAAAGTTCTGCCTCATTGTTCTCCAGTGAAGCATGAATAATTCATGATTCAGGTAAGCTTTCCATCTCCCTCGGGTCTTCCACAAGATTTTACCAATTTCACTATTCAACTTCTATCTCTTTAGAGCACTTTAACCATGCTAGAACTGAAATGATTCACTCATGCAAAACAGAATATGACCAGGTCTTATGGTTCCCACTCTTCCTGAATCTGGCCTGATTCTTTTCCATACTCCTTAGCACTCTCTCTAAATTCAAATCTTTTCTTTTCTTTTTTTTTTTTTTTGAGAGAAGGTCTCACTCTGTTGCTGAGGCTGCAGTGCAGTGCAGCGGCATGATCACTGCTCACTGCAGCCTCAGTCTCCTAGGCTCAAGCAATCTCCCACCTCAGCCTCCTGAGTAGCTGGGAAAACTGGAGTGCACCACCATGCCTGGCTAGTGAGTGAATGTGTGTGTGTGTGTGTGTGTGTGTGTGTGTGTGTGTGGTGTTTGTTTGTTTTGTAGGGACAGTTTTGTCCTGTTGTCCAGGCTGTTCTCAAACTCCTAAGTTCAAGCGATCTGCCCTCCTTGGCCTCCCTATCACATCTACTTCTCTTTTATAGTCAAATCTTCCACTGCCTCCCTCTTACAGGCGTGAACCACTGCACGCAGCCTCAAATATTTTCTTATTCGAAAGTATCTGGTCCCATCTATTCTTTCCAGAAAGCTGCTATATGGGAAAATAAAAATTATCCTTTTTTTTTAAAAAATAACTGAAACTCTTCTTTTTATAGCATTTTAAAACTTTATAATAAATGCCCCTATCTATAGTGTCACTGGTTTCATCCATCACATATATTTACTCAGCAAACATCAATTGAATTCCCACTGTGGGTGATGTGCTAATGATAGAAGACTCTAACTCTGCCTTCAAGGAGGTGACAGATAAAGTAAGCCAAACATTAACATACTGGTGGTGAGAGCTACTATCCCACACAGACAGGAAATGTGGAGAAAGTTTCCCAGAGAAGGAGAACTTTCACTTGCTCTTCAGGGGTGAGTAGGAGTATCCAGGTGATTGCAGAGGAAGGAGAATAAGAAAAAGAACTCTAGCAGGAGATAAACATCTACGAAGGTGAAGAGTTGTGAAATGGCACAAAAATTTTAGTACAGGCGTTATACACTCCAATGTCTCCAGGCACCAGGCAGTTAGTGTGGATGAGAAAATGCAGCTGAATGCAGGGCAGTAGGAACTGATGGGTACTAAACTGAATGCGGGCCACTTTGAAGACATGGGCCTATCATAGCCATGTAGATGGACTGCAGGTCCAGAGAGGTCAGATCTTCCTGACTTCTCAAAAGAAGCCAGAAATGTGGATTTTCATGTAGTATGTTGCAATTTTTCACTGTTGGCAATTTTTTTAATTGCCACTCTGTAGACAAAGTAAAACATGTCTTCTGTGTCAGGCTGAATAATGGTCCTGAAGATATCCAGGTCTTAATTTCTGGAACCTGTGAATATGTTATCTTAGTTGGCAAAAGGGATTTTGCAAACGTGATTAAGGAGAAGAATCTTGAGATGGAGTGATTATCCTGGATTATCTGAGTGGGTTTCAAATGTAATGATACTTCAAGTGTCCTTAGAAGAGGGAGGCAGAGGAAAATTTGACTATAAAAGAGAAGTAGACTGACATAGAGACAAGAGATGGGAATTATGTGAAGAAGGGTTCACAAGCCAAAGAATACAGGCAGTCTCTGTGAACTAGAAAAACAAAAACAAATACAAATACAAAAACTTTCCCCTGATCCTGTAGAAGAAACTAGCCTTCTAATAACACCTTGAGCTTAGCCTGGTAAAACTGATTTTGAACTTATGGGCTTCAGAACTATAAAAGGATAAATTTGTGTTCTTTTAAGACACCAGATTTGTCTTAATTCGTTAGCAGCAGCCATAGGAAAGTAATATATTTTCTGACCTGATTCAGTTCTTGAGCTTTTAGTCTGTAACCTTTGCTTTAAGGCCACAGTTAGAGTTGTGTTTGGGATGGTGTGCCTACATAGAGAATGGCTATGATTAGACTAGAGAGGTGAGCCTAGACTAGACTCCTGGTGTCATTCCTATTACCTTATTTTGTAAAAAAAAAAATTTGTTGACACGTTATTCTCCTCTGTTAGACTATGAGTTTCTTTGGGACAGGAACTGTCTTATTCTCTTTGCATCTTCATTGCCTAGCAGAAGGCTTGGCACATGCTCATTGCTTACTAAATGAATGAAATTCAAGGTTTAAAGGGAAGCTGGAGCCAAACTATCAGGTGCTTGTTATTGCCATATCAAGGAATTTGAATTTTATCTTGAAAGAGATGGGGAACAAATGAAATGTTTTAAGTATTATAGGAACATGAGCAGTTTTGCTTTCTAGAAACTGACAATAACAGAGAATAGTTTAGAAAAGCATAAATGAAACCAGTAGATTGGCTAGAAAGCTGTTGTAATACAGGAATCCTATAACACTGGAGAATAGTTGAGATAACAAAGATTGAAATTTGTCCAAGAAATTTGGTAATTACAAAGATATAAATACTTTTAGCAAGATAAGTTTCAGCAAGGAGGCAAGGTATGTAAGCGTAGAGCAGAAATCACATTACAGTGGACTGAGCAGTGAATTCAAGGTGGAAGTTTGAAAACAATGTGCAGAGGTGGAAAAGTTAGCTCTGAACATAGATTGTAAAATGGAACTGGAATTTATCTTGGGGGAAATTGAAGAGGTTCCTGTCTGATTAATTCCATTTTGTCTGTTAAGTGGGAGTTGAAATTCTTTCTTGGGAGTAATAGTGGGTTAGAAGATATGAGGAGAGTAGTGAAGGCTTGGAATAGTTACCAAAGTGAGACGATGGAGAAAGTGAGCTGGCTAGGAGAATGAGGATAAATTGTAGGCAGTGTGAAAGACCAGCAGACACTGCAGGCCATGAATCTGTGGAGGTTCTATATCAACCCAGTTGTATGATTTTTCTCCATGGCTGGTACAGTGAAAACAAGAGGCCAAAGAGTTGAGGGTATTTATATGTCATGGATCTCTGCCAGAAAGAAGGAAGTGAAGCCAGGGCAAGACTGATGGCCTAAGAGATGATGATGGGATTAAGGGTCAAGGTGCTAGAGAATAGGCAGCAGAGAAGCAAAATGATAGGATGCTCTAGTCATATAACAACATGTAGAGGTCTTATATTTCAGAGTTGGAACCAGTCCGGTTTAAGGAACAGCCTTAAAGTAGGTGACTAAATGGGAGTGGGCAAAAGTCTGTAGAACTGAGGAGAGTAGAAATCTTAAGACAAATATGACGCTAGAAGAGTATGTGTATGTATTGAGGTAACCCAGAAGGACTTTGGGTGGAGAAGAAGGCAACAATTTAATGAACTTTTGTGCAGCTCCACTTGTATCAGGTACTGCATTAAGGGATAAGACAAACTCATTATGAACTAAAGAGCACACAAGGTTGTATCAGAGAAAACTGGTAAATAAATGTATCCCATTTGGTATATGGTAGATAGTGACTGACATGAAATACCCAGTTATAGTTGGGATACAAAGGAGAAAGTATACTCAACAACTTGACAATTTCAGAGATTTCACTGAGGAGGTAATGGATGCCAAAGTTAATGGGGAAGTTGATTTGGAAGTAGATAGATGGATTTAGGACAGCCAGTCCCTATGATATACAAGTGAGGATGCAAGCACCAGAGGTGTGCATGAAAAAAATGACATCCTCCCTCCAACATCTCTAGCTGCCCTAAATCCAAGCTTTCTCAACCTAAACCATTCAGCATAACATCACCAGTCCTACTGGCCTTAAATGTCACTTTCAATATATCAGTTTCCTTATCAAATCCTTCCATTTTTTTTCCAGTTCCTACACCATTGTGCCTAAACTCCTACATCACAGAGACATAAATGTTGTGTAGGCTGTTTTACTTGTGCCACATTCCCTGTCCAACAATACTTCCCACCACTTATCTATCATGTACTCCTACAATATGTCATTTGCTTCCCTTCTCCTTGAGTCATAAACACTTATGCTCATTCCCACATCTTTTTTCCATGTAGTCTCCTATTCATAATATTTGTCCCAAAGTTCTCTTCCAAATGAAGTCATTTTTCATGGTCTGGCTGAAGTTCCATGGCTCCCATGGAATCTTGAGTATCTCTGAATCACTTTATTGCATATCACTATCCTTAGAACTGTGCTATCTGCTGGTATTCTCTAATGGTTCAAGTGTGTTAGACTTATTTTCTCAAATGAGGTCTCTGAGGACAGAAACATTGTTTTATATCCCTAGATTCTGACAGTAGTTTGTATTAAGTTGAGCACACAGTAGATATTTGAGAGACAAATTAAAATGATAGAAAGTATCTGAATCAGGAGATCATTTTTTAAATTCAAGCTTTCCCTTTCAGGCTGAATTCTCTTTATTTGGGAATCGAAGAGCCTGGATGCATATCACTTAGACCCTTTTACCTCCTGAAATATGATTCTATTAGATTTTAATTATTTTAGTTATTTGCCCAGCAGCCAAGTTAGTAAAAATTATGTACATCATACTGATTTGATTCTAAGATTCTATCACATGGCATGCACTGTATTTAATAGGTGAAAAACTAGATATTCAATGTCACTTTTTTTTTTTAATATGGAACGCTTCATGAATTTGTGTGTCACCCTTGCGCAGGGGCCATGCTAATCTTCTCTGTATTGTTCCAATTTTAGTATATGTGCTGCCAAAGCGAGCACTCAATGTCACTTTAA